>NC_133976.1:70821644-71124256 GCF_047716275.1 Strix uralensis | reverse complement strand
GGAAATAATGCCATTTGAGCATTATATGTTCTCAAGAGAGAGAAATGAGAGTGGGAAAGAAAAAGAAGTAATTTATTCCTTTGCAATGAAGTGCTTGGGAAAACACTAGTTTAAGCCAGGTGTGTTAAGGGTGTGTTATGTGAGAGTCCTCATGTGTTATTCTCCCATTACTTATATGCTTGACGAAAGCTTTGTTACTTCAACCCTTGTAAATGACACACAGATGCTATCAGGCATCTGCTGGTGGAGGGATTAAAGATAATCCCTGATGTGATTTACCATTAATTCATTCAAGATTTTGGAAATGAGGTTAAATTAATTGAATTTCCACCTGAGCTGTGTTACAGACAAAGAAGGGATGTGGTGGCCTACAGAATAGTAAACTTAAATGTCTGGAGCACATAGATATGTATTAAGGAAGCAGTTACGTACTGAAGCTCTTATAATATGCTATTTATGCTAACAGAAGGGTATGCATTTTATTTCATTCACATACATATAGAAATATAGAATCATAGAATAGTTTGGGTTTGAAGGGACCTTTAAAGTTTATCTAGTCCAACCCCCCGCAATGAGCAGGAACATCTTCAATTAGATCAGGTTGCTGAGAGCCCAGCCCAACCTGACCTTGAACACTTCCAGGGACAGGGCATCTACCACCTCTCTGAACAACCCGTTCTAGTGTTTCACCACCTTATTGTAAAAAATTTCTTCCTTATATCTACTCTAAATCTACCATCTTTTAGTTTAAAACTGTTACCCCTTGTCCTGTTCCAATAGACCCTGCTAAAAAGTTTGTCGCCATCTTTCTTATAAGCCCCCTTTAAGTACTGAAATGCTGCAGTAAGGTTTCCCTGGAGCCTTCTCTTCTTGAAGCTGAACAACCCCAACTTTCTCAGCCTTTCTTCATAGGATAGGTGTTCCATCTCTCTGATCATTTTTATGGTTCTCCTCTGGACCCACTCCAACAGGTCCATGTCTTTCCTGTGCTGATGTCCCCAGAGCTGGACACAATATTCCAGGTGGGGTCTCACGAGAGCGGAGTAGAGAGGCAGAATCACCTCCCTTGACCTGCTGACCATGCTTCTTTTGATGTAGCCTAGGTTACAGTTGGCTTTCTGTGCTGTGAGCGCCCATTGTTGGTTTATGTCCAGCTTTTCATCCACCAGTATTCCTAAATCCTTCTCTCTAGGGCTGTTCTCAATCCCTTCATCCCCCAGCCTGTATTGATACCAGGGGTTGCCATAACTCAGGTGCAGGACCTTATACTTGGCTTTGACTGTCATGAGGTTCACATGGGCCCACTTCTTGAGCTTGTCCAGGTCCCTCTGGATGCCATTCCGTGCCTCAGACATGCCAACTGAACCACTCGGCTTGGTGTCATCTGCAAACTTGCTGAGGGTGCACTTGATCCCACTATTGTCATTGATGAAGATATTAAACAGTACTGGTCCCAATACAGACCCCTGAGGGACACCACTTGTGACTGATCTGCATCTGAACATTGAGCCATTGACCACTACACTCTGGATGTGACCATCTAACCAATTCCCCATCCACTAGTCCATCCATCAAATCCGTATCTCCAATTCAGAGAGAAGGATGTTGTGGGGGACTGTGTCAAAGGCCAGATAGATGACACCTGTAGCTCAATATAAGTAATATGAAATATTAATTACTTCATGTAAGTAATATGAAAAGAGTAAACACCTTTTAAAACAAGTGTAATAATCAAGAATTAATTCAGTAATAACAAGTCCTGTGTGCTGATTTCTATTTATTTCATCTAGTCAGCTCCATGGTTTTATGAAGAAACCAGTTTTCTAAATGAATATAAAACTTTGGTTGTTAGGATCTATGTCACTGGGGAATTTATATCTATCAATTTTGACGATGTTTATGAATGGACTTTTTTGTTTTAGGCAAAAATCTTTAAAAATCACTTTGAATGAATGCAGTTACCTAAAAAGAAATTGGACCTGCATCTTAAGGAAGGATAACTGAAATCTCTAACTACTGATTTTCTGTTTAATTGATGGGTATTTGGGTGATTAGCTTTCAGAGGTAAAATGCAGTTGTTAGGATTCTGATTGCTTCTGGGCAGAGGATGCATGATCTTCAGGTTCTGTTTAATGAATGTAGAAAAATACATTACTTAAAGCCTCAATAACTAAATGAAGACTGGTGTACCTGTGCTATTTGTTTAAGAAGGAATAATTATGCCTATTTCTTCCTGAAGAGCTTCTTAAAAATTGCTCTTTGGCAATTTATTGTTTAGAAAGCTAAGGAGCAATTTTATGATTTCAGAATATTCACCCAGAGAACTGCTGTGTCTAACTTACTTTGTTTTTCTCTGGGTAAAAATATTTGTATTATCATTAGTTTCATCTCCCTTTATCAGAGGAAGAAAATGTGTTTTCTAACTATAGTTGTTAAGCTGACTATTTCAATCTTTGTGTTCTGTGGTTTTCAGCTACAACTACAGTGGGATGCTGGTTTTGGTTGCTGGGAAGGGAAATCAATAAATAATTTAATGCTATCCTTCTTTTCCTCATTGCCTAAGCAACTTAAAAACTGTTAGAGGGTGACTCTGGCTAATGGCAACTAAGATGGTCCATGTTCATGCATGATTGCCTACCAACCTCCTTCTGACATACCACTGACTGCTGTTTACAGAGGTTGGGCAAGGGAATCGATACCCTAAAACATGTACTAAAGCAAGCATGTATGCTGCATGATTTCCCCAGCTGGACTGCAGAATGCTGCTGCTTTGTTTCTGTCTGCTTTTTCTGCTTTTCCCTTTTCTTTTTCTTTTCTTTTCTTTTCTTTTCTTTTCTTTTCTTTTCTTTTCTTTTCTTTTCTTTTCTTTTCTTTTCTTTCCTTTCCTTTCCTTTCCTTTCCTTTCCTTTCCTTTCCTTTCCTTTCCTTTCCTTTCCTTTCCTTTCCTTTCCTTTCCTTTTCTTTTCTTTTCTTTTCTTTTCTTTTCTTTTCTTTTCTTTTCTTTTCTTTTCTTTTCTTTTCTTTTCTTTTCTTTTCTTTTCTTTTCTTTTCTTTTCTTTTCTTTTCTTTTCTTTTCTTTTCTTTTCTCTCCACTAAGTATTTAAAATGTAAGTCTGCATTGTGGCACATTTAAAGTAATGTTTAGGATTCATTACTTTGTATTCTTCAAAACTCTGTTTTCTTCAGTTTCACTGAATGTGTTCTGAAGGGTAGCAATCTTGATATGCTGAACATCAGAAAGGAGTAATTTTTTATGGTGTATCCTTTTTGCTGTCTTATGGGGAAGAGAGGGTGGTTCCTGCCTGCTTTGAACTCTGGTATTATGATAACAAATGAATTTCCTCAGAGATGAAAGAAAATTTGTAATGTGACTGTGAAAAACTTGTTCAAATAAATAGTGTTCAGGTAGAAAATACATTTTTGACCAGGACAAATAGGTCTAGACTGGTTTATATATAAACAAAAAGCTATAAATATGAAAAATGGAAACAGCAGGAGAAAGTGAAAACTAACAGGAAATTCTTACTTCTGATGCGGATTTTTGTAACCAGGAATCAAAAGTTAAAGGGGGATTCAAAACACTTGCAAGCTACAGGGGGAAAGAAAGTTTTAACAAGGATGTAAACTTTAATATTATAGGATTTAATCAAATTATAGCATAAATTAGGAAGAATAGATTAGTGGGTTTCTTATCCCTTCTGGTGAGGCATCTGTTGTTGAAAAGACAGGCTATTGGGTTAGACCCCTGAGGACAAGTCTGACATCCTTAAGAATGTTCTTGAAATAAACAGCATAGGATGGAAAAAAACAAAACAAAACCGAAACAAAACCAACAAAACAAACTGGGCAAAGAAATCAGATGTAGGAAAAGTTACCTTGCTTTTCACTGAAATCTTTTTATGTCAGCCTGGGAGAGTGGTAACTAACTTTATATACAGGTTGCAAAGCCCTAAAGGAATCTGAACTTGCTGGGCAATCTGACCCTTGAAGTTAATCTCTAAAAAAGCCACTAATAAATGCAGATAAAGACCAACAGGAAAACAGAACAATCTTCTGGCTTTAATAACTTGCTTTCCAGAATTTATTCTTTGTTGTTGTCTCACAGCTCTCTGTGATATCTCAGTCCTGGGGTTTAGCCTGAGGCTCTTTTGGAGGAAAGAAGCCTAACCCAATATCTTGTGATATTAGTCTTTGAACAAAAGCAAACTTAAATTCTATATGTATATATTTTAACAACATTTATCTGTCATGAGGAGGAGAATTGTGCCTGGGTGGCTGTGCCCGTGTCCTGATCACTAAAGATCTTTTTCAAAAGAAAGATATTAAGAACGGAAGGATTGGTTTGTGATTAAAATCTAAGAGTGGGACGGTGGAACTTGCATCAGTCTGTGGTTCTGTAATACGTTTCCTGCATAAGCTTAGGAAAACCATTACAGTTTCTGAGCTGTCTACACCTCAAGACACATGCGCACACACACAAAAGGCGCGGGGGAGGAAATTATTTCTTTTCTACCTACTCTTTTATCCATCTTTCATTGGTAGCTTGAGTTAGGGTCTGTCTCTTTCAGGTGTCTGCACAGTACCTAGCAAAGCAGCCACTGGGATTTCTCAGTGCTTCTGTTTTATACCTGGAAATAATTAAACCCTAAATATATTAAAAAAAAAAAGGGGGGGGGGGGGGGGGGAAGAGAAAGTCATTTTCCTGTCAGCCTGGCCTTAAAAAGAAATAACACAAATGGGAGGATGAAAGGAGAAAAAGGGAATCTCATCTTTATTATCCTGTAAACAGCCTGTGAAAACACGAGCCAGTTTTCACAGTATTTCATGTAGCTCTCAGGGTTTGTCTAGGGTAAGGCCTCTTTTGGGAGAACTTTGCTGGATTTTGATGCACTGGTTTGCTGGATGGAAAATTCCTCCTATTGACAATGCAGTTTATCATCTTTGCTTGTTTATCCAGCTAAAACTGAAACAAGAAGAAACACAGTCTTAGTTAATACTTACATCTTTTTCTACTGTTTCTGATAGAAAGGGAAAGTAATTATATGAGTCGAGTCTAGTTTTGTTGGCAACTTGTTTTCCTATAGCACACACCAAGAAGATTTACGCCAGAAACTACTCCTCGCCAGCCAGCTGATGCAGATACAGCTATGAAACACTGCCTGGGCTGGTAAGATTCTGTAACAGCCTTGATCTGTGGTAGCCCAGGGCCACTGCCTCAGTGAACAGTATGGACACATCTGCTTTTGGTTGTCAGCAGTGCCAAGACTAACACTAACTCTGCTCAACCAAGACCTCTATCAGTGAAACAAGGTTGGATTCTTTTATAAATATTGTAAGACAAAATACTGAAGAAACACAAATAAAAGTGAGTTATAGTTCATACATATCCAAAAAGTTGATTAAAATGTTTATATATGCAGATTAAAAAAAGCAGATTTTATATATGCATACATTCATTTAAATAAACTTCATATACAAACACATCTACCTATCTATTTGTCTGAGTAAAAGTAAACTTCTAAACAAGAAACAGCTTTAATTTCTGAGTTTTTTAAACAGAATTCAAAAATCAAATAAGATATACATTCAGCTGTCAAGAAGTGATGAAAAATTGACATAACTTTCAGCATCAGCAATCAACATTAGAAGTTTCTCCTTATGCATTACTAATACAGCATCACCAAAGATATAAACTTATGGTGCTGATAACTGACTACATTTAATATAAAGTTTCTGACACTGTAGTTCTGATAGAGCTTGGAAATTCTTAAATAAAACTCTCATGAACTCCCCGTGAACAATGACAGCATTATGGATTAGGAGCTGACTTTAAATCTTATCCACAGATATTTGACAAAAAATTCTGAAGTAGGAAAAAACCTGCGTATTTTAGTACAACACATGGTACTGTTCTCTACACAGTTAATTCTGAGGATGGTTCCAGAAGAGTCATGACATCATTTCTGTTGTTTATGTTCTGCAAAAATAAAGCAAAGGCAGGATTTTTGTATTCATATAAAGCAAACAAATAATAAATTGATAAACTTTTCAGTTTAATTTCTCATGAGAATTCAGAAATTGGAACATCTTCCTTAAGTCTTATTTTTTATGCACACATGGAGATTGAACACTTCTGGATCCTTCTCCTTATTACTAGTAAATTATTTTTCACATCAGTTTTCCTCTTCTTTTCTTCTAACTGCTCCAAGGAAACCCTCTGCTTTCCTTGCTGAAGAAGATCTAAACAGGGACAGTCACCTCTGTCTATTCCCACACATTCCTGCTACTGGTCAGCAATGTAGGGTATACCTGTATATGTAAAGCAGATGAGTGACAGTTCCCCAGTGTCAGGGAAGAACATGCCTAGAAGTTGTGTGTGGATAATCAGGAAGACTGGAGGGAAAAGCAGAGGGTCAGTGGCAAGGTTAACCACAGCAATGCTTTTTTATCTGAAATGGCCAACTCTGTCTTCTCTGTGGGATCTCCTGATGGAGGAATCAGGTCTCCCTCTTCTGTCAGATATTGTGTCACCAGGCTACTAAGAACCACAGTCAGTGAAAAAGGAAAAAAGTTCTTAGGGATGAGCCCAAATATCAATACTTGGAAATGGATTTGAGGCCAGGAAAACTGCTTAGTCAATGTGTGTGCGTGAAAAAACAGGGAGAGAATAAACAGTTCACGCAACCTCCATCTCTGGCTTGAATGAGCATCTGCAAGTGGGCCTCTTAGGAGGCCATCTTTCATAAACATTTTCCTGGTATGTTCCTCTATTCTACCTCAAAGAAGATTTTAGCTATGTTAGCATTTATGTCTGCTTTTGCGCTCAGGCAGTGCCAAGTGCCTCAGGTCTTCCAGACAACTGTGTGTTACTCCAGGCTAGTTACAGTGTTCCTCTCATGTGGTTTTTGTTCAAACCACCTCCACCACATACACAGAGAGAACAGCTGTGAGGGGAACATGTGATCACCTGAGAAATGTTAATGGTAAACTACTAGGCTCACTATAGAGACTGAAGAGAGAAGCTCTTAAAAACAGTGCTGATATTTTAATTACAATGTAAGGATTTGCAGAGAGGGTTAGAGAAATTTACTCCTACTCACCTGTAATTGAAAATGTAAATAGTAATTAGCTGGTGTTGATTTCCCAAAGGTAAGTGTTTGCCTACCAGTGATACTGCATGTGGCTGATGCAGCTGGCGGAGAGCGAGTCGGGCTATGGCTGCAGGCAGCCTACCAATGCAGCTCATCAGATGGTGCTTATTGAAGACTGTCCCAGAGAAAGCTTAATTAATTTTCTTAAAAATTATAAACACTGAGGCCAACAGGTGAAATTTCAGAGCCTTCAGTGAGTTTTGGAATGTTACTAACCTTATTTATTCAGAAAACTGTTTTAAGGGGCCTTCATGAGAAGGTGGACACTAGCCTGGTGACTCAGAGCATCCCACCCCGCCCAGTAACCTGTCTCCAGCAGCAAGCAGTGGTAGGTGCTGAAGAGTTTTCTGTCGCAAGAACTGGCTGCGGCAGTGTGGTCCAGAGGCATGCAGCACAGCTATCACTGTTTAGTATTCAGGCATGGAAAGAGGATGACAGGATGACCACTGTCAGATACGCTCACTGTCTGGTACTGACTTTCTCAGTTTTGGATTACTGTGAGATCCTTATTCGCTTGTGGATGTTTAGGGAGAAAGTCTGTGAAGACTTTCCACATCTGTTCTTAACTAGAAGGATATAGGTCTTGTATTCAAATAAGAAAGCAATTTGAGAGATTATCATAATTTCAGCATTTTTCAGAAGTTACAGATTTCTAAAGAATTCATCTAGGTGTTCTACACCTGCTGTTGTTTCTAGAAGGAATAAATTACTACTGTTGATGTACAAAGCTTCCAGCTCTCTAAAAGCAAACATAATGCTAGTGCCATAAATCTGCAGTCTGCAGTTGGGACTGGTAGAACCATGGTTAGCTAATTGAGAAAGAAAGAGCAGACTCTGTCAGGAAGTCTGCTGTTGTAAATTTAGCTTATTTCCAGACTCTTTCTTTTTCAGGATTTGGTTGATGTGATTGAAGTATTTTGGCATGGGGAGGGAGTCAAGAAAGAGGGGAGTGGCATGTGCTAGGGTATGATGGATTCTGGGCTCTGCTTGCATGGGTCATTTCACTGGATGGAATATAGTTATCCCCAGACATGCACACATTTTACCCTTAGGTTGTGCAAGGATGGATTAAACTGGATTAGCAATAAAAAAGCAAAAAAAATTTGCTAGAGTTGCGCACACAAACATTACACAACCTTCTGCCTCTCTAGTGTTTAGCAGCTGTTTATTTGAAATGATTTTATGCCCAAGGTTAAGATTCCATTTAATGACAACAAAATGTCAAAAATGTGAACTCTGACCAGAGGAGATTTGAGGATAAACTTCACTGCAAGAGCTAGATTTTTTTTCCCAACTTCACAGTAGCTAACCAACACTGCTTAACTTCCTTTCGGTTCTTTATAGAATACACCATGATGGATCATATCACATCTACTGAAGTAGTAGCACAGCAAAACAGTGATTCAATAATTATATACTAAGCTATGACTGCTACTGGATATATCTTACCCAAAATCATATAAAATTATGAATATCATAGTCCATAAATATTTATCTGGGGGAAAAATCCTGATAATAGAAGTCTTTAATCTAGCAGACATGCATATCAAGATCCATTCCTGGAAAAATTCAGATACTGCAGGGTTTTGTTGGTTTTAGGTTTGTCTGGGTTTTTTTAATAGAAGGAGTAATTAATCATTAGAATAATTTGTCCAGGGGATGTTCTGGCTTCTCTGTCACTTGGAGTTTTAAAGTCAAGATTAAAATGTCAGCCTAAAAGATTTGCTGTAATCAACCAGAGGTTATTGGACTTGATGCCACAATGAATAGGGAAACATCTCTGACTGTAATAAACAGGAAATTTACCTAGAAGACCCTGTCTCTTCCCTTCAACTTTGCCACATCTGGCTTTATGGTATCAGTCAAAGAGAGCTTCTAAGGACTCAAGAGGTACTTGAAAAGAGTTAAAGCTATGGACTAGAGGTCCTCTGAGATAAGGACTAGACAAAATGCTGGGCAACATGCTCTAGCTGACCCTGCTCTGAGTGATGGGATTGGACTAGACAATTTCCAGAGGTCCCTTCCCACCTCAGCTATTCTGTGGTTCTGTAGTACAGCATATTTTTTTTCCAAGCTCAAGTAATCTTTAACCCTTGGGACCAGCAGACCTCTGCCTATCATCAGACTAAGTGGAACTTGGGATACTGTAAAGGCCTTTCTTTAACAAGGACCCTCAGAGCCTTCATAGATGCTCACTGCTTTCCAGACTGCAGTTTAACAGTCATGGTAATAATCTATAATGCCATCAAGTGGGCAGGCAAAATACATCTTCTGTCTGAGTATTTCTGTAATTCATTGTTTAGCCTTTATTAGTTACTAAAGAATGCACCTTTCCCTTCACACTCCACCCTGAACAAGTGGATAGACACAGGAATAAACCTGCTAGTAAAATGGTGGAACAGCTGAGAAGATGATGAGTCAATAATAGAGATCCCATCAAGTCCTGACAGAGACTTAATAAAGGTCTTATCTGGTCAACTGATACTGCTTTGGTCAGCTTGTGGGTTTAGGTACTGTTAATAAGAGGCAGTAATTTTGTCTTGCCACAGGTGTCTGTATGGGTCATGGGAGCAATGGGAGTTGTGCAGAACCTGTGCAGAACTTCACGCTGCTGTGTGGTGTTGTGTCTCCCCTTGAGAGAGGAGACTGGTGCAGTGCCCAGTGAGTGTTACAGCTGCAGTCAGCAACATATGGTCTAGCTGGCTGATGTTTAAGCACATTGGAAGGCCCCCTGAGGCCAAAATGCAGAGGACATTATGCCTAACTGCTCTCCAAAGCACTTGGCTGCCTTGCTGGGGTGGGACTCCCAGCAAGCAGCTGGAAGCAGGTTATTTTCCCATGCCAGCTATCTAGAGTGTTAAAATGAAAATTTAATTCTGCAGTAGTTTACTGAAGGCAGACTCCAATGATATATTGGTTTCACAGCATTTCCTTTTCAGCTTTGTCTCACAGGTAACAGTTCTTCTAGATCTTATAGGCTCCTTAAATAAAATATATCTTCTATATGATTCTTCACTGTCCCCTAGAAAAAGGTAGGAACAGGCATATGCCTGATGCAATACTTTTTATGCCACAAGTATCGTTACCAGGCAACCATCCCATGCAGCTTTGGCAGAACACAAACTTCTTCAGCCACTAACCCTTCAAACACCTGAACCAAGATGTGTCAGCAGAAAATACCAGAGATCTAGGTGAAGCAATGCAGTAACAAAGATTTTAAAAATCAACAAAGGATTAAAGACAATTATGATGCATTAGCACTGTGGTTACCATGCATATTTTCCAAAATATTGCCACAAATGAGTGATGCTTGTATGTGAAGGTTAATTATATCGCTGAGGGGAGGCATCCCAACTCTCAGTGTATCAGTAATCTAAATATTTTATTATGGCAGGTTTAGTGCACTCTATATGAAATTGGAAAAACATTCACAGCTTCCATCCCCAACTAGAATAAAGGGAGAGAGGAGACACTTGCCAGATCCAACCAAATTCTCTCCCAGATTCTCTCCCATCAAGCACTACAGGTAGCCATTTTTGTCAGCACAAAGCTGGTATAAAATTACCCTACCTTACAGTGGCATTACTGAAAGGTCTTCCTTTTCACAGCCATTAGAATAAAATCTGTGTACTTTGCTAAGCTTCTGGATTTGTGGCTGTCAGATTTTTTGGAGTCCATGCTGCTAAGTGGGTAAGTAAAAGTGAAGGATCAACAGGTTTAACTCATTGCAAGTCAGTTGACATCTGCTGAGAACTTGTTGTAGGATATACTCATATATGCCCAGTGGATTAAAGTAGCAAAAAACAAAGTAGGTGGAGAAACAAATCACAGTCCATGGGTACATTCCTGCTGGAGGACATGAGCATCAGCCAAAATAGGCCAGTCAGGTAAGAAGTTTCAAAATGAGTTCCCACTACCTGAAAAGAGGCAGTTTCCATGTAATCAGCCTTCCTTTGCTTCTCTGCTGGTTGAAGGAGTTGACATTCTACAGGAGCACAGCTTGGTTCCTCAGACGAAAAGGTCTTATAGTCCATCAAACCTCCTCTTAGTCCATAAATAGAAACAGGAGTAAGAGACCTTTGAAAATGTGAACATAACTATATATAGTTACATTCTTCAGGTTAAAAAAAAAAAAAGTGGTGGAAACCAGCAGGTAGATGATGAAGCTACTGGTACTTAAGGTCATATATTTGCTCAATACTGGTATCTAGTTTGCAAATGTAAATTTTATTAAGTCTATCTATAAATTATAGTGTGCAGAATCTTGTGCGTACAGAGGCCAAGTTTGTCCTTTCACATGCAAATACATATCCAAGAGCCAAGAACAACAGTGCCTGAGGTCCATTCAACAGCTATGTGATTGAGTAGATTTGACAGGTCCAGTCCCTCAGATGCTATAGATGCAGCATTCAAAACTGTTTGAAGACTTCATAGCACATTGAAAAACCCAGAAGATTAACGCTGACCAAATTAATGACTCAGGCACAAATTTCTCTTTCTCTTTGATTTCTTGAATCTGATTCCAGGTTAAAAGATCCTAAGGAATAATCCTAGCTTCCAAAATGAACCAGTTCTCACAAAGAAAGACATTTTAAATACATTTATAAATTTTGCCCTTTGTGTTTTGTGGGGAGAAGGAATTATTAAGTAACTAATTCTATTTTATGTTTCACACAGAATTTCTTTGAATGGTCTTTCAGCAAATCCAAAAGGGCAGGAAGAAAACTCTGTATACTATTTTCTTCAGCATTTTTATGGTTCTAGGGCCTGTCTTTTGTCATCATGTATCATTCCTTAGTGTGTGATTTGCACTAGGTTTGTGGACCCTGGATTTTTGAACTTCATTGTACCACTTTTTATTGTCTGTTAATAAAATTTACAATGAAATCAATGGAACTCTACAAATGATTAAACCATGATTAAAATAAGTGTCCTGCTTTTTTAGGATCCTGCAATAGCAGGTTCACATAATGATAAAGTTATTGATGCAAATGTTTCCTGAAACTTTCTGCAGTGCTTTCAATCTATACACAACATATATGTTCCCATTTTTTATTTAAAATCTTGCAGATTTATGAATCTCTTTTCCTGGTGATATGTTGCCAAGACAAACAAAACAAATTACAAAATTATCTAATTCTTTTTTATTTCCTTCTAGTACAAAAGAGATCATTACAGCCTGGCTTGTTCACAAAACAGGGCTATAGATTTTGCCTCCAAACGCTATTCTGAATGTATTATTTTAAATATAATTCTTCATGCAGAAATACCTGCTTCTAAGAGCTCTTCCTATGGCATTAAAATTAATACAAAATGTTATTTAAAAGGTGGACCACTGACAAGTTTAGTGTTTCTTTGAAGAATTCTCTTGTTTTAAAATGATTTATGGCAGCACCGATGCCTGCTAATCTGGACACTGTGCTGTTTCTACTCATTATTGCAAACAGGGCCATAAAACTCAGCTAATAAAATGTTCTACTGCACAGACAAAATATTGTGAAAGTCCAGTCTTTCTTTCCTTTTTTACTGTGTGTCTGTCAATCCTAAAACTACACATCATGCTGTTTACCTTTGCTGCTAATGTTTTCTTTTTAAAAATAATTTGTTTTCCCCAAATTCAGATCAAATTTCTTTTTTTCACCTCCTAGTTTTTACTAATTTCTCCTGATTCAGTATTAAAATATTGTAATATAAAATTTTTCATTGCATTTTGTGGCTGTTCATAAAAGCAAAATTTTGAGACCAAATAAAAATCCTTCTGATGATGAAGAAAACCCAATTAGATATCAGGCCTCAGTATAATGAACAATTTACACATTGGTAATTTTTAATTTATGAGTTTACTTGGTACCTGCATGACTATCTTTGTATGGCGTAGGGTGAATATTCATGGAGATTACATTTACCATTCTGTGTCTGAATTAAACTCTTTCCTGCCAATTACCATCAAAGTGAAAAAAATAGACTTACTCTGCTCTGTAAGTGAGCAAATTTCACAGGTAAATAAAAGTAATTTTCCTGAGTTTAGTATACAGAAATTACTAATATTATTGTAGTATTCAGAGATCCTAATCAAATTATGTCTTTATTATACTGTTGCATAAACACCTGCACATTACTAATAGGAAATTCTTTTACAATTGAAAACATTTTTCCATTTACTTATTTTGGGGAAGGGACTTCAAAGACATTTTTTTTCCATAATTTTTGTCAAAATTGTGTGCAGCCACATTACTTATAGACAAAGACTTTGGTCAAAGTAACGAGGATTTGCTTATTTTTGTAGAGTTCCTCTCCAGTTCAAGTTGGGTAAGTGAGACCAGCAAAAATGGGATAGTTTTTCCTACTGATGAGGACACAACTTACATCAGTCTCCAAGTTTTCTGTGGAACTATGTATTTAACATTCTTTCTCCTGGGCAGTAAATGCAAAAAACTAATCACCAAATGTCAGTGCCCACTCAGCACTGTTATGCCATACAGCATCTCAGCTCTTGCGGATAATGGAAAGATAATCTGATGTATCACTTTCTGTTTCCTTTCAGGATACATGTTTTACAGCTTGTCAAGTATAATAAAGATATGATGTGCAATAACCTTTTCTTTCTTTGTGAATAAAAAAGTGTTATAATAAAATAGACTGGCAGCGTTCCATCAACCAGAACACTTTCACAAGTAACTTACTTCATTTAAAAAAGAAAGAAGTGGAGGAGAGAAAGAATGTCAGTTTGTCTTTGAAACCAGGAACATGCAGGGTCTCATGACACAAATTAATTTTTTTTTATAATTTCAAGCAACAACACGCCAGTTAATAAATTCATTATTTATCTAATTTGTATTTTAGGTGTTTTCTTAATTATTTTTTGAGCTTTCTGTGACATGCATGACCCTATAAATTGCATTAAAATGTGGTTAACTCTGTAGGTATCCATCAGCTGTCAAGAAAACCAAAGCAAACTTCCTAGAGAGCTCCAACTTCAGTGAGTCTGTTCTGCGCAACTTTCATCTTCCAGCAAAACTCAGATTAAGATAAAATACATGCCTGTCACTTTAAATAATGGGAAAATTTTTTTATGTATTTTTCAAGCATGCATTGCCATACTGTCTTGTTTTACCAGAGGAGATTTTATCAACATCTGATGTATTACCTGCTTTTGCCCAGTCCTGATTAAATTATGATAATGTTATTAATGATAATAATACTGATGTTCTAGGTGCCTCTTACCTTCACATATGATGGGGAAGACAACCTCCTCTATCTTGAGACAACCTCCTCTCTGTGAGTTAACCTGGAGTTGGGAACTCTTGTCATGAAGAAGATTAGAAGATGAGTTCTCTCTCTTGAGAAGAACTAACCTGTATGAACACTGTGATACTTGACTTTCTACGTTATATCAAATCACTAATCATGGGAATCCTGTAGCTTGAGTCTTCTTATTAATTCAGCTGCTTCTTTCTTTCTCTGTCTCTTCCATTACTCCTCTTGCTCTCTTTGTTTTCCTTCTATTACCACTCTCAGTCTTTAAGTACTTGCACAGGAAATTACTGAAGAGTAATAATAAACAGATAGAAGTGCCCTGCATTTCTGCAAGTTATCTTTATCTTTGCAAAAGATGTTTTTTTTCCATTCTTGCAAACATAATTCATAAATGTTTTTTGGCTTGAAACTGGCTATGATAAATACTTGTTAGTTTCTCAAAGTATACCTTTAAAAATAATTATTGTTGATGAGAAAAGAAAATTACTTTGATATATATGTATTAAAATGGGAAAAATATCAACCTGTGCTGTATTCTCTAAAAGAAAAATATGTAACTTCACGGTTGCTTAAAATGCCCATAATACTATATGAAGTTTCAATGCCACAAAGTTGACAGAAACATCCAAATGGATTTCTCAACAGGCTTATCATCCTTTGTATAATTATCAAACAAAACATTTCATATGAAAACATGTGAATGTATAATTACAGGAGCACCTTAAGCACTCTGATTCACTAGTGTCTCAAAGAAGCAGTATGGTTCAATGGGTATGACATTAAATTGGTTATTATGAGAACCAGGTAATTTTCTCAGCTTTGATTGCAATGAATTTTAGACATGTCATGTTTGAGGTTATTCATTTGTAAAATTGGTTTGATAATGCCTGTCCCCACTCACATACCTATGACAAAGCACTTTCAACTATGGTATCTTCAAACACTGAGGAGGAGTATAGATTTGTTGGAAAAAGGAAGACTTTTAAGGGGGACAATACAGAAACAGACTGGGTTTTTAGACTTTTGGCTCAACAACTGTGCAGTACTTAAAGTAGAATTAATCTTCCAACTGAAGGTACTCTTAACTGTCGTGATTTCAGGTTTTTCAGCATTTGCTCTCCTTAAATAATTTAATTTTCTAAGATTGAAGTGAATATGGCAATTCTCTTATATCTGCCATGTATTCTCCTTTACAGGGACATGAGTAAGTTCTAACAGTACCTGCAAGAGTGACCAGTCATACACAGCACAGTAAAAAAATACAATGACAAAGTGCTTGCACAAAGTATATAAACTAAAAATACAAATGAAAAATGAGAAAGTAGAGAGTACTGCCAGGAGTAATCATCAAGAAAGTGCATGCATGGATGGTTCAAAGTATATGGAGGTCATGTTCGCTTAATATTTTATTATCTGGCTTGAAAGAGGAAGATGGTTGTATTAATGAAACTATGATTTCTTCCTGCCTGTTACTGAATTAAAAGTTGTTTTGCTGGAATTCATTTAAATTACATGTTATAAATCAGTGGACCATCACTTATAATCAACCTTGCAAAGAGGTGGTAGCTGATTGTCAGCTATAATACTAACTACATATTTACTTCTGCAGAAATGTGTCTCTTTACACACTTCTGTACCATGCTTTAAGCCATTCAAACCCTTAGATCGAACCGTTGCCCTGCTGTCCTGTTTAGGGATGAATTGTGTCAGCTGTCTTTGTTCAGAGCAGGTGGACACAGCTTATCTATCGTGACTTCCACGTGGGAGAGAACAACTCTCCTAAACCGTGCATAAAACTGTACACATTGACTATGGCAAGAAGTTTTCCCTTAAAAATAATCGCTGAAGCTCACCAGGGCAGAAAGAGGAGTCACCTGATTAGCATTATTTTGTGCATTATTCTCTGCAATTCAAAATATCTTTATTTGCTAATTGAGACTCTTCAGTTAGGTTACTGTGTGGTAATTATAATGTAAAATAAAAACTGATCTACAATCTCTCCTATTAAATGTATCACTGCCTTTTTGTACACTTAGACCAATATTCAATTCCTTTAAAGGCAGAAGCAACACTCAGTCTTCTGTAACCTTGAGGCAAGTATTGTGGTTGACCTTGGGAAAAGAGGGGTTTTTCCTAGCAATGTTGGTGTATTTCAGATCTAAGGTGAAGGGAACAACCCTTAAGGATATAGCAGCAGATACCTGCATGCCTACTGACATCCTGACATCTCTGCAAAGGTGACTGATTAATACCAATTAAGTGATACGCACCTCCACCCAAAGAATGAAAAACATCAGCTCATTTTCCATAGGTCATCAAACATTCAGGAGCAGATATTAAACTTCACTCATCTCTGAGGCAGAATGGATCAACAATTAGAAAGTTGTGGGTAGCAGGTGCCTTTGCTGCCTGGTGAAAGGAAACACAGCAGGACTTTTGGGTGCAGGGACGCCCTGGGCCCCTGGTGCACTGCTGCACACAGCTGTGCTCCAGACCAGGACACAGCCATCAACCAAAGCACAGCGGCACAGCGATGAGCAGGCAAGTGGAGCACAACCTTCTCCCTGCTAGTGAGCCCTTCCTTTGTGCACCATGTGTAAGGGACTGATATGGTTATATTACGCTTCACAGCTCCCCAAACATAAATCCTCCCTGCAGTTCAGGGAAGGAAAAGGAGGCAACTAAAATAACTGAATGATTGCATGATAATGAAACATGCAATGCCAGAGGTACCTTGGAAAGATATGCAGGGCTTTGATTCTTTTTTTTCTGAAGATGAAATAAACACAAGTTCAATATAACCAATAATTTAGTGTAAACTCCAGTTGTTTTAGTTTCACTCAGGTCAACATGTTAGTTGTTTTCCTCCCCTTCCTCTTGGATGTTTCACCTATTTTCAGGACATGAAAGTTGTTTCACTCCAAAGAAGTAGAAGCAGCTATTATTATTATTATTATTATTACCATTTTGAACAACAGATAAAAGAAGTCCATGAAAATAATTCCAGAGCCAGACTAGCTTGAAATATGTGTGACAGAAGTCATGAAATAGCTTTATCAAAAAGTCTTCATAAATGACAGTGTCTGTCCACTGCTAGATTGAGAAAAACAGAGATAACAACATTTTAAGAAGTTGTCTGTTTCCTCCTTACAATTTAAGGAGTTCTGGGGAAGCATATTGCAAGGACCGGCATTTTAGCTTCACTTATAATCTGGATTTTTGCAGTGCGGCATTTCAGTTAGAGATGGTGGCAGTCATTGCTTAAGACTCTGTACAAATACAAGATTGTTCTGTCAGTCCTTTAAGAATTGTTGCTATTTTTTTGCTGTGTGTGGTAAAACTGCAAAAAGATAAAATTTATCATGAGGAAGAAATTTTAAAAGAAAAAGCTCACAAGTTAAATAGCTATAATTTTGAAAAGTGACAGTTTAATGAAGAACAGGATGCTTTTTAGTTTATATTTAGAGACTAACAATACTTGTGCATAAATTCTATAGAAGATACAGACACATAAAGGGCAAATTTCTGTCTTTGTAGTTTGAAATATGCCATTTCCAATGACTTAAAGACTTCCTCCATGGGGTAAAGCAGAAAGATGTAATTAACCACTAAGAAAAAACATGTACCTATGAAATTTTTTTAAAACAGATAAACATCTATTAATATTTCATTCAATTAAAATAAAACATGTCAGAAAATAACCAGGAAATACTTCTGTCTGGTGTTTTGGTAGCTTTCAAAATATCTCTGTTTCTTGCTTTTCTGTAAACATTTCTGATGTTAAAGTTCACTTTTTGAGGGTGCGATACAGCTAGAGAGAAGCTGTTAGACACTGTCTATCAGAAGGAATTGTTACTTTGCTGAGTCAAAGTGACAGTCATGTCATTTGAATTCACAAAGAAAATGTGCCAACACTTGGAAAGAAACTGGCCAGATGTGACAAAAGGGCCCCGGGTGAAGAGCACAGTTGACTGAGGTCTGAACAACATAAGGATTCCAGCCAAGCGGTCGGAGACCTGTCTTCAGAAGGAGTTCAGTTGCATTTAGAAGTGTCAGTGCAAGAAAAGCATGAAGAAGGGGGGGTCCCATTTGGCTGGCACATTGCAGGCGGTATGCTGGGGAGCGAGTGGAGAGGCAAGTGCTAGTGTCTAAGGGTGTGGTCGTGGGAAGAGGGAAGGAAGGATTTTTAACCCTAAACAGAATTGTGTGGGATGGCAAATGAAGGTGCTGTATTATGCTGCATGTAGATTAATGTGAGGGTATAAGGAATTGTAGCCTGAACAAATAGCCTCTACAAGTGAGAACTGTGCAGACCCACTAAAGATCAGATATTGGCAGGAACAGGCAGTGGCTGAAATGCTTCTTTGGAGATGAACAAACCCACTGCTTACTCAGAAAAAGTCTTGTTGGACACCATTTAATGATGTAGATGTATGTGTTTCTTATTAGTATAATATAATAGACTGTTATGGGACAATTTTCTATACATAAAAAGGGAAGACAAGGAATATATATTCCCTTAAGGGTTATAAAATTAGGAGCACAGTGAAGAGACTGAGTACTTATTTTCCAGCAGGGGAGTAAATTTGAGTTGACAGACTCTACTCACAATTTTTTTTATAGCTGTAATAAACTCTTCTACTGTAAATTCTGCTTATAGACTTCTTCCTTAAGGATTCCAAACACCAAATACTGATAATGGAAATAGACATGAGACCACCTACATCTAGTTCTGAGGATGTATGCAAAAAAAAAAAAAAAAAAAAAAAAAAATTAATTATATTAAGATAAAAAGAAAATAATTATTTTTTTTCAAACAGCAAACAAGATAACGTGCAGAGTGGTTTCCTTAACAACTGCAACATATAAACACCTCTGAGTTGACAACTGAAAAGCAGTGGTCCCCACTCCACTCTGTGGTGGGCATGAGCTAATTCTATTAGTTTAAACTGAAGATTGAACAGGTCAAGTAGGTATTTCAGGAAGAAAACAAAACTTGGCAGAGAAATGATGAACTTCAAGGTAAGTCCCTGTCATGTGTGCAGCAAGAAGCCAGGTCTCTGAATTTCAGCTGAATGAACTGCAAAATCAGGGAATGATTCAGTAAGTTCAATTCATTTGAGTGTATTTTCCAGAGCAATTAGAAGTGTTATGACTTGAGAATAGCATTAAGTCATGATAAATTTCTAGCCAGAAATTGATCTATATTTAGATCCCAAATGAAAAGTTGCATCAGAAAACAGGCAAGGAGATGGAGTTTCCTGAATTGAACTTGTCCCGTGCCTGTAGCATGAATTGGAGCCAGAGAGGCTCCTGGCAGTGAACACACCCAACCTGCCTACCCATCTCTAAAAGGCAGAAACCAGGTAAACTTTTTGAGTTTCAGAGAATAATGAAGAAAAAGAGGGGGCAAATGCTGATAGCTGCTATTTGCTAAGATGGCAGTGAAATCTCCCTAGCATTTGTTTTCAGAACATTGTGAAAAGCTGAGGGATACTAAACTCATACAGAAACACAAGCTTTAGGCATTGCTTGGGGAACTTGGGGGGAAGAGAGTATAACTACATGTCATGAATATGCATTCAGGAACACTCACTTCAGTAGAGGTCATAAATCACAGTTAAAATGTTGAAACCATAAATAGGGATTTTGGCAGCAGCCAGGCTTAAGACTTTGGTCTTGATTTTAGCACTGGCAGTGGCACACTTGCTGACAGCCATCAGAAAAAAAACAGTCCAATGGACTTTTGCTGTTCTACCCTCATCTCTCTAAAAAACTGTAAGGACAGTGCAGTTCTGTACCTGCAAATCTTTTCCTGATGATCTTCCTGTGACAACTAAGGAAGACTTGGGAAAAAAAAGGAAAAGCTTAATTACAGGTAAGGTACTTTATGCACTTTTGAGGCAGAAGAAACAAAGATCAAATTAAGCTTTACTAGCACAGGAAACTCAAGTTAACTCTGAGAATGATTGTTTGCTGCAGGAATTCAAGTAATAATAACAAAAAGTTTAATAGGAAGGCAACGAACAGGGTGCTATGTGTAGCATCAAGGTGCAGTAATAAAAGCATGGAAAGCTAAGTTATTTCCTTGGGGCAGCTGGCCGCAAAAATGGAAGTGTTGAGCATGACTTATGTAGGAGCTATGCCTGAGGCAACACCTGACATCCATGCCAACGTGCTACAGAGCCCTAGAAACAGCAGCAATTTGCCTATGCAGAGAAAAAGAAAAAAAATAATAAGAAAAGAATCAAAGGTACTTAGTTGTGGCTGAGGTTTATTCCCCATCGCCAGAAATGGTGCGTGTAACAGCAACCTCTGCTATGAAAACATCTAAAACCTGGTGAACTATACTTGCTACTTACAGGTTGCAAAACTCAGTATAACGCTGGAGATCAATTGTCTATCACCCAGTGTTGTATGAGGTGGGAGAGTGTTTTGGGAAAACATTGACCAGAGCTCTGGTCAAAACTGAGAAAAGACATTGTAATAAAAGTATCCTGTTTCCACATAAATTTCTCTGCAGACAGAGCCAGTGGTATCATTTTTAAAATGCCAGCTGTAGAGTAGATTTAATTACTAAGACCTGGGTTAACAGGAGTGCTGGAGCACAAAGTAGGAAATAAAATCTCTAAATACTGCAACAATTGTAACATACATTTAATAGGAATTCCTGCATGAGGCAGGCAGTGCTGGTATACAATTACAAGGAAGAATGAAGTGGAGAAAATAGCTGTTAAAGCACATAGTGTTACTTGTAATCTATTTAGCAGAGATCAAAGGGGAAGATAATGAAGAGTTGTGTTGATCAATTGCAATCAGATGGAGATTTGCAGAGGTTACAAAATGAGGCTTCTATGGCTGATAAGAGGGGTTACAGCTTTTGTTCACTTGAGGAGGAAGAAAAGGTGGTATCAGAAAATGATCAACAAGAAGAAAAAAACAAAGCACTTCTGGGACTTGTTTTGATAGTTGCATTAAATAATCAGAAAAAAACCCACCTAAAAACCAACTTCACCATGAATAACACCAGACAAAAAGAATTTTCCACCTTACATTAAAGCTACACTTTTACTGCAGTTTTTGATTTGTTCATTTTCAGTCTAGTTTCCTATTTTCTCTGTCTCCAAGCACACATATCTGTTGTCTATAATAAATTCTGAATTCGTTTGCCAGTTTAAATCAGATTTGCCAAGAGAATACAAGTTTCATATGTGGTGCATTCCTATGACAGAGTGAAAACAGGCAGCCAGCTATGAATATAACACATATACTACATGATATTAATATGTCCTGTGGAAAAGACTGCAATTTGAGCTCACTGTTTTTTAGTTAGCCCTGAATCTACATTAGTGTTTGTGCAAGAGTCACAAAGTCAATGAAACTGGACTGCCTTGATTACTGCCCACTGAACTACCTGAGGGAAGATATTGTTTGAACTGGGGAATATACATAGGAGGAACAAGCTATGCTGCTCTTTAAGATGTATGTATTCGCTTACTCTTGCTTGCAAGCTTGAGGGATCCAAGGAAGCATGAGCTTGAGGCTGAGTTTTTCCATGTTTAACTTTAGATTCAAGCTTCTTGCACCAAAGTGGGTAACATCCTGTTAGTACTGTCTTAGTTTGTAAAGCTCTTATGATCTGGTTTCTTCAGAGTTTAATAGCATCATTTACTGTTTTATAATCTAGCCACATTCAGAGACATTGATATTTCCACTTTGTTGGCAGTTTTCCATTTTGTAAAGTGACATATGCCACTGAAAGTAAATAATATATACCTTGTCTGTGGAGTCCCCTTCAAATATACCAGGCATAGAATTCAGCTACATAAATCACTCTTTTTCCTCCCTGTTCTCTACTTATAGGTTCAAATAGAAATATTTAACCTTTTAAAATCTTATTATAAGCTTACACTATATAAACACTATGCTCAAAGCCATCTCTTTTCTTTCCAAATACTAAAGCCTCATATTAGTAAAGTTTTATTTCTGCAATCTATGCAGAAGAGAAATGGCAATACCATGTTCATCTTGTGTACTTGGCAGGATCTGGGTACTGTTATTCCCTTGACTGAAGTATCTTAGTCCTCAAATAAATCATATCATTCCTTCTTCCCCAGGGAAACAGAAGTTCAAAAGTTCTCTCCACTTGCCTCAGATCTCACAAGGATTTCTTTACCAAGGTTTGATCTAAAGCCCTTTGCTACTTTCTCCAGATTTCAGACAAATCTGTTGCTTTCTAGCTCAAGGCATCATAACTTCCTCAAATTACTTTCTTCAGTTTTCTTGTTGTTTCCTTAATCTTTTGGACTTTTCCAGACATTCTGCTGAAAAAAACAATTGTAAGCCTTCTATCTTCCAATTAGGAACGACCAAATATCTTACCACTTTTTTAAAAGGTCAGGTATGTGAACATTTTAGTGAAGAAATTATCCTACTTTTAATAAGCTGGCCAAGGGATAACGGAATTCTGACTATTACTGAGAATGTAAATACTTTTCAGAGAGACATTCTCAAAAATATTTTAATTTTCCACTTGCATTTACCTCCAGTAGCTTGTATCTCTCCATGGCTCTCCCTGGCCCTGTTTGTATCATGCACTGCTGGCCTAAATACAATTTCCAAGGCTTAGGTTTGGGTTACAGGACCAGTGAAGGACACTTAACTCCCTTGGAAGTGTCAATTTGTCATCTAATAAAGGACCATCTACTACAAATGGAACTATAAATTTTGTATGACAATATTGTGGCCATACAGGAAAAGCTATAAATTCTTGACGGTATTAATTTATTGATATCCCTCCAAAACATGCTGGTTCAGCTTTTTATTTTTACACTCATATGATTTAAACATATTTGAGGAACCGATAAAAACTTTGGAGGTTTTGTTCAGGCTAAATTCCCCAAAATGTCTATTCAACAATGAGGTCCTCAGCATTACCATCAGACTACAGTATATGAAAGATTTCATGTGATGTGCAGTTCACCCTGGCTGCATCCAAATTAGAAACACCACAGTAAGAGATTCTTTACTCATTTACTTCCTTTTCCCCCCCTGTTGTATTTCAAACAGCATTCAGACATGCAAAGACATTTAAAAATTAAATCCAATAAAAATCTAATTAGCTAACACTGCTACATCCCTCCAAGAGTCCAGTTTTGTTTGAGCTCAGGGGAAAGGTTTCTATTTTAAACTGAAATGACACCTTCTTCCCCACCCGTAAGTGAATCAAGACTGAGTCAGTAGACAGATTATCTATATCCACTCAGTCAAGACCTAATTAAGGTATATCCTGATGGCTATAGTCACTAAGAATACTGAGTTAAAAAAAAAAAAAAAAAAGAGAGAAAAAAAGGAGGTTATATTTTTATGAGATCATGTTTTGATTAAATCTGTCAAAACCCGTAATTTCAGTTCTGCAGGAAATAGTGAGCTCTTAAAATTATTTCTGCTTTAAACTGAACCTGAATCAAATATTTTTGTCCTCCCTGCAAAATGGCTTTCTGAAGAGATTTGTACCTGAGTGCCCAATATGTCCTTTGGGATTATAAAAATTTTAGTGTTACATCATCTTTCATTTTAGAATGATTGCATTTATTATTTTAGGTGCTTTTCTAGTATTTCAGTAATGCAGTGTATGGTGAAGTGTCTCCTTATGTGTGCTCTATTTTGCTAGTGTCAAGCTGCTTCATTAAAATACAAGTGGAAAAATCACAGAATCATAGAATCATGTAGGTTGGAAAAGACCTTTAAGATCATAGAGATTGACTACAAACTGAACGCTGCCAAGTCCACCACTAAACCATGTCCCTAAGAACCACATCTGCACAACTTTTAAATACCTTCAGAGATGGTGACTCAACCACATCCCTGGGCAGCCTTTTCCAGTTCTTGATAACCCTTTCAGTGAAGAAATATTTCCTAATACCCAATCTAAACCTCCCCTGGCTCAACTTGAGGCTGTTTCCTCCCATCCTATCACTTGTTACTTGGGAAAAGAGACCTACAGAGCAACTGCCCATCATGATTTTAAAAATAAAATAAACTAGTAAAATCATATTCCAGTTATTTTACTATCCATCCATTTCACCAGTAAAAATAGCAATACCTAATGCTAGCATTTAACAAGAAGCAATGTATAATTATTAAGTGATACAGTTAAGGTTTGAATTTAACACATTTCTGTATTTTACAAACCAATCTGTTAGAGGAACCCTTTACATTTAAAAGTTTTTTAAGGAAATCTGTTTTGAAATGCATTTGAGAGTCTGAAAACATGGTTAAATAGAAAACTGTATCCTGATGAAAAATGCTATCTTCAGATGAGAACCTGTATTAACACACAGCGCTGTCACAATGTCAGCTTAAAGGAAGCTAAAAGTTGACCACTGTGTGTGACTGGCAATACTGATATATGGAAAAGAAGGTAATTCACCAGCTGTTAAAAAGATGTAACCAAATACCCCTGTACCCCTTTAAAAAAGTCCCACTCTGTGGCTCTATTACTGACCATAGCCAGCAGGCAGGAGGCTGCTCTGCCTGAGCACGCCCAGTAACTCTTTAGTAAATCTGGTAAATCCAGCTAGCTAGGTATCTTAATTAACTATATCAACTCAAGAAAGAGTGTTGGATTACAGACCATGCTTTAACAATCTCTGGTTTATGGACCATTTCTCATCTGTCAGGATGAGAACCTTCTTCCCCTGAAGTCTGAAGTCAGCAGACAGCAGGCTGCTAGGCGGATGCCCTGCCTTGAAGTACTCTCCTAGATTTCATAACCCTTTTCTATCATCAGATCAAGATGGGGAATTGTGATGTTTCAGAGGTTTGTGCTTTGTAGAAAGTCTGTAGGTGTGTCTCTGAGATGAGAGGCTGTGGCAAGTTTAAAATCTGTGATCGGTGTGGATATTGATATTGTGTTAAGGGAACACAGCAGGTCGAACATAGTTTTCACTATCACCATTTCACCTGCCTTTTTTTAACTAATAATAAACAGACAAACGAAACCCAACAAGAACAGCAAAAACCAACCAAATATTCTGAGAGGAGCAACAGACACAGAACACTTCAAGCCATGTTTGGCAACTTACATCCCCAAATGGCATCTGCTAGGAGAAAAGGGACATAAAACCTCAAAAATTAGAGTGGTACTAAAAGTATCTGCTGAATTATGAACTCCTAAGAAACTGTATGATAGTATAGTACTATTCACTGCTATTTCAGTTTGAAAGGATGAGAAGATATTGTGAGTGTTCAAACATGCACAGGAGCATGGCACTAACATTTTTCTTTAGAAGACTTAGTATATAGAGTTGATTCTGTCTTTTTTGTTTGAGGTTTTGTGGTTTGTGTTTGGGGTTTTTTTTGGGGGGGAGTGGGGGGGTGGAAGGGGTGAGAGAGAATGGGAGAGAAGCATTGTTTGCTGTACTTGAGAATATTGTCTTTAAATTATCATCCACAAAAAACCTCTTAATCCTTTGAAGAACTTCTCTGCTTCTCCCCTGTATCTGAGCAAATTTCAGCTGCTCAGTAGAAAGATTTGGAATAGATCATGCATGTCTGTTTTTCAGGTATTTATTGCTAGATGAATGTAAAATTTTAGGGAGCATAATGGCAATGACAGCATAGAGAAATAGGATTGATGAAGGGTTATTACAATAAACTGTTATTGCATTAACATTATGCTAAATTCTTGATGAAAATTACATTGTAGAGATGTTTTCCTTCAGATTAATGTAAAAGAAATATAATCAGAGATCATATGTATAGTGAAAATGACTAAAGGAGACTGTTATTCACAAAAAGCAGTTGCTCAAGCATATATTAACTTCCCTAATTATTTAACAAAGCCTTTATAAATGCAAATATTCACAAACTTTAAATAATTCTTGCCATTAATAATACTTTGACAGTGAGACAAACAGAATAAAACTCTGAATATTTGCTTTGTCTATCTGTAGTTTTCAGGACATTTATCCTCATAATTTCTGAGTGCAGTTAAGATTTGCAAACTTCTGTTTTGGTAATAGGCTCTGATATTTTGTCACCTATATCTACACCTTTAAACCTTGATTCTTGCTGGTAGCAGCTAACTGTGGTAGCAGAGAGCTCGGTATAGATTACACAGAAGCTCCATCTCTTGCTTAGTTTTTCATGACTACACCGAACAATGCTGTTATGAAAATACTACAGGCAATACCCATGTCAGTGCAATGCTTGCTCATTTAAATCTATGCGAACATCAGTCAGAGCAGTGGCTGTAGTGTGGTTTTATGCTGAAAGGATGTCTGTGTCAACACTTATTTCCTCCTGAATGATAATTGTTTTGCTCCTTTGCTTTGAATTATTAGGAGAAAACTTTCTCCAGAATTCAAAGCCTTATAAAGTATTTTGAAGACAGGCTGTTCTTTTGTCTACAGATCCACTTGTCACAAAAGTAGGACTACATTGATCCTCTGCAAACCACAGGAATGTAGATATTTACTAGTATTCTCAGTTTTCAGTGATTATATAGTAGATGTGGAGAACAAACAATTTTTCTGCTGTAGTAAGACAATGTGAGATTTTTGATGCCATGCTCCCTGCTTCTTTACTCCATCTCCACTTGTTATATAACATCTGTTTTTATTATTGATCTGCTTCTGCAGATCACATCACACTAAATCAAATACTGCATTCACCTTTCACAATCCTAAACAAGCTATAAGGATTCAGGCTAATAGAAACAGTAATTAAAACCTATATCCACTCTTTATCATTTATTTCCCTCTCCTTTACTGAGTGTTACCTTCATCTAGGTAGCTCAATAGGAAAGAAGACAGCCTGGGAGTCTGGAATAAGATTTTTAGTTTGGAGTTCACTGATCATTTTTGATTAAAGAGACGAAGCACTATACCTTTCAGTCTTGTGCCTTGGTTGCAGGCAGTGATATGTTTTGACTGCCCCATTCTAGCTATTTAGTGCTTTATAGTGAGACCTGTTTCCTTTGAATAAAGTTCTTGCCTCAGAAGAGCCACATATGCCTATACCAACCCTAATCTTACATGACAAGTTATCATTAATCGTGTGTGTAATATATATTTTCCATCTCAAATATTCAGCATCACTCCAATATACTAAAATAGGGCAATTGGAATACACTAATTTATGTTCCATGACAAAAAAAAAAAAAAAGAAATCTGAAGTAGGTCAATGTGTAATTTTTCCAAATGACTGTTATTCTTAGACTAGAATAAATTATATCTAAGAGGGAATTCTGGGCCTAGTCTCTTAGAATTGATACCAGTCTTGCAGATCTCAAAATATCTTGTAAATTTCAATCCGAGACACACAAAAGGAAGTAAAGATC
Source organism: Strix uralensis (assembly GCF_047716275.1). Taxonomy (NCBI): domain Eukaryota; kingdom Metazoa; phylum Chordata; class Aves; order Strigiformes; family Strigidae; genus Strix; species Strix uralensis. The sequence goes on along the minus strand of NC_133976.1, from coordinate 71,096,503 downwards.
AACTAACAGACCCATGAATTGTTGACACTGGTACAGTAAGAAGGAAATAAAAGGAAATGCATTGTGTATTCTTTGTTTATCAGAAGATTCCAGCAGATGAAAAAAGGAAACTGACTTTTTAGAAAGAGTGGTAGAGAACTGTATTTCTCAAAATTCTGAGAAGACAATCAATAATAATGTAAAAACCCTAAAATTAAAGGAGTAACATCCTTCAGAATGTCCTTTTTATTTACGATACACTGAACTGCTATAGGAAAATCTATTATAGCTGGTCATCGCAGTGTACTCCTTTGTGCTGTAAGCCAGTCCGTAACTGGCCATACATGAATTACAATACCTTCAATATAAAGGTTACATTCAAAAAGGAGTTTATATCAACAATAGAAAGTACTGTTACTCAAAACCAGCAGATATTAAAGGCAAAACTCTTGGTGCTGAGGATGCAGTGAACACACCACACATGATTTTTGTGGGGGAGTCTCATAAACTGGGCTCCAGTCTGGTCCCATGGCCTTGACTTGTTGCACTCTTAACCTGTGGTCCATTAGCAGTTAGTGAGCATCTTCAGTTCAGTTCCATTTGAAAAGAATGCACTAATCCCATGAGTTCATGGGTTCATCTGAAAAGAAACCAGGTCATGTCTTCCAAAGTTCTATGATGGGAACCAAAGTGCAGAAAAAGGGAATGACCAGGAGAAGAAATTCAAAAGCATTCACAGTTCATCTGAACTAAAATTCTAATGTAGGCTCCCCTTGGATTTACCTTACACCTGCCACCTTCCAAAGAAAGATAAAACAGAAACCAAGTTTATAATGTTTATGCTGATTCAGTAAATGTGCTTCAGTAATGACATAATCTATGAAAAATTCTATGGGAAGATATTGAATCTGGAATAAAATATCATATCATTTATAAAGAACAATTTATAGTGGTACAGCATTTAAAATGCAGTTCTTTCTGGAAGAGAAATTATTTAATAGGCATAATGAAATTTCATATATTTTTGAATATATTTATATATTTATTTTTATATATTTGAATATATTTATATAGTATATATTATATATTTATATATAGTTATATATTATATTATATATTTATATAATTACCAAATACATATATACATTTTTAATCTGCTAATACAAAAATAAACTTAAATAATAAATTGTTTATGTAACGTAGAAAATATTTTCTACATTGTCTTATGTCATTTGGCAAAATTTTGATTATCTTTTTTTCTGAAGTGTAGTTTTGAACTTTCTATTGTACAATTTGGCATATAGTTAAAGTGTTCAACTGTTGCTGTTTTAAAAATTACCTACTTAGTTTATCTATAAATAGATTGAATATACTAAAATATCATAGGGAAGAACACATTTATAAAACCCTGTCATTGAAAAAAAAAATAAAATTAGTTAGAATGTTAAATTTTCATAACTTATTTTTTCCTCAAAAAAGTTTAGAGAAACAAGTGATGTGTTTCTTTGATATTTTTCTGTACGAAAGTATTGTATAAAATACAAAGTTATCTATGGTAGTTTTAAGGATGATGGGTGAGGAGGAATTAAATTATGAAATCAAAATTAAATTATGAGACATCTTCTATTAGTATAGAAATATTCCCAGCAATGCTATTTATAAAAAATACGTCCTTCCTGATAATCACATCATAAACAAGACAGCTACTTATTGCCTTTTTTATTAAGTTAATTCATTATTGCAAACTCACAGACAACAGGCTCTTTAAATGTGCGAGTAAGACAGTAGAGTTACAGATATATACTATCTAAAACAAAGTATTGAAGAATTTCAGAATATGATTGTCCATTACTGCTAATTAGTACATCCTGCAATGGTACTATGAAAGCAAAGTAGATATTTTTCAGCTCCAAATTAAACCAGATCTTTTTATGTCAAGTCCTTAAAAGCCCAGAATCAGTGCACCAAGAATTTTAAAGAAAATGGTAATCATCTCTTCTGAGATTGACTACAGTTCCCCATAGTCTGTATCTTTGATCCACGGAGGCTGATTGTGCCCTCAGAATAGGGAAATAATGAAGTCACACACTCTGTCTGTGGAGCAGTGAGGCCCAAGGATATGTGGATAGCTCTTCCCATTGATCTGTCACAAAGACTTAACTTCAGTGATCATGTTAAAGATGGGATTTTCAAAGAATATGGGTTAGACTAGCTACTTAAATCTCACTGTGATTCATTGGACCTTCCCTGATTCCTTTGAAAAATCACATACTATAATAAAATGATATACCTTAAACCACCTTTGTAGTTTACACAGCTTTTATTAATTCTTCTCACATGATTAATGATGAAGAATGAGTAACAGTTAAGTAAAATACTTAAAAACTCAAGTTATATGATGTATATTAGCCTACTGTTCATGAGTCAGGAATTTTTAATGACTATGGGTCATGCACATGGACATCAGGAAAAAAAATGCATCCAGTTTTTAAGCATCTATAGATGTGTTGCTGTTTATATCACGGGTTCAGTCTCACTGCAATATAAAATAAGATATTCAGAAAATCCACATCTACATGTGGATTCAGTGTGGAATTCCGATATCTCCAGCATAAGTGTGTTCAAAACTGAGAGTTTGGATCTATTTTCTCATGTATGGTGTTCATGGGCTAAATTCAATCTGTGTAAAAGGTTAAAAGTTTGGAGATGCCTTATCACAGGGAAGCTTCTTATGTCTTCTGTCAGTTGCTCCTCTCCCAAGAGGGTGTTTGCATCAACTGTGTACCCGCTTCCATGAACCCAGGGACTGGTTTTTTTCTTGATGCATTCTGCGCTAAGGCTTTGAAACCAGGGAGCAGAAAGCAGAAGACTGCAAGGGAAAAATAAGAAAAGATGTGTAAACAAGTGAGCTAGAAAGCAGCAATGCCCATAATACCTGGCTAGTCTGCTATCTCCCTGTTTGAAAAGTATATATTTTCTAGACAGGAGAAATACAGCAGATCTAAACTATTAATTCAGTATACATCTAATAGAAGGATACAGGAAATTGTTACTGAAACTAGAGAACATGAGGAGTGTTACATGAGTAGCAAAGCAAGCAAGCAACAGGCCAGAGGGAAGATGTTTATATTGCACTGAAATAGCAGCTGCTGTGCTAGAAGGAAGTTTTAGTACAGTTCTGGAGAATTTTTCCTTTAATACTTTCATTAGAGTAACTATTAAAGAATAGAAGTATACTGATGGCATTTTTTCAAGATACAGCACAGCCAGGAAGAATTAGATGCCTTAAAGACAGTCATTAGAGAAATAGGATGAAATTTCATACTGTAACATGGAAACACCTCCATTGAGGAATTAATAACGAAAACTGAGGAGTTACCCGTCTGAAAATACAAAGGTGCTGAAAGACTTGAAGGCATCAGTGGATCAGAATGTATATCAGAAGATGACTCTGAAATTGCCATCTCTCTGTATCTCCTGCTGTGATGTGGGACAGAGAAAATAATGTATTTCTGTGTAAATCTGACAGTAGATATCCATTCAAGATGTAAATATTGACATAGAATCACAGAATCACAGAATCATCTAGGTTGGAAGGAACCTTGAAGATCATCTAGTCCAACCAGTGCCATACATACTAGGCACTGACAAATTGGATTTTGGTCTTCTTATTCTCCAAATAAAATAAATAAATAAATAAAAGAAATAAAAAAGATGAATTCATGGCATGGAGCTCAAAGAAAGACTGCTTTACAATTTTGAGGAACAGAAAGCTTTAATAAGCTGAGTGAGTAAATTTCTAAAACTGCATGGACTAAACATGAGAGAGGGAAAAGACTAGTTTATGTTAATTAAATAGCAGTCTGAAGAAAATAGAAGCTAAGTAACTACAAACACAGTTATATTGACAGTTTACAGTGTCTAAGACTCAGAGGACAGGTGTTCTGAAATATCCTTCCTACAGTGGAAATCTAACTGATTTTAAGTGAGAACTTGGTATATATGAGAAAATATTACTTGATATGTTTACCTGTACCAGCAAGGGACATCACTAGAGGACCCAGTAGGTCTGCTCAATTCCATTGTTCATTGAAAAATCAGTCATTTCACTGATTGCTCTGAGGCAATTCTGAAGCAGAAAAGTGATACGTTATGTATACTCAGCAAATTCCCCTGGTGCTCCAGTCCTCATACAGCACATTCTCTCTGTTTTGGTAATAATCTTCAATAATTAAATTTCTATAATAGCAGCAAGAATTTATAAAACATCTTCATTTCTTTAATTTAGCAGCCAGTGTAGAATTTTAAGTAGCAAGTGTTCCTAAACTTCAGTGGCTTTGCAGATGTTGCGATGGATAGAACTACAGTGAATTAAGGCATATTAGTTGCAATAACATGCAATTAGTCACACCCAATTACATTTGTTTATTTTGATGAAACTGTGAAAAAAATTATGCTTCAACGACATGAAAATGACTTTAGATTATCTTGTATGCTGTCTTTGTAAAGGACTCATCTTCCATCCTCTTGGCTTCCAACTGTCCTTGAGAATTTGAATTCTTTTCCAACATCTTTCTACCCTCCACTCTGGCTTCCTGTCTTCTGACACCACAAATAATTTTCTGTCAGCCCCTTTTGAACTAAAACTGTGACCTTTTGCCAGCCACAGTGCTTTTTTGAACCTATTGATCATTCCTGAAGTCCCACCTTGTTTGATTTCTGTAACTAACTAGCTCTGGGAAGCTTTCCCCATTGAAACTGCTAGTAAGACTGAGACAGGGAAAATGTGGTGACTCAACATTTTGTTAACAGGGAGAGCTTTCAGACACTTCATTTGAGACACTGGTCAAGGTTCCTAAGTGTTGCACAATCGGAAAAAGGGAGTTTAATGTGCAGTAAATTGGTATTGTTCACCTAATACGTTTTTTACCTTATTCAAGAGGAGAGACGCTCCCTTTTACTGCAAATCCCAGCAATTACTTCATGATACAAGAGTAATAAAAGTCACGTATATGTCTATTTGAGAATGTTCTTAGTACAGGCTAATGCAGAAAACATACTATAATTATTAATTTGATCTCATCTGTCAAACTTATATGGGTTCAGGGATAGGAGGCACTGGCTTATGAACTGAAGGTCTCAAATAATTGGACACAGAAATCTTACATACACAACATCCTAAAAAAAAAAAGACTGCAACAGTGCTAACCCAGTGAAGGACACGTTTGTGTGCTGAGTGCCTATGTTGGTGTTTGAACTTATGCATGCGTCTAGGCTTAGTTGTAATTAAAGCCGGTATTTGTATTTAAAGTATGTCCTCTCATTCATTAGCCTTGTAGGTTGGTTTCAAAATTGTCCATACTTTTTAATGTATTGAACATTCTTATTTCATGTGGAAGGCCAAAGGACAGAGACACAGAATAACTGAAACCAACACTATTTTTTTAACAAATAACAATACTCACTAATTGGAAGAAGGTCATTATATTCTGTAATTCCCTGCTGCTTTATTATCTGAATAATGAGTTTACATAATGAGGTTTGAGAAATCCTACAAATTGCACAAAGTGTACTAAAACAAGCATGAAGTGTTTAGTTTAACTCAAATATGTAGCTACAATATTTCATCATAGTAATTAGAGTTATTTTGTAACATCTGCATGTCAGGGTCCTGATGCTTCATTTATGATTAACACATCATTAAAGCAAGTACATTATAAACTGGAGGTACAAAGACAAATATCATCCTGGAGAACTTCTCATTTTAAATGTCAGTCAAATGCAAACAAAGTTCAGAGGGACATAAATCCATATTTGGGCTGCCAACAAGATGCTATGTTTAATATGCATAAGATCACATCTATGCTTAATGCAATGAACTGGCACTATTCTTTGAGAAAGAGTTCACTTGTCCCTGGTCTCTCCCCATGGTCCAAAAGTAACCATTACCTTCTGCTTTATTAAGTCCTTCTCAAGCTGTTTCATCTGGAAAAAGTCACACCCAACTGTACTAGGACATTTGTTGGATACACATTTTCATCTAATGGGTCTGCTGAATGTGACTCTGTTAACATGGATCACAGGAGACACCGCTCCATCTTTTTGGGCTCAAGAGTCACTGTTGATGATTCATGTGCATGATCCCTCCATGTTGCTTGGCATATTCCTCCTGGGCCAGGCTGGCATCCTCTTCCTGTGCAGTGACAAGAATGTCACCAGGGCCCCAAGGAGAAAGGGCTGTGGCAATTTCCACGCTCTGATTGCTAAGGTACTATGACTGTCAACAACAGTTACCTGAATGTCCAGAACCGCTTGCCATTTGCAGACCCTCTCTTCAGTAATTTTCCCACCTTCTTCTCACTCTAAGTAGTTTCCTCTTGCCCTACATAAGACTCAAGGCACTCCGGACAGGACTTTTGCTTATGGATAGAGAGCACTGTCAACCTCTCCCTGAAGCTGTCCTAGGTGCCCAGCATACACTAGCTACTCTATAGATGGTCTGTCAGTATACTGGCTTCCCAATGTCTTCTCATCTCTCTTTCTTGAAGGTGTTCGCTACTACTTTCACCTTCTAATTTCCATCATGTTCCTGGAATATAATTTGGGTTTACCATCCTGAAGACTGACATTCTTCTAAAAGAGTTCATAGACCCAGGAAAAGCAAAAGCCGGTACAGTATAGAAAAATATAAAAATACCCCAGTAATGCAAGCAACAAGAGTCATAGAATCATAAAATCATAGAATGGTTTGGGTTGGAAGGGACCTTAAAGATCATCTAGTTCCAACCCCCTGCCATGGGCAGGGACACCTTCTACTAGACTAGGTTGCTCAAAGCTCCATCCAACCTGGCCTTGAACACTTCCAGGGAAGGGGCATCCACAGCTACTCTGGGCAACCTGTTTCAGTGCCACGCCACTCTCACAGTAAAGAATTCCTTCCTTATATCTAATCTAAATCTACCCTTTTTCAGTTTAAAACTGTTAACCCTTGTCCTATCCCTACACTCCCTGATCCCTCCCCATCTTTCCTGTAGCCCCCTTTAAGTACTGGGAGACTGCTATAAGGTCTCCCTGGAGCCTTCTCTTCTTCAGACTGAAGAACCCCAACTCTCTCAGCCTGTTCTCATAGGGGAGGTGCTCCAGCCCCCTGATCATCTTTGTGGCCCTCCTCTGAAACTGCTTGAGCAGGTCTATGTCCTTCTTATACTGGGGGCTCCAGAGCTGGACACAGGTGGGGTCTCATGAGAGCAGAGTAGAGGGGGAAAATCACCTCCCTTGACATGCTGGCCACACTTCTCTTGATGCAGCCTAGGGTATGGTTTGCTTTCTGGGCTGTGAGCTCATATTGCTGCCTCATAGTCAGTTTTCTATCCACTACTACCCTGAAGTCCTTCTCCGCAGGGCTGCTCTCAATCCACTCATTGCCCAGCCTGTATTTGTGCTTGGGATTGCCCTGACCCATGTGCAGGACCTTGCACTTGGCCTTGTTGAACTTCATGAGGTTTGCACAGGCCCACCTCTCAAGCCTGTCAAGGTCCCTCTGGATGGCATCCCTTCCCTCCAGTGTGCTGGCTGCACTATACAGCTTGGTCTCATCGGCAAACTTGCTGAGGGTGCACTCAGTCCCACTGCCCATGTCTCCAACAAAGATGTTAAACAGCACTGCCCCCAACACCAACCCCTGAGGAACACCCTTCGTCACTGCTCTCCACTTGGACATCAAGCTGTTGACCACAACTCTTTGACTTGAGTCATATTTGTCAAAGGCAGAAAAAAGCTGTCATTGTCCCCACAGGCAAATAAACCATTGAAAAGAAGGAAACTCCTAACAACTTCCTAGAAATAACAGAACCTCAGAGGCCATCTTCCTCAGTGGCTCTGCCAACACTGCTTAATGTTAATATGAGAATATTCCTTAGCATTACAGACAGCACAGAGCATTTAATCAGCACATTGCTAAGTTCCCCTCCCCTTCCCCCAGTTCAGAGTGGATGCGTCCATTGTACATTATGTGACATGATCCTTGGTTTTATGCCCATCCTACTGGTCTTTGTGCCTGCTCAGCAGGGGGGCCTCTCTAGCATATCATGCATGACATCCTCCTTTTTACTTACTGCATGCATGGTATGTGGCTGCACACACAGTCACTACAGAAGGGACAAAGTACCCTATGCATTCATGAAGGATTTTAGCAGTCAGCATGACACTGTGCTGTCCATAGCTGTATGCAACTGATGGTCTTGATGGTCTCGCCACAGTTGTGCCTGTTGGTCATATTCATGCCAGATAACCTTAATACCTTCTGTAGCCCATGAATCAGCCTCTCAAGGATGGGGCCAGGTAAACTACTACTTGCCAGAAACATCGCAACAGAGCAGGAAAAATTGCTTCCAGGACTCCTGGGATATTGACAAACATTTAAAATAGGAGATCTGCCCTCACCATCCCCCTAGGTCTGGAATGCACCCATTTTTGAGTTATTTCCACTTTGAGCTATTATCATCAGGTTAATTTGCCCCAGATAGTGAAGAGACTTCTCCGCAATCACTGAAACCAGAATTTTAATGACATAATGCATAAAGAATGTATAGGGTACTCTCAGACATGGTGTGAAGACAAGGTGCATGTGAGAGCTCTAGGACTGCTAGAATGCTAAATAAGTCAAACTTCATGTGATCTCATCCATACAACTGATTACTAGCAGGGCCCAGAACAGGTTGCTTCCCAAATGATTTCCAAGTTTCATTTTAGAGAAGGCTAATTGGATGCCACCCAAGAATTTCAGAATGCCCTCAAAATTACACAATGTCACTGACCATGCATTTAGTACTTGAGCTTGTTATGTAGTGCCAATTTATTAAGATGTATAGACATATTGGAAGCCACCAAATATTTAAATTCTCTCTAGAGCCCTCTAAGATTACTCAGACTCCAGGCAGAGAATGTTACCTATTCTCTATTTCCTTGTTTATCCATTAAAGCGTGCAGAGAAAAAAAGTGGAAACCTTGTAGGAGGAAGATTTGTCAGTAAGAATAGACTAAACAAAATTAAGGGACCCTAACCTAATCTGCCTCCCAGTGTCAAGTCTCCATTCCAAGCTATGGGCTGCTTGCCAATGCTGTATTCATTAATGCTGTCTTTTCAAGAAATAATGAGATTAGCCTACCTTCAAAAATGCAAAACAAAACAGAGCCAAAAATGAAGGTAAAGCATACTTCATTCAGCCTGGCTCTGGCTTTCCATGCCCTTCATCTTGTTGATCAAGTGCTTCTATTTCTTTCGCTTCTGCTGACATTTGGACCTCCTCTGTGAGCATGTCCACTGCAATACTGAACAAGGCAAAGGTAGCCCCTAATTATTTACAGCCAGATTGCAACTGGCTACCCACTCTCATGGCTGTAAACTCTGTGGAGACTGGGACGTCCTGAGTACTTCTGGGTCAGGGGACACTTGAATGACTACTGATACCTGGATAGCTACTGAGAGTACCCTTCAGTCAGGTTGCTTACATTAGGTCAGAGTCGCACTGAAATCACAGGAGTGCTAGGCAGGAACCAGAGTGTACCGTGCCTGGTCAAATTTTAGGATAAGGATGTTATTGAGTATAAAACACATAGCACACAGCACAGAGCTTGGTTTGACTCAGTGAAGAATTCTTTTGTGATATAGCCTAAAACTTGAATCTGAGACTCTCATATGTGCTTACATAGGGGTTCAATCTCTTGACTAAGATGTCTTGAGAGATTTCTTGTATTTTCTCATTCCAGGCAGTCAACAAATACACCAAGTAGAACAATCTTTTTCTCTCAAGGTGAAATCCAGAGATTCAGATAAAAGACAAGCTCATTAAATGCTGTTTTGATGTTTAATTAACTTAGATTAGCAGGTTGTTAGGTAGATGTATGTAAGTTTGTTCTTGATGTTTTCCTGCAATGAACTACTAATGAATATTTTCTTTTGAGAACTCTTTAATGCCTTAGTTCACCTGAATGCAAATCAAGTACAGACAGAATATGATTTTTTAAAAATGTTGCTGATTTTCTGCAGCATCTGTTTTCTTTATGTATCAGTCTTGTTATTCTGTCTCTATGAGACCTAAAAAAGATTTTCCTTGATTACAGAATCATAGAACCACTGAACTGCTGATGTGTGAAGGTACCTCTAGTCCAGGAGTTCTCTAGTCCATCTACCCTACTGTGCAGTTGAGTTTTGAAAATCTCCAACAATGGAGACTTCACAAAGTCTCTGGGCAACCTGTCCCAGTGTTCAACCACCCTCACAGTAAAAAAGAGAAGTGTTAATGTTTAAAAAAGATATTTTAGTTTGTATTTTAGTTTGTGTCCACTCAACCCTGTCCTTTTCCTAGGCACCAATAAGAAAAGTCCAGCTCTGTCTTCTTTACTCCCCTCTGTCAGGTATTTTTACACATGGATAAGATCCCCCTGAGGTTTCTCTTCTCCAGTCCGAATATCCCAGCTCTCTCAGCTTCTCCTTGTATGAGAGATGTTTCAGTCCCTTAATTGCCTTTGTGGCCCTTGGCAGGACTCACACCAGCATGCCTGTGTCCCTCCTGTACTGGTGAGCCCAGCACTGCACTCAGCACTCCGGATGTGGTCACACCAGCACTGAACAGAGGAGGATCACCTCCCTCAAACTGCTGACAATGTTGTTGACTACCATTTCTGCAAGGGCACATTGTCTCCTTGTGGTCAACTCATTGTCCACAATGAAAAGTCCCTTTTTCCAAAGCTGCTTTTCATCTGGTCAACTCCAGCCTGCACTGGTGCATGGGGTTATTCCTCCCCAGGTGCAAGACTTTACATTTCCCTTTACTGAACTTCCTGAGACTCCTAATGGCACATTTCTTCAGTTTGCTGAGGTCCCTCTGAATGGCAACACAATCATTTGATGTTTCAACCACTCTCCCCAGTTTTGGATCCTCTGCAAACTTGCTGAGGGTGTGTGGGGTACACCACTAGGGACTGACCTCTAGCCAGACTTTGTGTTAGTAACCATAAGCCTTTGAGCCTGAAATTTCATCCACTTTTTAATACACCTCACTGTCCCTTCAGCTATTCTGAGGGGGAATATTCTGGTCTATGAGGATGTTGTTGGAGAAAGTGTTGAAAACCTTACTGAAGTCTAGGTAAGCAATATGTACTGCTCACCCCTCATCCCCCAAACTAGTCATTGCATTACAAAGGCTATCAGGTTGGTCCAGCTTTATGCTTCATAAATCCATGCTCCTGGTCATCATCTTGCCCTGAATCAATCTTGTCCTACATGTGCCTGGAAATGGTTTCCATGACTGTTTGCTCCATCACCTTCCCGCAGACTGAGATATGAGTGACTGGCCTACAGTTCCCCAGATCCTCTTGCTTACTATTCTTGAAGACAGGAGTGACATTTACTTTCTTCCAGTCTTCAGAAACCTCCTATGATCACCACAAACTTTCAAAGACAATAGACAATTGCCTCACAATGACATTGGCCAACTCCCTCAACACTTGTGGGTGCATCCCATCTGGTCCCATGGCCTTGTGTATGTCTAGTCCATTTGAATGTTCCCTAACTAGATCCTCCTGCCCCAAGGGTAAGTCTTCCTTGCTGCAAATTTTCCCAGCGGTCTCAGAAATTTGGGATTCCCGAAGGAAGTTCTTAACAGTGAAGACTGAGGCAAAGAAAGCATTGAATATCTCATTCTTTTCCATGTCCCCTGTCACTAGGTACCCTGCCCCATTCAGCAGCAGGCTCACTTTACCCCTGATATTTCTTTTGCTCCTGTGGACACCTTTCTAGCTTCTTTCACAGCCCATACCAGATATAGCTCCAGGTGGGCTTTGGCTTTCCTAACCCTATCTCAGCACACTTGGACAGTGTCTCTATATTTCTTTCTGGGTCACCTGTCTCTGCTTTCACATCTTGTATGCTTTTTTGCAGGTTCTTCTATCACCTTAGCAGGATTTCTTGCATGTGGGGAATAGACCATTCTTGAGTTTGGAAGAAGGTATTATTGAAAATCAACCCATCCTCTTGGACCCCTCTTCTCTCCAAGAGGGTATCCCATGGAATCCCACCAAGCACATCCATGAACTGGCCAGAGTCTGCTCTCCTGAAGTCCAGGGCTGTGATCCTACTGTTTGCCTTGTTCCCTTCTCTCAGGATCCTGAATTCCACCATATCATGGTCACTGCAGCCAAAGCTTCACATCCTCCACAGTTTCTTCCTTGTTTGCAAGTATAAGATTCAGCAGAACGTGTCATCTTGTCGGACAGCTGACAGCCTAAAGGCTCAGCAAAGTGCAGATCTTCCTTACAGCCACAGAAAGGGCTTGCAAGACTTTCTGTTGGGAGGGGGTTATCTCTTCATACCAGGAAGTTGCCCATCAGGAGTGCTAGTTGCATCAGATGCAGTACACACATGCAGGGTATGGAAAATGACAAAGCTATTTCTTTCTACCTCTTTTTGACCTGCTGGAAAATGTCACGTGGTGAATATGGGCAGAATCCACAAATTGTTTCAAGATGACAAAATTTTCTTTATTGAATTTGCTATTCACTGGAAAAAAAAAAAATTCACCTGCTTTGGTACTTATATCCTAGACTTGCCAGTTTCCAGTGTACAAGGTAGTGCTGCTGAAAGGACAGAAGACAATGCTGGTCAAAATAGTGCCTTTGTTGACAGCCTTAGTAGCTGGTTAATGAATATTTTGTTTTTCTTTAAAGAAATTATGCCTACTCTTATACAGCAGTCAGGAACACAAGATGTGTTTCAAATTTGCACAGTTAAAAAAAATCTCAGAAAGAGAGGACAAACTTCATTAATTTATGAACAATGTATAAACCAATCCTGAGAACTGTGAAAGCCTGGAACATTTAATGAGGTATAGACACACCATTCTAAAAGCAAAGGAGTAAAAGGAGTAGTAGAGGAAAACATAAATAAAAGGAAGCTATGCAACATCGAAAAGGTTGGAGGCAAGTTCTGTGTGCAGAAGCACTCTTCAATTTTAATACCTACTACAGCTAATGGTACTAGTGAATATTAGAAATTAGGATTTAAAAGCTGATCTATTATGTACCACTTATTTTGTGACAGTCTTCATTCTACATAGGGCCTTTTTCCAGGTGGTTGCATTTATTATATTTTTATTCCTACAAGAACATAACAATTCCCTAAATGATTTCTCAGCAGGCCCAGATGATGATTAAGAAGTAGAGTAGGAGGACTGACAGAGGTTAAACATTTCAGAAGGCATCACTGAATGGTCTGAGAGCATGGCAGATGCCTCCTAATAATTCCCACTGTTGTGGTCTGAGATTTGAGAAAAATACTAACCACTGGAAACAGGCCCACTGATGGATTGCTGATGACTATGCAACCACAGCTCCAGCTGTGCATAATATGTTAGCAAACCACATATTTATAATAGAAAATGCAATTTTATATTTCTCTTACTGACTGTGCAAGCTTTTGTCCTTTTCATACAGAGATATTCTCTGAGAGAGAACTGTTCTCTTCTGGCTTACACCTAACAGTTTTTTCTACCCACCTGTGCAAAGCAGGTATGTGCTGGATCTGTTTGATGTGTAGAAAATTTATTTACACTCAGATGTAAATGATGGCACAAAATTCCATGATTTTAATTGCAAAGCAGTGTTGAATGGTGCTTATGGTACTCAGGTGGAAAGAGTAATTTAAGTGGAAAACAAGATATGTATACAATGAGCATTATAGGTATGTATTTACTTAGAGTGCATTTTAGGTTATTGAAGCTTTTTAATGTTTCCTTCCCTCAGTGAAGTATCTGGACATCTCTCCTTCCAGTAACTCTCTGCATGTCATTGTGCTTTCCTCAGTCACCATTCTGCTTGTGGAGTTCTTTAGGACCCTCCATATTTATCTTAACTCTCTGGAGAAGAAGTACAAGGCTGCCTCCTTTTTCTGGAAGCCTTATTGTAACATGACACTGGACAACAGTGTCTCACTCTCCTAGTCCCAGTCAAGTACTTCTGGACCTTAAAATAAGTGTCTTGGAATCCCATCTGATGGGGAGATCATATTTTCTCTACCCTTTCCATGTTCATATTAGAGAGCTGATACTGTCTCCAACCAAATATACAAATCACTAGTCAACAAACATAGATCATAATTAATAAAAAACCCTTTTCTCTGTCAAGCTAAGACATATTTACAGACCTTAAATTAAGCCTCACAACCCTAAGGAAGGCAATGCTCTAAGTGCCTTTATTTTGCAGTGAGGCTGACTGGGGTACCAAAAAGTTCAGTGAGTTTCCCCAAGTCACAGAGCAGGTCAGTGTCAGGGGCAGAAGGAAAGTTGTCCTCCTTGAGAAAAAAATCTGTCTTTTCTGAAGCTACAAGCCTCAGTCTTTTTACATGGTCTAAGAAAGACAGTTTTGAGATTCCTGGGTCTGGCAAAGCCTTTACCTCTTCCCTTTTGTGCAAGCTGTAAAGTGTGCTTCTTATGCCTGGCATTTGTGGACTGCTGGCTTGAAGATCTTGAGGGGATTTTTGTAACCTTTTAGTGACAAGAGCCTTTCATTGACACGGAGGTTTTGGAAAGAATATTGACTTACTCCAAAGTGTTCATAAGTAGTACCTCTTCATTGTATAGAACTCAGTCTGGCTTTGCTGAACTTCAATATTTTAAAGGCACTGGGATTTGTTTCAATATTTAAGGTGAAATAGATAAAAGAAATGTTATTTCTTACTGTGGCACCCATCACAGACAGCTTATGTCACATGCACCATTTGTTTATCAGACAGAGGACACTCAGACATGCCTGTTGCAATTACTAAATTCCCTTATCCAAGTACAAATCACTGTTTATTCATGGTGAGACACACTTAAACAGTCTGAATATGCAGCATGCTGAGCTGTGTGAATAGAGTGCTGATTTCTTTTAGGAAAAGGAAAATGGCTGTTAAAACAGCCGCAGGTCAGTCAGCAGTAATCACTCTGCAGGGACACATGCTGCACCAGTAGCACAGTGAATACTTGAAAAACCACCTGAGTCCTGTGAAACTTTCATTCCTGTTCATTCAGGGAGGTTAGCCTTTTTCCTCTTATTTCTTCCATAATAATTTAAGAACATTGAGAGCCTGTAGAGGATGTCAGTTTTCAATCAAATAAAGTTGAACTAAAGCACACAGAGCTTGCATTTTCATTATGAATTTTCAAACTCTCCCAAAGCCCAGCAAGCTTAGTGTTTGATGGAAAAACAACTATATTGACTATTATTAAGTTTTATTATGATGACGGCACCCAAGAGCCTCAGCCAGGATTGAAGCATCTTCTTCCTCTCTCTCTGCATCCCACTGAGGAGACATAAAATAGCACTGAAATGATGCCTGACAAAAAGGACTTGCTGCCTATGCAATGCCTGTCTCTTCTTCAACCTGCTTCCTTCCCGCCTTGCTGTTCAACATGCTGTGCAATAGACTTCCTCTTGTGATCTCTCACATGATGGTTATTCCTTTATGAGTTTAATTTCTTCATCAGTTTATTTTCTCTCTTATCCCATTTTTGCCTCCTTATTTCAGGGACCTACATCCGCTTCATGCTCACTTGCACCACTGGTTTTCCATTCACCCTTAGCCCTTTTCTTTCCTCATCCTACTCTCGGGGTCTCTTCCATCTTCCCTGTTTCTTTCTTCTGTACTTTCTATGCCATGTGCATTGGGCCAGATTTCCAAGACAATGTTCAGATCAGCCAGAAATTGGAGTTGTTACAGGGCCTTTCTGGTGCTGTGTCTGTATAAAAAGAGGAACTAAGAAGGGATGGTACCAGGAAATCAAGAAGAGCAATAAGCCAGTCTGATCCTGTGTCACATCCCACTCAGACAAGGGAGACAAGTCACTTAGATTCATAAATCCCCAACAGAGTGGACAACAGTGAGACAAGTCTCAAAGTCCAGACATTTATTAACTCCCCTCAATGTACTAGTTGGATACACAATAATTGGCTAAGTATATAACGAGTTATGGCAAGCAATATAGTATGCCTTGCATTACTTAATGGTAGTGAGGGAAAAGGGGAAAAATAAAAAGAGGGAGATAGAGAGAATAGAGAAATAGAGATCACCAGTCTGGGTTCCTGTGTTGGTCCTGTCCAAATTCGTCAGGGATGCATCCGTCTTCTTCGCTTCTTCATGTCTTCTTTTTTCTTTCTCCATTTCACTCCTCATTTTCCTTGGGTCCATCTCCTAGGTTGACCCACATACCTATGTATCCCATGTACGGGGAGGGGTAAGGTGCTTCATGGGATGATGTAATTAGCATGATCTTATTAATCTTTATTAGCATATTCAGGGGTGTCCACTTTAATATGCATTTAGGGGATAATGAAGCAAAGGTCATTCACTGGACAGATGGCCCTTTACAAGATGCACCAGAGCAGAACCATCCTGCCTTCACAGGACTCCCTCCTCCAGCTGCATCCTGTGCTGTCCAGGCAGCCTTAACAGCTCCAAACTCCCACTACCCACCGCGTGACTATAGTTTCACTACTTGCGACTGTTTGAGACATTCCTCAGCTCAGAGGGCCTCCGCTCCCCCCCATCCCTTATCTCCCTCAGGCAGTTTTTTCTTGGAGGCCTGCTTCAGGGAGTTGCAATTTGTCTGACAACCTGATGCCAATTCACTGTTCCATGGTCACTTCATTTTCCTCATCTGCATCATTCTCTTATCCCCTGTGGGTAATTTACAGCACACTGCTTATCTTTTAATCTAGGATCAGAGTGACTGAAAGCAGGGAAATTCTTATTCTATAAAATTTACACCATGTTTATAATTAGTATAGCTAATATTTCTCTGATGGATGTACTTTATAGTCAAATGGAGGAGTACTATACTTCTATAGACAACTGTGATACAAGAACGGAAGTGTCACACGCCCAATCCCTAACTTCCAGGAAAATCACACTCCTCCCTGCCAACAGCCGCCCCACTGCCCCTGGAAGTCCTGCCCCTTCTACAGTCATGTGTTCTGTTGACTTCACCTCAGTCATTTTTCAAAACATCTTCCCCCACATGTTTACAGGTTGTTCTATGACTCATCAGTTGTCCCATTCAATTTACCCAAAAGTACATCAAAGAGGAAGTCTCTTCCCATTTCAGACAGAGAGTCACCTTTTGTTTCAGCTACCATGTGTCAAGTAGATTACAGAATCACAGGATGGTTGAGGTTGGAAGAGCTCTCTGCAGATCATCTTGTCCAAACCCCCAGCTCAAGCAGGGCCATCTAGAGCAGGTTGCCCAGGACCACAGCCTGACAGCTTTTGAATATTTTCAAGCATGGAGACTCCACAACCTCTCTGGCCAGTACTCAGTCACTCTTACAGTAAAAAAAATAATGTTTCTTAATGTTCAGCGGCAACCTCCTGTGTTTGAGTTTGTGCCCATTGCTTCTTGTCACTGGGCACCACTGAAAAGAGCCTGGCTCCATCTTCTTTACACCCTTCCTTGAGATACCCTTTTCAATGAAATCCCACCTGAGCCTTCTCTTCTCCAGGCTAAACAGTCCCAGCTCAGTCAACCTTTCCTTGCAGGAGGAAATGTCAGCCCATTTCTCCAGCCTGTTGAGGTTCCTCTGGATGGCAGCACAACCCTCTGCATATCAACCACTCCTCACAGTTTTGTATCAGCAAACTTGCAGAAGCTACATTCTGCACCATCATCCAGATCATTAATGAAGATGTTAAACAGGGTCAGAACCAGATCTGACCCCCAGTGTTCATCACTACCTACTGGCCTCCAACTAGACTGTGCAACTGATCAACTACCCTCAGGGCCTGGCTGTTCAGCCAGTTTTCAGTCCACTGTCTGCTCATCCAGCCCATAATTCATGATTTTCTTTATGAATATCTTACAAGAGATGCTGCTGAAAGCCTTGCAAACAATATCCACTGCTCTCCCCTCATCTACCAAACCAGTAATTTCCTCACAGATGTTTACCAAGTTGGTCAAGCATGGCTTCCCCTTGGTGAATTCATGCTGACTTCCTGATGTCTTTCTTGTCTTTAATGTGCCTGGAAATGGTGTCCAGAATTCGTTGTTCCATCACCTTTCCAGGGATCAAGGTAAGGGTGACCTGTGTGTTGTTCTCTGGGTCCTCCTTCTTGCTCCTTTTGAAGATGAGTGGCGTTTCCCTTTCTCCAGCCCTCAGGCACCTCTCTCAGTCACCATGAGTTTTCAAAGACTGAGAGTGGTCTCACAACGACATCAGACAGCTCCCTCAGTACTCGTGGTTGCATCCCATCAGGGCAAAGGGTATGTCCTGTTTGCTAAGTATTCCCTGCCCTGATCGTCTTCCAGCGCTCCAGTGGCTATGACCAGTGTGAACTATTTGAGAATTCTCTGTTAGGACGGGATGAACCCAGGCCTAGAATTGCTGGTTTTACCTTTTAGAAACGCCTGAAAATAAGACTGCCAAATTGTCCTGTAGGAAATACTGTTGGAACGTTGTAGCAACAATGTAGCTCAATGCAACACCTGAGATGAAGGATAGATTTGGTTAAAAACACAAGCGATTGTGGTCTCTTGCGCTCAGGTGCTGGTAGCCCCGGGGACAGGATGCATGCAAGCAGCCTCCACTCGGGCACTAGGACACCTGTACCCAGGCAGCCTGTCCAGAGTTGCTCACACTGACACAGAGGTTGAGCAACATCAGTTTTTGATCCTCTCTCCACACTACCTGGGGTCTTAGGAGTAAGAATCCACTGAGGAGTGTGCTGGTTTTGGATGGATCTCATTATATTCTTCAGGTATGATTAATGTCTCTATCCTGTCCCACTTCTGTGAGTCTGTGAGTGATCAGGATTTAGCCACTGTCTCTGTTTCAGATCTGGCTGTCCTGAGAAATCGCAGGTAGATGGGTGTTAGGATATTCATGATCTGCTGCTGCAGGTGTCAGCCGCACACGGCTTTTTTATGTCCTGCTGGCATTTTGTACCCAGGTTTTCACATTCACTGTCCATTCATATTAATATATACATTTTTATTTTACAGTTTTCCTAAAAGATTCCTGGGTTTCTGTTGTCTAATACATCATAGGCACTTTGGCATCTGCTGAGAAAAAAATGACAGCTAACATTTATGATTCACAAATTTTCTTCTCAAAAGTCTCCCAAGATTCTGGTGTTGCCCTTAAGTATTTTGGCAACATAGTAGGATTGTAAACTCTCTACTTTTCTGGCTCAGAATTACACCAGAACTACAAATGAATGCTGTAGTTCACTTCCTTCTATGCAATCATTTCACTTATAAATTCCAATCAGATCCAAACTTCATGCTCTCTAGCTCTATTTTACTGGATTCTGCTGAGCTTTGTGGTGTACCTTTCTGCTTTCTTATTCTCCATTATTCCACTTACATAACCCTTTTTTATCCAAGACAAACTGGAAGAAAAATTGCAAGAAAGGAGAAGAGAGACTTGTCATTGATAGAATGAACAGAAAGGAACCTGTTGAGTAATGGGAAAAAAAATTTCATTTGCATTTAAATAATATTCTAAATACTCTTTCTGTGAGTTGGCATAATATTCTTTCATTGACTGCCCTGCTACATATTCATGAAGTGCTACCTCCTGACCGATCAGAACTTTATAACAGAGATGTCAGCTGCCATCAGATAAAGACCTTGATCCAGGTTCTCTATGCTGCATTTACAGGAGGGAGCAGCAGCTGACTCTCTCCTGAGACTAGCAGCCCAGTGATCAATGCCAGATAGTTAATAAGTTCAGTTCCACAAATCACTGTTATGAGACAGTCAGAATGTTCAACGGAAAACTGAGCTGTGCAAGAATCAGGCAGACAAGATACGTAAGGACACAGAATTCTAAGGGAAAAAACACTTAAGGATAAACTGCATAGCAAATGAAATATCACATAGGAAGTTCAAACTGTTTAATAGCCTAGAAGCTTATTTTTATATGATCTTCTCAAGACAACAGTATGTTGGTAAAGAATAATCTGTACTCAGGAACTAGAGGCCTTCATACTTTCAGTAAGACCATGAAGTCATAATTAAGTATAGGTTTATCATAAATGTTCCAGGACAAAATCACTTTAAAGAAATCTTATTTTTTTTCCTTTTGACAAGGAAAAATTTTCACTGATAATTTTTAACCCAGTAAAAAATAGCATTTTTATATGACCATTAGAATGTAAAAAAAAAAAAAAAAAAAAAAAAAAAAAGACATAAAAGAATCATAGTATTTAAACAAATGGTTCTGAATACAGCAAAACCATTAATATTTACTGAGCAGAATAATTCAATCTTTTATTCAACTGTAGTCCTTGTTTCTTTCAAAGCTCTTTCTTGCTCCCTTCTGTAACCTGCAAGCATCTTGGTTTGCAAGTCAGGTTGCAACTTGGCTTCTGTTCAGATCAGCAATTCACCTTTTAGTGGCTTCAGAAAGGGGATTTCCACTGCCAAAGCTTCCCACCCTACCAGGGGCATAGTAAATGGCTTTTAACTGAAGTGATGGCATAGACATTTTTACTGACAGACTGCTACTGCACACATGTAAGAAATGAAATGCTGGACAAGCAATTTAACTTGTGTGCTGAGGAGCTTTATTAACAGGGTATGTGGGGTATTGGTTGCTGATCAGGCTTCTCCAGCCTTTTCTCTTTTTTCCTCAAACAGTGCTGTCCCTTCTGCACCTGTTCCTTCTCTCACTGCTGCAGGACAGGGCAGAAAATGGAACAGACCAGAGCACAATTCTCTCTTCTTCCTCCTCAGTCAGTCAGATGGAGAATTTTGAAAGTTTCTATAAAGTTATCTGCCTAAGGATAAGGAAACACACCTGGCACCAGCCTGCACCCTGTAATGGTCTTGCTTCTAGGTGTAAGCTCCTCCAGAGTAGAGGGCAATGGGAGTTCCCTTGCAGCCTGGAGCAAAGCCCAGAGGCTGCCCTTGTATCACTGCTGTGTCATCCTGTTGGGCTCAGGGCCCCATATGTGGGGCCTCTCAGTGCGGCTCACAGGATGCAACTTTCCTCAGGGGCCCTTGGTGGCCTCCATGGATGTGCCCATATCCCGTGGCATGTTCTAGCTCATTCCTGTCCCCCACCCCACTCTGCCCTCTTGAACTTCCCCCACCCCAAGCACACTAGGGCTTGTCCAGCAGCCCTGTAAAGTGTGGGACTCTAAAACTGCCTTTTACTTTTGTGTAATTATTTTCTAGTAATATTTAAAATCTGATTATTTATTATTATTAAAGAATGTTGTATACATGGTATTCTTACATTTTTTGGATGTATATAATTTGTATCTCTTTATATATGTATATATTTCTATGACATAACGTATAAATATATATAATGTGTATCTTTGTATCAATAAATAATACACACACACATATATAGTGTATATATTTTTATATATGACCCTTCTTGGTCAAAAGGAAATGAGGTCTTATTAGCCCTTATTAGCTAATAAGAGGTTGTTGTGAGATCATGTGGGTGCCATTTCAAAAAGTGGCAGGCAGCCAATCACAGAACAATATGGAAATGTGTGGAGTATGATATCAAAAATAGTGTCCTCCATGCATGTGGTGGGCAGGGGCTTCCAGTGCCGATCCACTTCTGGGTCAGATGAAGGCATTGCTGGTCCTGGCAGCCAATCACAGGGCTGCTTTTGAACACATGGGGTAAAATGGTATTAGGAAACAGTCTTCAGCCAATCACAGAGCAGTATGTTGGTTATGATGGTTTACAAAATGGCAGCACACTGCCATGAAATGGTGGACAACCCAAAATGATGGCCTCCATGCATGTAGTGGGGAGGGACTTCCTATTGTGTTGTGTGCCTGGCTGAATTGGCAGGGGCAGATGGCGATGCCAGCCATGCACAGGAGAGTCTGTGCTCAAGTGGGGGGAGGGCACTTGACAGAATGACAGCCCCCGAGGACAGAAAGGGGAGGAGGCAAGCCAACCACATGACCAGAAGAGAGGTGGGACTTCCAGGAGCAGCAGGATAGGTGATGTGACCAGGCGATGGAGCTTCACCAGAGTTACGGAAGGGGAGGTACCTCTGCTGCTCTGGGATCAACCTTGTCCTGGTGCTCCTGGGAGGTGCTGAGTAAAATTACTTCACCTTCACCTTGTGAGAATAAGAACACAACTGCATTGTTGTGTTAGAAGTTATGGTCTGATACAGATACACATGGTCTAATGCAAATCTTTTCCTCAGTCATACAATATATTTTTTTTTATGGAGAAGACCTCGCTTTGTTCAATGATGCCCTGTCTAGAAGGATGTGTTAAAAGAAGAAAGAAAAAAATTCAGCTTTTCTCTGTGTCGTATCTGTTCTTGTTGTAGAACAACACGATTCTTGTTCTTTAACTGTATTGCTGAGGAGGGCCAGTTTTGTGGGGGCTGACAGTGTGCCATTCTGGCCACTTTTGGTTCAGAAACAGGGTTTACATGTACATAAAAAGTTATACTTGGAACTTTATAATCTGTCCACAGGCTGATGACAATCCCTGCTTTATCTACTTGTGGGAGCTGGATTTGCAATAAACCAGACTCATCCTACTAAAAAGCAGAAAAGAATAAAAGAAAAAGAAAGTATATATTCTATACATCATATACATACATAGCTTCAACTTTTATCTTTTTTTTTTTTTATTTAGTATGCATTACACATTCTGTGAACTTAAAGATTTCATTTGTATCTGTGAAAATTTACAGAAAATAGAGATGGGAGAAGCATCCTGGCCATTGTCTGTCTAATCCTTAATTTAGCGAACCTGCTGTGCCACTCTGGGTAAATGAGACATGGAAGCACAAAGAAACAATATATAAGCAATATGTCCTTCAAGCTGAGAAAGTATTAGTATAAAAAGGCCAAATTATAGAAGCAGCTAATGACTGTAATAGTTCCCAAGCTTAAAAACAGATGCATGCTCAATGCTTTACAATTCTCATACAAAAGCATTTACAGTCTTGCAGAGACATAATTGAAAGGCAAAACAAAGAAACCTTTAATCATAGCTGGAACATATTTTTAAAACACCAGAAAGATAGGGGCTGGCTGGTTGAAAAATGAATAGTAGAAAAAAAAAGAAATGGGTCCTAGTCAACCCTTATTTTCTCTAGGGTAACTCACTTAAAACCAACTATTTGCCACAGAGTTGCACTGAAACCAACAAGAAATAATTTCCTTTCTGCAAAAGTAACATCAACAGCACAGAACAGCTGGCATCTGGAGGTAATCCTCAGCATGAGGTCTGCAGTGCTATGGGGTCCAGAGTTCAGCCTCTCTCCTCAATGTCAA
This sequence comes from Strix uralensis, assembly GCF_047716275.1. Classification (NCBI taxonomy): domain Eukaryota; kingdom Metazoa; phylum Chordata; class Aves; order Strigiformes; family Strigidae; genus Strix; species Strix uralensis. The sequence continues at coordinate 71,073,218 of NC_133976.1, read as the reverse complement.
CTGGTTTAAGTCAAGCACTGGCCAGTACGGAAAGTTGTCACCATCTCAGGAGTGCCCTGGGTGAACGAGCCGCGAGGGGCTGGTCTTCATGTGAACACTGACACCTGCGTGTAACTATGTGTGTATAAATGACATGGTGTAAATTTATTAGCTAACTGATCAGATGGGTTATTTCCAGCACGTAAAGTCCTGAGTTTGTTTGGTGTGTTAGACATGAGTCATGGCATTAAATGACTCTTGTGAGAGCAGTCATGGTGGAGGGGTGTTTTCCCTGCATCATTATCAAGAAGACCAAAGTCTTATTTTCATGGAGAGCCTTCAACACCAAGTCCAGCCATTGCTTTAGAAACACCATAACTGGCCTTTGAAAATACATTTCTGATTCAAGGACCCAATCAGTTGCATTCCTGGAAAGTGTAACATTACTGTGTAACATGTCAGAATTACTTTTTATTTCTACTTTCACCATGTGGGCAAAGTAACAGGTGAACTTTAGTTAAAAGCTTGTATATAAGAGGAACACAGAACACCGTCCTTCCAAGGTTTTCATGCAACATTTTTTTTTCCCCCAGACTCAACAATATTATGAAGTGTTACGACTTTTACATGAACCAATCTTTGATCCCCTTCTAGCCCTAGCACATTCTCCACAGGAGTTAGTAGAACAGAAAACTAACTTTTAGAGACAGTTCTGCAACTCAGCTGAAAAAAAAATGCAAAAACTCTGGTATGTTTTGTCTCTTTTAAATGTTTTCCTATATCTGTTATTTTTTGTTCCTTGTTATTGAAGCAAATCACATCATTGTGAGGAGTATCCAGATTGCTTTGCTTATTAGTGTAAGAGGTTAAAAATGATTACACTTTAAGCATTAAAAATGACAGAAAGACAGAACGAACACTTCCAGTCAGTCATTATTTAGCAAGTTAATTTTTCCTAGAGACAATATAATCACCATAAATGATGAGCTTTGTATCAGTTGTTATTTCTCATAAACTCTATTCAATGAAGGTAATTAAGCATTCTGCTAAGGTATTGCTGTTATAGCTTCTGTCTTTATAAGCCATTGCTACACAAGAATATAACAAAAAAAATCATAAAATGCAGATGTATTTTATTTGCATACATTTTAAATGAAAGATGTATCAAGATCCCATTCTGACACTGTAGTCTCAATAAAAAAAATTTTTAGCATGTGCAAAATTAACAGTAGCTGTGCATGTTTAAATTGATATTTCCAGACCTATAACAATACTATCAATTTATTTCAGAAGTACAGGGTTTTGTCAGTTTATCAGTAGCTCCTGGCAGCCATAGTGAAGCTGTTTCTTGATTCCCAGTTCATTTCACAGCATAGTTTTGGTCACTTCTGAATCTAAAAGGTCTGTTTTACACTGTTCATAGAGTATCATACTGTGATATACCACGTGTGAGGCTGTCAGGAAACTTAATGAGGGGAGGGGAGAGAGAAAAGATAATATTTCTATTTCATGGAATCTTTTAGGTTGGAAAAGATCTTCAAGGTCATAGAGATCAACCACAAACCTAACACTGCCAAGTTCACCACTAAACCGGTGGTGCCTAAGTGCTCTAAGTGTCACATGTACAAGTCTTTTAAATACCTCCAGGTATTATTATGACTCAACCACTTCCCTGGGCAGACTTTTCCAATGCTTGATAACCCTTTCAGTGAAGAAATTTTTTCCTAACACCTAATCTAAACTTCCCTTGGTGCAATTTGAAGCCAGTTCCTCTCATCCTGTCAATTGCTACTTGGTAAAAGTAGAGAGTGATAAGGTCTTCTCTGAGTCTCCTTTTCTCCAGACTGAAAAACTCCAGTTGCCTCATCTGCTCCTCATAAGACTTGTCTTCTAGAACCTTCACCAGCTTTGTTGCCCTTCTTTGGACATGCCCCAGCACCTAAACATCTTTCTTGTAGTGAAGGGACCAAAACTGAACATGGTATTTGAGGTGTGGCCTGAGCAGTGCCGAGTACAGGGGTATGATCACTTCCCAAGTCCTACTGGCCACATTATTTCAATAGCCAGGATGCTATTGGCCGCCTTGGTCACCTGGGCACACTGCTGGCTTATATTCAGCTGGCTGTCAACCAACACCCCCAGGTACTTTCCCATCAGGAAACTTTCCAGCCACTCTTCCCCAAGCCTGTAGCGTTGCGTGGGGTGGTTGTAATCCAAGTGCAGGACCTGGCACTTAGACTTGTTACGTCTCATACAATTGGCCTTGACCCATCAATCCAGCCTGTCCAGATCCCTCTGTAGAGCCTTTCCACCCTCAAGCAAATCAACATTCCCACCCAACTAGGTGTCATCTGCAAACTCGTTGAGGGTGCACTCGGTCCCCTTATCCAGATCATCGATAAAGATATTAAAGAGTACTGGCTCCAATACTGAGCCCTTAGGAACACCACTTGTTACAGACTGCTAACTGAATTTAACTCCATTCACCACAACTGGACATCCAGCCAGGTTTTTACTCAGTGGAGAGTATGCCCATCCAAGCCATGAGCAGCCAGTTTCTCCAGGAGAATGCTGTGGGAAATTATGTTGAAGGCTTTACTAAAATCCAGGTAGACAACATCCACAGCCTTTCCCTCATCCACTAAGTGGGTCACCTTGTCATAGAAGGAGGTTATTCAAGCAGGACCTGCCTTTGATAAACCCATGCTGACAGAGCCTGATCACCTGGTTGTCCTGTATGTGGCATGTGATAGCACTCAGGATGATCTGCTCCATAACCTTCCCTGGCACCGAGGTCAAACTGACAGGCCTGTAGTTCCCCAGATCTTCCTTCTGACTCCTATTGACACATTCCAGGTGGGATTCAACTCACATATTAAAATACATAAATTAAAATGTTAACATTTGGGCATACAACTGGAGCTCAGTGTCTGAGGTCCCATTATAATCAAATGAGCAGTGAGCTGGTACTTATGCAGTCTGGAGAGCTGTGCAGTTTATCCTCAAGCAGACATATACACCTGATTGGCCTAATTTGTAAGCTGAATCTTGTTTTGCTTCTCTGTTTTATTTTCTTTCCAGCAAAGGAGGAAGAACTGCAGCAGAGGAAAAAACAATGTGGAGCCAAAAAACAATCCCACAAACAAGTGAGACACAGTTACTTGAGGCTTTGTTCTAGTTGTTAGTGCTGGAGGTCTCATACATTCCCTGATTTTGTTCTGAATGATTAATGCTTGTAGAGCATTTCTGGAGGTCTTGTTTTCCACCAAGGCTTGTAAGAAGGTTGTCTCTTCCTCTCAAATGGAGACGTCTCTCACTGTGACGTCTCTTGCAAATATGTACTACATAGGATCATATTCAGTATTTGTCTTGAATTTGAAGCTGAGACATTTCTTGAGAGAACTATTCCGTTATAAGCATATCTTATCATGTCTTCAAGATCTACCCTGCCTTTACGTGGCTTTGAAATGTCCCAGAAGCACTGAGATGAGCCTATTTCAGAAGCTGTAGCTGTGTCCTGATGTACAGCCATGTACAGAAAACCTATGGAACCTCCTTCATATAGAAGACTTAGAGGCTCTAACTTCAGAGTTCAGCACCACTTACATGCTTGACAGGAAAACGTGGTATCCATCATGTAAAGGAAGAAAGGAAGGACTGGCATGCTTTCAGAAATCTCACAGAGAAGGATTTTTATTTGCTGGGCATTATGAATTAATTGCTTCAGCACTGGAGTGGAAAACATTGTTCTTTTATGATTGCGCAACCTATTTTAAATCTAATACTTGTGAATTGTCTGAATACAGAGGGCATTAGCAAAGATTGAGAGCTCATGGCCTCTGGCTCTAGATACCACTAATGGCCTGACAGGCTGTACTGGGTCAAACCACCACACAGGCATCTGGATTAAATCATTTGAAGTTATTGGCATGACATTAATTTATAAAATCCCATGTTATCATTATTCTATCAATTATGTATATATTACATAAATACATGTGCTTTTATATACCAATTTTATTAAAAATAACTCTGGAGTTAATATATACGTATTATAGAGTTTATCATTTATTATGTGCAAGAAATTTCACTAGTTTCTAATTAGAGAAGAGCTCACCTATCACCTCCTGGCATGCAGGCAAGTTAAGTTCTTTCTCCAAAGTTCTAAATTGATATATACCAAGAACATGCTGATTACAGTTAATCCAATTCAATATAGAAGATATCTGAATAACTTCCTGTGATTCCTTCTACTCTAGCTTGCAATTATTTTTTTTAAAAGAAAACCACTACCAACAAAATGGGAACTGAAGTTTATCCTTTTGTAATGTGAAGTATAAGAAGCTTTGAAGATATCCAGGTGAAAGATATTCGTGGCTTTATCTTTGAACAACTTCAGTTGCATGAGTACTTTAAGTATGTGTCAGGTACAATTAGTTTTAAATGAATCCATAATGAGTCTAATTACACTCTGCAATTCAAAATGCTGTCTAATTTTCTTCCTAGTCAGTTACCCATTTACTTTTTTTACCCACTGTAGTCAGGACAGTATTTACTGCCCTAATTCCCTGAATCATGGGTCTCTCTTCTTTGAATGGAGCTAGTGATTCTTGGCTTGAAAAGAAGCAGGGCACAGATGTACCAACTCTTGAACAAAAGGATCAGCTAGCACATTGCCTTTAAGAACTGATAATCAGCCTCTTTTATGTCTTTTAATAACAGTGAAAAACACCTGAATACACAAATATATATTGTCTTATTTGATTATACTAGTTCTTTTCTCTTATTGGCTGTAATGGCCTTTTTGTAATGTAGCAGCATAAACACACTTTCAGGCGGTGGTGGAAAGTAGCAGCCAAACCAAATTGAAACTCCTCATAATAGTAACCTCTCTGTGTGAAACTTAAAAGACTTCTTAATGTACTGTGAAGTAGCACTTTGCAGGCTCCACAACAAATAGAATAGACATATTCTCAGCAGGTTTAGAGAAGGCAGGGGATAATCTCAAATTCAGCTGAAACACAGTTACAAATAAATTATTTCTTGTATTCAACTGAGGGTGAATGTACAGTTTTAGGCTTGCAAAGAGGTTAAGAACAAAAAAAAATCAAAGTAGTATACAAATGAAGAACCAGAGCACAATAAAATTTATGCAGAAAAAAATTATAATCTAGAAGAGAAAATGTAAATTAAACAGTAGAGAAAAAGATAACATATTAAAAAAATAAAATTCATTTCACTGCAGAGAGGATACAAGTCTTCTGATATAAATGAAAGAAGATTTTTATCTGTACAAATTTTGGCATATAACAGTAGTGATAACACTGCTGTTATTCTGATGTAAATTATGATGGAGGTTAGTCCCCTAACTCCTAACTCAATGTATATTAATGTCATTCAGAAACTTTACAGTAACTTTAAGACAGATCTGAATTAAAGGTTAATTTTTGAAAGAAAAGATAACAGCTTATTCTCTTTTGGAAAGTATCTCACTACAGGTACTGCATACAGGAAAAAGAAAAAGTCAAATAATATGATTTGCCTAAGAAGCTGGGGAATCTCTCTGGGCTAAAAGAGGCAAAGAAGTAAAAAGAAAATTATGTAATTTGTCTTTGGCAGGAGAGGAACAAGTGAAATGACACCAATTTATCTTGAGAAGCAAAAATGGACGTAGACGAAGGCATGAAAAAGCAAGAACAAGAGTTCTGAGTAAAATTGTTTCAGTTTTTCCCTAGGCTAAAAATAGATAGCTAAATAAACACATTAAAACATTCACAGCTTTTTTCAAAAGAAGAAAATAATCCTCATTTCACAGATAAGTGAACTGAGGGGATGCAAGCTCAAGCAAGGGAGGTAGTTAGGCTTTAGGATGTCTACTGTGAAAAATTAGATTCTTTAAATCCTGTTTATCTGCTACCTCATCCTGGAATATCAAAGCTGCTGATGCAGAAGTTCTGGTTGCAGCAGAAGCATCCCAGGGATGAACACAGCTAAGCCTTGCTGGAATTAAAGGAGGCGCACTCTTCTGATTGCCTCATCCCAAGGGCTTCATCCCTTAGAAGTAGTTCAGATTATGTTAGAGAGCCAAGATCTGCCCAAAACACCAGAAGAACATATGTTCCTCAGCTGGCTCTTCATTTTTTTTTTTCCCAGTAGTTCAGAGACTAGTGGGTTGTGGGAAAAAAAAAGGTCTAATTCTCACCTGAATCTCCACCTGTCTCAGTTTGGTAATGACCAAGCTATGTAGTGTCCCAAGACAGGGCTTTTTTATTTCTCCACATCAAAACTGTTCTCCTTTGCTTGAAATTATTAAATATTCATTGGACAAAAGAGGGGGAAGAGGGAGTACATTGATTTGATCTCTCTGTGGCCCAATAGTTGAGGCTCTGAACTCTAATAAGGGAAATTTATATTCCTGTTTCTGCTCCAAACAACTATTTCAGTAGGCTATGTTAAATATCCTGAAATACAGCTCACCTCCACCATAGCACTGAGAAACAAAATGTTCTTATTTATGCCAATAGGAGTTTTACCATGTACCTCAATGGGATCAATATTTCATCTTCTAAAAAATGTCACCCAATGTTTCCATATTTGCTATTGACTTTCTAGAAATCTTATTTTCTCCTAGATTTCTCTGTCATTCCCAACTGCTGAATATTGGCCCCAGGATTTAATGTGAAAAAATTTCCCTAATGAGTGCTGTCCTCATGTAACTCATCTAAACCCACTGGAATCATACTTGTGTCTATCTGCTTGTTAAATAAGTTTATGATGATGCAGTCAACCAGAGGAAGCCAGTGCATCTGAGCTAACTTAGTGTGCTTAACATATTTTTCCCAACTGCTAGCTTGTTGCCTATCATTCAGGAAAAACCATTCTACTGACCTGAATACACTGTTTCTTTTATTTTATCTGTGTGAGTTCATACTACTGTAAGAACTGAACATAATATATAAAGTACTTATGTGGCTCTAGATTTATTCTTGATTTGGTTGCTTGCCTACATCATTTATTTTTGTTACAGTTCCCTACTTGTAAAATACAGAAGATGACAAAATTCTTCTTTGCAAAGCAGTCTAAAATTAAGCTTATTATTTAAAAAAAAAAAAAAAAAAAAGGCAACAAAAAGCAAAACTGTTGATTAACTCAGAAACGATTGTCAAAGCTTCCCTTTATTTCATAGGGTTAGGTTGTCATCCCTGAGAAGTATGGTTGTAGTATTCTCAGTGTATAGATCATACCCATCTAAAAGCTATCTAGCCACCTATAGAGACAAGTCTCAGTAGCTGCTCTGTCTGATTTGGTAGAGACCAACATCAGTGTGAGAAGGAATCAAGCATCCTATACTGCAGGCCTTATAGTTGCTGTAAGAACAACTTGCAAAGGAAGATCAGTAAAGTTAATAATGGATCTGAGGAAAAGTGTATCCACGGTAGCTCACCAGAAATTTGGAGTTTAGAAGAAGTCTCTCTAGCATATTAGTCTTCTATAAAAGCTTTAATTTGAATATATATTTAGAAAGCTACAGTGTCATTGTTATTGGCAGGAGAACCTCACTCATTGAGAGGTATTACCTCATGCTTTCCTAATGTTAATTACAAAATGTTTGTTTTGCTCATCCTGGTCTAGTATGGAGGATGTAACAGAAAGTGTAGGCAGTGATATTTCAAAGAAAGCAAGCTATTTCCTGCAGAGCTCTTTTTTTACCATACTTACAGCCATAGGTTTCAGACAGCTTAAAGAGTCAGTACTGGAGAACTGCTTGTTAAAATCAGGCCTGTAACAGTTTTGTTCATTTTGTTGAAGAAAGATATAAGAAATTTGCTGATTAATATTCAACAAGCTTGAAATATAGATGCAAAGAGTCATAAATACATGTCTGGAAGGGGCCTGGTAAAGATGTCTAATCCAATTGCTTGCCCCTAAGCAAGATCAAATGCACCTAAGTATTTCTGACAGATGTTTATCCAGTCTATTCATGGGAATGTCAGTGATGGATATTGTACAATGTCTCAAGACAAGCTGTTCTCAAGACAAAGAACAAAATTTCAAAATGCAGCCTAGGACCTAAATGACAGCTGTTTGAGAACTTTGTTATATTGGTACTTATCTTGATTTACATTAATTTACGTATCATCCATAGGGTATTGAAATGATATCTCTTTCATGATGTGCTGGCAGTGGGGACTGTGTGAGGTGACTGGAGATATATATGGTGAATTGATTTTCAGATTAACTGCATTTATGAAATATGAAATCTTACTATCTTGCTATGTGGTTTAAGGATAACTATCTTAAGGATGCTGTCTTTAGCCATATTAAGAATACATGCTGACATCTTCCAAAAAGTCCAAATGTTTTAGAATGACAAATGTCATTAAAAGCTAGGAGACTTTGCATTCAGAAAGTTACATGCACACTTTAGAAAGGTATGTACAGTGCTTTGTCATTTGATAGAAATATTACTGAAGGTATAAACCATAGTGCTGTTAGCCTAGGATTTGTGAGTACTTGCTGAAAACGTAGTATTACCTTAAAGTGATGGCATTAAATAAAACAAACATTTCACAGGTTGATGTGTGTGTGGACTTCACTACATTTTTTCCTTTGTCTACTTTCAAATACCTACCTCACTCAGTAAGTATTTGAAAGTAGACAAAGAAGATAAAGATTCAGCTTGCCTTTCATGACTCCAGAGAAAACAGATACAATTTTAAAATATGATTAATAGCTTCTACAGGATTTTTTCCAGGATATTTTAATTCTTCGGACATTCTGCTTTAATTATATCTGAATTCAAACTATTCATTTTGTTTAAACTATTGTGGGGCTGTACAGTATTTTGAACCCTTGTAGCAAACAACTAAACTTAAACCAGAACTGAATCAAAAGATTTATGTGCTTAAAAACAAGGAAACCACACTGAACATCTAGATTGATACTTCTCAGCTTTTCTTGTTGACAATTCACCTTACTCAAAGAAAATAAAATATTTCATGAGATATTAACATTTTATATCAAAGCATAAATGGAGATGAATCAATGAGAACAGCAATGTTAAGCAGTGTGTTTGTATGCTTCAAGAAGCTGGCAGAGTAACTTGATTCTGAGGAATACTGACAGCATGAGATAGTGGGAATAGAATTTTCAGGGCTTTGCAACCTCTTTTGACTACTTTTTGGGGTTCCTTTGGAGTATATAACAGCCTGTGCTTTGGGAAGCAGCTCTTGTCTGTCCTCTTGCATAAAGTCTAAAGTAATTTTCCCAACTAAAGAGTGGCATAACACAGGACTGTATAAGGGAGATTGTGATATATATTATATACCTGTCTTTGTATAAGACCAGGTGATGTCTGTTGATGTCCATTCCTTGGTTTCACCTGTCTGTGGCATGTATCCCCATAGCATCAAGCACACTATGCAAAAACCATAGAATAGGCATGAAGGAGTGAAAAAACCTTCCCTTATGCATTGAGAAGGTATACCTCTCTCCTTCAGCACTGCTTTCTCTGAAAATGATACATGGTTAAGAAGAGGGGGGGAAATTCTTATGGTAAAATTGGCAAAAACAGTAGAAATTTAGGTTGGGACAGATGTGCAAAAGTGTGCTACTAATTTCACAGTATGTGTTTAATGTTCCAGTTTGAACTTGACAACTAAACAAACATGGGAGAAACGTCAAGTTTCCCAACTCAAAATACATTAAACAGAAAAGCATAGTTTACTTGTCAATGACAGTTTCAGTTCAGTATGACAGGGAGTAGAAAGGAGCTCTGAAAACAGCAGTTAAAAGATGAAAAACAAAACCATATTTCTACATAATGATTGTGCCTTTATCTTACTTTTATTGTTTGCAAGGAATTTTGTCAATAGATATGAAACACTTTCATGAAATTACTTTTAATGCATGAAATGCACTCTATTCCATTCACAATCTTTTTGGAAAATGAGACATGTTCCCAAGTGTTAAAGGAAATCTATCAAAATCATAAAGCATGTATAAAATAAATGTATGAATTTACGTTTTAGTTTGACTCTTGCTAAGGTATAATAGAAAATTATTTATATGAGTAGGATTTGCCAAAACAATACTGTAACCATTACTTTTTCTGTTCAGTGAATTACAAAACCTTTCTATTGTTTGATTTACTACAGAAAAGAATATTCCTCTTAAAACCTACACTCTGTATATTGCTGTACCCATCCTTCACTTATAATAAAGTCAGAGGATCTATAGGAGGCACAAGAGGACTCAGGTGCATCATGAATTGTCAGAAGGATGAAACATTGGCCTCTCCTGTATATAAACCCCTATGATGAGAAATGAGAGAGGTGAAAGACAGATGCATTGAAAAGGTGTTATCAATATCCTCATTTCTAGAAAGTATTCAGCATTTATCATTCACTGAAAAAAGCCACGAAATCATTCCTGTGTCACAGTCCTGATTTGCTCATAAGATACTTTCCAAGGCTTAAAACACACACACTGATGAGGTAAAGTGAATTTGAGAGTCTCTCCTACAACCCCCTAATAATTTAGGAAGTACAGCAATACAAAAAGTGCTGATTCATTTGACTGTCAGTCTAACTTTCCACAATTTCACAAGCATTGTATGTTCCTTAACAAATCATGTCCTTCCCTGAGAGAACTTAACCTTGATTTTTTTTTCATTTAAGTAGAAATGTGTTTGCATAAGATGATAGCTTCTTTTCATATGGTAGGCCTAGGTCACAAAATCACTAATCCTGAAATGGTAGTTCTTCTTAGAATTGAAGAGCTAGACCTTTGAAACTAAGTTGTCTAAGCACCTTAGGAGAAGTTCTGCTTTCTCTGGTAGACGCTCACATAACTGCAAATTGAATCCAAAGTTTTTTAACCCTGCTGACAACCGTCTTTGGGGGCACTCCTGTACTCATATAACAAAACCAACAACCATCACTGGAAGTTTGAACTGAACAGGCACAGCAGAGTTTCTGTGTAATTTAGCAAGGCTAGCCACCTTATTATTTTTTAACAGAAGAGCAGTATTTAAATCCGCACAGTAAATAAGTTGGCAGGAGTTGTAGTTGAAAAGACATCATATTTTCTTCAGTCTATCATGTCAAGGTCTGCAGTATGTCCTTAGTCTGACACCAGTCACTGAATTTTTTTGAATGCAACCTGCACTAATCTAGTCAAAAGGAAAAAAAAAAAATAAAAGGAAAATAGATGGCTACAAAACGTATGTTTATTGGACAATTACGAGGGTGAAAACAGAGCTCCTGGCCATGGAAAGTAGGACTAAGATGCTGTTTGTAAGCAAGTGTCAGCTCTGCATCACAGTGTTGCCTCTTCCATGTCACTAAGTAGAAGGACAAGCTTATGTAGATGAGACCAAAGCACTGAGTTATAGAAAAGGGAACTATCATGCTGAAGATGAGAAACCATGTGTTAGAAGATGTGGTGCTATCCAGGCTCTCATCTTGTACACTTTCACTAAACTTTAAATACTTTAAAACATATTTAAACTGATTTTTCAAAGGCATTCTGCCTTTGACCCTCAGTTCTTTTTCACCTTTTTGGTATTGGGTACTTTTGCACTTAATCCACATTTTTTGCTTTCTTCATTACTTCCTCCATGTGAAAATTTGTTATGGGCATGCCACACATGACCACATATACTAAAAAGTGCTACATAATCTTTCCTTTACATCTAACACTCTTCCTAAGAAGCTGTGATATTGTAACTGATCAGGGACATTTAATTGCTATAACAGTATAATAAACTGTTGGAAAGTATTGAACTTTTATTTGCAGTGATTATATTCTTCCATGTTATACTTGCTACAAGGACTTAGCAATGTTGAGAGTAATCTAAGAGGGCTGAGGTGAATTTAAATATAATCCTATTCTAAAGAGGCATCCCAAGGGTCATTTAAAATTGAGGGGAATTCAGGGTAGAGGAGACATTTTGAGAGGTGCCAGTGAAGACTAATTTAAAATTTTCATTTTTCTCTTGAATACAACAGAAATATGAAGCAAAAAGAAAGGAAAGAGCTAATCACTGAACTTGTACTGTCAGGCCTGCTGTAATTCAGATCTGAACTCCATTCTGTGGAGGGCACTGCTTACATTTTAGTACCTTTTACAGGCTACCTAGGGTGTTTCACATTGCATAATAGCTACTTTATTAAAAGGAGTTATCAAAGTAGTTTCTGAGAAATACACAATAGCTTACGTAGTCATACACTGCAAGCTGTTCCACTGAAAGGTTAGCAAACACCCTTCAGGCATTGTTTTAATAACACTTTGCAGTGGAACCCAACCTCTTAGATAACATATTTTATTCATGGATTATCAAGTTTACATGTTTTAAATATTTATGGAATTCATAATCCCATATGGTCCTTACTGTGATGCATGATACAAATGTTTAATGAGAAAGTGTGGACATATTTATATTAAAATAGTATCTGCTCTTTCCTCTCAATAAAGCTGGATTGCTCTATTGAGTAAACTGCAGTGATTACATTGATTTTTGTCTCTTTTGTTCTTTTTTTTTTTTGTTGTTCATTTAGTCTTCAATCAATTTTGAGGTTTCCAGAACCACACAATTATCAAAAGAGCATTCTGGTTGAGAGCAAGCTCATAATATCCTTATAAAAAGCCATTCTCTGTGTTTATTAGTATTTCTCAGGTTACAGAATGGAACCAGATTGGGCTTTTCTTCAGAGTACAGAACTTCCTTCAGCAACGTCATACCTTTTCATACATTCTTAAAGACAATCCAAAACAGGCATCTTGGCTCTTCAACTTGCAGACATACCCAAGCCAATATATCTAATTAATTCCTCATTAACTTTTGTGCTGGAGAGAAAGATATCCAATGAATAGGGAATATAAAGAAAGGAGTTATACATATACAGAAACTTAATTTTCTAACTACATTTTGCAACAACCAGGCAACTGAGATAGGCTTATGAGTGGACCTAAAGATGGGTATTGCAATAAAATCAGAAGATAGTGCGACTGATTGTTTCAGTCTGAACAGGGAAAGGTATATTTGAAATTAAGAGGATTTCAACTTCATCAAGAATCAACAAATTTTCAGCTTATAATGCAGACAGAATCAAGGTTAAGGAAACTCCCAAGTTGCTGGAATGAATACAGGCAGTATGATATAATGATGAATAATGATAAAAGAAACTGAAGTAGTCAGTGTGATTATCTGAGGAGCTATGCCAAGAAAACCTTGAAATGTTGGACAGAATGAACAGCAGAAAAGAGTCACAGTTTCTTTCTGGCTGCCCATATCTGGTTTATGGGACCAGATGAAGGACAAACAGTGACAGTAGAGAACATAGTTTATGCCTGGAGAGGGGCCTGATGCTTTCTTAAGCTCTCCCCTTCACATTTTCATTTATTTTGCCTTGAGAATGTGTCCGAAGTTTTGCAAACATCTAAAGACAGACTGCAGGGGAAGATGCAAGATGGGAAAGGAAGATCTTGAGTAGAGTACTCAACCAGAATGCCCCTCTTGAAAAGAAAATACAGTGGGTGTATTTTTGTTTAATAGATATTTGCATGTTGATCAAATTCCAGAGAAAAGGAATGGTGAAAATTGTCTGTGTTGCAGAGAAAAGTCCCATCTGCCTGTCTTACTCATGTCTACTCCCCTCACTTACCTATACACTGGAAAATACACTCCTATGATTCCCTATAACCACTACAATCTTTCACATTTTTTGGCAAAAACTCAAAACCAACAAACCCCAAACTTTTAAAGTTATTTAAAACAACCAAATGATCTTTCTTAGAATTTTCTGAAGTTTTCTACTCTTTCTGTGGTTTTCCTACAGATATATGTTCTTTGAAACTAGGACTTTTTGTACTTTGTATCCTGTAAAAAAAATGAACGTAATAACATGAGTCAGCATGTTAATCAATGAACTAAATGTGATGGTAAATCCTTCATGACTGACCCTTACTTGAATAAAAATTTTGCACATAAACCAACTTCATCTTTTAAAGAATGAAATTTTATCTAGTCAACAGGAATCAGACAGACAATTACAAATTTTCCAATCTCTTATTGACATTGTTGACACATATAGTGGGATTAATGATTTGAGTAGAAAAATAAAATGCTAAAATCCCAGAGGAAGAGATAATTTTGACCATTCCTTTATATATATATTTTTTCTCTTTCCAGAAGATGTAATCTAAATACCAGTTAAACTAGCTGCTGAATATTTTTTCAAAAATTGTTCCAGCTGTGAAGCTTTGCAGCCACATCATTAGGATTAACTTGTGATCTAAATGCTATCTTGCAGCTCAGCTATCTGCTACTAAATATTGGATGCTTCTCTGTGGAAATCATTTTATTACTTGCCTAAATATTTCATTCAGAACACTCATGTGAACAACTGGCTATAAGAGAACACAGAAGGAGCCTGGAAATGTCCACTGGAAAAAAAAAAAAAAAAAAAAAACAACACACAAAAATGAGACTGTAGGTCAGCAAGTAGCCAAGACTTTATGACCTTTTTGAATCCCCAGCATTTAGAACAAAGCAGATCAAATGAGGAAAAATTAGGGATGGAAGATACTTGTCTTCTTGAAATACTGACAAGATGAGATTGCCACATGTAACAGTTGTATGTTGAATTTAACCTTGTGAGACCAATGGTTATGGTTAACCTCTCTGGCAATGTGGACACTTCCATTATAGTTTTTCATGAGCACTATATGTGGAAGACTAGTCTGGAAGTAATGTAATCAGTGCAAAGTACCATTTGAACTAGTTAGCAAACTTCTTGGAAGGCTAAATGGAGGATTCCACAAGTTGCTATACTGTCTCCAGTTGCAGAGTTAGAGCAATAACATGGAATTATCCTGCGCAATGCAGACACACCCGGAATATTATCCACCATGCTTTAACCTCTTATGGGAGATAGTAAAGATGAACTGTCTGATTATTTTTACTCTAGTCTGTTCAAGTTATTTAAATCAGTAGGTAGCAGATGCTTGTCCATCTAGTCAGATCTAATTAACTTAAGCAGCAGCTACTCTGAGGTAGAATTCTTGATTGTCTAAGACAGTGTTTTTACAGAGAAAATGAATTATCCCTCTACAGAAGAGAATAAAGCAAAACATTGACAGGAAGGAAGAGAAGTTTTCATTCACAAATGTTTTCAAAGTCAAATCTCTTTTCTCATTTACCTTTCTTAATGAAGTTTGCTTTAGTAATATATTTTTTGTTGCCTTTGTCTGTAACCCTACACTAATTTAATAACCCTTCTCTTCCATAATCACTTAGGGTCATTGCCCTATTTAAGGCTATTTGCACACAGAAGATAACAAAGTATTAGGATGCTTGGTCCTAATTAACTACCATTGGTTCCACTGCAATTTCTGCATGCAAAGTTTTGCAGCCTGTGAGCACTTGCTCCTCTCTTCTTGTATATAAAAAGAACAGCAGGAAATATTGACTATTGTTTTGGATCATGAATCTTGAACAACGGTGAGTTTTACTTTTTCTATCAATGAATCCTACAGAGCTGTATTTGGGGCCATGCTTATCTACACCTTTTCTGTTTTCTTTCATTCAAAACCTAGCTAACAAAATAATTACTTCTCTATTTTATGAACTACTATGCAATATGCATGGTTATTTGTACCAAAGCAAATGCACTTCTGCCATCTGAAAAAAATGGTGACTGGTACAACACTGTATAAATTCAGATGCATACAACTGAAATTCTGATATGCATTTGCCTGAAAATTTGACCTATGAAATAGAGACGGCAAATTGCATTTGCTTCAAAGACAACTGCAGTAAACAAGCACAATGACTTTGAAAATTTTATTGGATGCAGTCATCATCTATTTAGTTGGGTTTCATATGTGTTGGATATCTGCAAGTGTAAATGAGATGGTTAAATCACTCAAAGGTTTTAAGTATTGTACTTACACAGGCTATTTATTATCCACATTTTGATTCTTTCTCTGCATCATCATCAACAATAATACTAATAGCAGCAGTAATAATAATCCTGTTGGGAATAATTCTTTGATGTTGTTTGTGTGGCTAATTGTGAGAACATAAAATAAATCCTACTTCTATCATATCTGCCAGCAGCGTCTGTTTACTTCTGAAATTATGAATAAACTTTGGATCTGTGAACAGTAGTTGCCTTGGAGAATATGTTTTACGTAAACATTGACGGAAAATTGGTCTATGGTATGAAAAGAGACTTAACCTTTGTGTATTAGAAAACAGATGGGTCAATAACAGGGTATGGTCTGGATTATGTCTTACTCATTATTTTTATTCCATCCAAAATGCTGAAAAAGTCTGAGATGCCATACTGTTATGTGTGCCTTCTCTAAAATGAGAGTTTATTCCACACACAAACTGGGAAAGATAGGTTATTTACAAGATTTCTTATAAACCACAGATAGCAGACAGTGCAATTGTTCTGTGAAAATCTGACAGCTATTGACTATATGATTATTTGCTGTGTGTTTAACAATGACTAGGAATTAATTGCCAGCAGATTTCCTATTATTAAATAAAGGCACATTTAAACATTATTAATTCAACACTTTTATCCTTTGTGTTAAGGATGAATAGTTTATAAAACATAAATCAATGCTGAATAGCTACTATGAACATTTTCTGAATGTCTTAAAGGAAAATGCACTGCAGAAGGCAATATAGTTGGTTATAGCTTTCCTTTAATGTCCTCAACCTTTATAATCATTGATTAGCTATGCATTACAATGTTTGTGAGCTACTTATTAACCTGTTATAAAGTCCTTGTATGTGCCTACATTCACAAAACTCTAGGTGTGATGCAAAGGACAAACAAAGAAATGCTTGTTTGCTTTTCCTTTCTAGGTATGCTGAAACAGAATGAAATATATACGTGGGAAATGCAGAAATATTCCCCAAATTGCTGATGAGTCATCACCCTAGGTCTTAGTGGTTGGCTTTGAACACAGGGTAGTCACACAGGGTGTAAGGTAACATATTTGAATGTCTCATGGAAACAACATGTCTTCAAGGAAGCTCATCATGAAGAGATTGAAGCACAAAGGGCCAACTTACAAAACAGTCACAGATCTTGCATTCACTGGCTTTGAAGGATGAGTCTCTACAATGAACTGGTATTTTCACAGGGGTGTTCCATTAAGACAGTTATCCAGATCTTAAGGGAGTGTACTGATTTTGACTTGGATAGAGCTAGTTTTCTTCACAGTAGCTCATATGTGCTATGTTTTGGATCTGTGACCAAAAAAGTGTTGATAAAACACCCATATTTTAGCTGTTGCAGAACAGTCCTTACACCGCATCAAGACCTTCTCTGTTTTTCATGATGCCCTGCTAGTGAGCAGGCTGGGGGGTGCACAAGAAGCTGGGAGGGGACACAGTTGGGACAGCTGTCCTCAACTGGCCAAAGGGATACCCCAGACCATATGAAGTTGTGCTCAGCAGTAAGAGCTGAGGAAAGAAGAAGGGTGATGTTCAGAGTTACAGAGCTTGTCTTCCCAATTAACCGTTATTTGTGATGGAGCCCTGCTTTCCTGGAAATGCTGCTGATGGGAAGTAGTGAATGATTCCTCATTTTGCTTTGCTTGCATGTGCAGCTTTTGCTTTACCTATTAAACTGTCTTTATCTCAACCCACAAGTTTTCATACTTTTACCCTTCTGAATATCTCCCCCATACTACTGGGGGAGTGCGTGAGTGTTTGCGTGGGACTGAGCTGCCAACTGGGGTTAACACACAACAGTCATCCAACGTTTTCAACATATGGACAGAAAACTGCCTGCCAGTCCCTCTACTACCAGTCCATTAGCTCCACTTTGGAATCTGAGTTCATAAATTTTTCCTATTAATATAGCAGTAGGTATGCAGGAGTGAAATTTTTTGAGTCAAATACACCAGATGGGAAGGGAGATCTTCAGCACATTCAAAATAACACAGGAATGAGGATCTGAAGCACAGTGTAGAGTTAAGCTATACATATTGGATGTTATCCATCTAAATTACATTTCATTACATTGATTCAATTGCAAGCCACCTCTGATTTCCAGCTGGATACAAATATTTTCAATGTTGTTATTGTTTCACCATCTAAATTAAATTCCCTGTTTAAACTTTTTCCCGTATTGATTTTTTTTCCTGTTATGACAAATCAATGACAGGCTACATTACATTTTCATCTGCTAGAAAAACATGTTTCTTTCCAGGAGGCTCTTTATCCTTTGGATTGGGGCTCTTTCTGTTACAAATTACCCCTTCTAGCAAGCTGCAGTGTATGGTCTGTATTCATAGGACAAAGCACTTTCTCCTTTTAGCAAAATCTAATTTAGGTTTTACCTGGCTCAGAAGACGGATAACACTCCCAGGGGTAAAGCTTCCCTGGTCTAAATAGTTAGGTGCAGACAGTTATATGTTAGCTCAGTCTCTGCTCTGAATTGGTGGGATGCCAGATTTCATATGAAGGTTGTTCAGTCATGCTAGTGTTTGGCTGTCCTCACACTGCCAAGTCCTATCTCTCAGCTGGGCATCCACAGCTGACCTCTGGACGGGGCTCACCTCCTTGTGCTGTACAGCAAACCTTCCAGAACAGCCAGAGGCTGTGTGAGAACATGACCTCCCATGGACAAGTGCAACAGGAGTGACAATGCCATGGGACACCCTTTCAAAGGTCACCTGTGAGGCAGCCCTGGGCATGGAGGACTTAGCAGGCAGGAGGCACATCATGCCCCATGTCTGGTAGGGCTGGGAGACTCTGTGTGGCATGGACATAGCCAGTAACACAGGCAGAGAAATAACCAGCAACAGACTGAAGGGGAGCTCCCCTCACAAGTTTCAGCATATCTCCAAATTTGATCTGTGGTAGGAAAGGGTTTCTATCTGCCCGAACTGGCGTAGCACACCAAAGACCAGGTTATCAAAATACTTTTCAAGAGAAAGGCAAAAATCAATTGGCACTTTGCTGTCATTTCTTCCCTTAGTCTGGTATAGTTAGTATACATGCATGTGCATGTGCATGTGCATGTGCATGGGAGGGAGAGACTGCTGGTCAGGACAAAGTTAAAATCAGAGCAATATTTTGAGTGGTTTCTAATAGCTTTTTGGTTTAAAGTTGAGACTTGTGTTTGATTCTGAAAATGCTTTAGCTTATAATGACTCTTTCTAGAAATAATTTAACAGCTCTGAAGGCAGCATTTCTAACTTTCAGTCTTGCTTTCCATGCAAAGTAACCACACAGTGGAAAGTCAAGGTGACCTCAGAGAAGGTAATCTCGGAATGTGATACCAGTCTAGCTCCCACATTGTAATGCAGACAAATGAAAGAAAAAGAAGTGTGGGGCACCAACTGAATTGTGTGACTTCACCTCATGGAATAATATTTACTTCTTGTCTTACAAGGGGAAAAATCTATTTGCAGTTAATGTAGCGTTTATTTCATTCAGCTGTTGTGTGTAAGTGAACATTGCATGTTAAAATATGCGTATCTATGTGGATATATTTAACAGAAAAAAATCTGTTAATTTAGGATATATAAATAATACACATTTCCAAACAGCTACATTTCCTCTGATGGGAAAAAACAGTCTGCAGACTGAGTCACAGAGCAAAATACTAGATTCGATAAGGTTGTTCATGAAGCTAAACACACAGCTACACACAGCTATGGCTAACGTATAGTCTTTGTTCTAAATATAAGATTATTTGCTCTAGTGTGAAAAGAAAATGCAAATGCATAAGCTAAAAATAAGTCATAAGACTTCTCTTTCATGCAATAACAAAACTAAGTTCAGTTTTGTTTTCACCCTGTATAAGACTTGGCTTATTCACACTTTACTTTCAAGTTGCTTTAGTAAATGATGCAAGCTGAGTGACAGTGAGAAGGCCTGAACTGAAAGCCCTTGCTGGGAGGTGGTAGTTAAGACAGGATCATAGCAGTCACAGAAGCTCAGCCTCAATGTGGGTATATGGACAATATTAAATATTTTCTATCTAAGCTAAATACTTCCTACCATTTTTGCTTTACTGAAAGAGCTTATGCCAAATAATGCCTCCTGAATATAGCACTCTAAAATTGCAAACCAAAAGTGTCATTCAGGGTTAAAATAGGGGGAAGACCTTTAAAATCAGTTTAGTAAGCTGATGTGAATTGTATACAGACAAATCTACAATATCAGGATCTTGTGATAAACTTACGAGGGCAGACTCTTCAAAGATAGTGCTGTTCAAACATTTTCTCTGTCAAGAAGCTGCTTCTGGAATGTTGTCAAGTGAATTCCTACCACTGAAGCACATATTATGGGAAGAGCTAAGAATTTGTAGCCTTGGGACTTACAGTTGTGAGGAAAATGGAGCAGCTTGTCCACTAAGTCATAGAAGGAGAACCTTATGTACACAGACATAGGTATAGGAAGAGTTTTTTCAGTGAATTGGCGTGAATGTACCAGTAAGTACACTGGAAAAGAGATTTAGCAAAGCTGGCAATATCCATTCTTCTCAATCAAACAATGCTAAAAATGTTCTTACTTTTGGCAACATTTTCCAGACTACTTGTGTTTGAGCTGCCTGTGACCAATCTATCCAGACTTTTCAATGTGGCCACTAGTCAGACTGCTGCCTGGGAATTCTTCCATTTCATCCCTCATGTTCTTTAGGTTTCCATGTTCTGGGATTCATCCTGTCCTGTTTGCTCTTGGACAGCACTTATGGCACAGAACAGCTGCTTATGACCCTGTCAGGGAAAGAGAATGGAAGGCACCAGATGCCCCATGGCCTCCTGAGTACATTTCTGTGGTTCCATTCCATGCAGCTTGAGCACATCCTTTCTCATCAGGAAACCCATAACTCTTCAGGAGTCCAGTATTGCCAGGTGGGAGGAATGAGACAGAAACAAAAGCATTTATGAACAGTGAAGAGAATGTCACTTGATACTTAAAGTTTAAGTGCAAGTCCATGTATATCATCATAAAAGAAGCATTCTTCCTGATCACTCAGTCCCCTCTCCAAACTCCACAAACTCTCACTTGCCTTTCTTCCAGCTAACTCTGCTTGTGGGAAGCTGTGGGAGTCATATGTATGGGTTTCTCTACTACCCAAAGGGCTCAGAGCAGCTATCCCTCAGTTTCAGCTGATCCAATTGTCTGAAGCAGAAAAATGGATGGCTTGTTTTTGTCTTCCAGCCCCTCTATCAGGTAAATCCCGGTAAGCCTCAGCAGATGATCACAGACTTGCTAGGTCACATGCTTACCACAGCCAAGTGACCCTTCACAAGCCATCTTCTCCCCTGTAAGAATTTGCTTATCATCCAGTGTGTATGGATTGATGGTGGAGCCACCTTGGTCTAACACTACTCTGTTTATGATCCGTGTTGGCATTCTTAGGAACATTTGCATTATAGTTTCAGTGAAGATCATGCATTCATTTTGGAAGTGAATCTCCCAATGTTCTCCTTTAACTGTGTTCTGGTTCACATCATGGAGCAGTCTCAAAGCACAGAAATCCTTTTGGATGAAATTGAACTGGATTATGTGTCCAGGAGAAAGCCTGGTGCATCCCAGTTGCTAAAATTTAGTCCCATGTGTTTCTCTAGAGTGAATCTGAAGCAGCTCCTCAAAAAAACTCACCTAGTTTGTTTTTAGCAGAAACCTTTTGGTTCTGGTTTTTTGAATCTGTTCCTATTGAGCTGCATTATTTACTAACATAGGTATAGCCGTTGCAATGATAGACTAAATGTTAAACAGAGAAACAGAAGGGCTGTGTACTCAAAAATAAAACTGACTGCATGAAAAAGTTATAATGGACAGATTAGATTCATAAAGGTTTAGGGCTATGTACACATCATTCATTTCAGTGAGCCATAGGGTGCTAAATGTCCCTCTGAATCTGGGCTGAAGTGTTCATCACCTTATACAGCTACCAAATAGGTTGCTCCTCCAAATCATCATACCAACACAGAGTAGTAGCTACATCTGTTACTCCACAGTGGTGAATGAGGTGGTGCCCTCTGAACCAATTCAGTGTCACATTCTTTCTATTCCTTTTTAAGCCATTTATACAGGATTCCTTATGTCCTCCCCAAAACTGGTGTAAATCACTGACTGCAAGGGAGTGTATGCAAGTTGAAACTGTCAGAGTCTGCTGGTAGCTACCCATCTGTTTGCAGTTAATTCTTACGGGGCTCTTTTTTGTCTCAGTACTCAGAAGGCTTTCTTACAAGGCTCACCCTCCCTAGTTTCTAATGTGCACCTGAACTATACAAGGCTGAGGTGTACCTGCACGACCTGTTACAATAGGATGGGCCAGTAAGAACAGGAAGGTCTTTCTATGTTCACTTGACCTGTTACCTCTCTTATAACAAATGTCTGCTTCCAGTAAAAAATGATGAGATCTGTACAGCCTTCCAAACAGCATATGTTTTCTGGTAAAATGAAGGAGACAAAATTGGCGCACATGTTTTTCGGAGGCCTAATGTTATGTTTGGAATTTTTTACTCTAATAGAGAGACTATTTAGCAGTGACCTCCTGAGGATGATAATGAGGTACCTTAATTTAGATTGATTACTGCTAATTCTATGTAACCTGCTAATTCTATGTAACCTTATGTGGGGAGATTTTGAAATAAATTACATAATGCACAGACACCTTGACTCCTCAGTAGAGAAAGAGAAGGAGAAAATGTTACATAAGGGGACATTATTGTAACTCAGCTTTTGTGGTTTTCTCATGTTTTGTCAAGAATTAGTCAGGGAAAATAGGAAGAAAAAAAGCCCATCCTACAACAATAGCTGCTTTATCTGGAGAAAGTCACATTCTTTTTCCTTGAATGAATTCCCGTATCTTGTGTTCTAATCCAAACTCTGATTAAAAATGCTCCAGCTCTTTGTTTGTTTGTTGCTTTTTGGTAGATGTTGTGGCTTTCATACTTTTGTCCTTAATTGCTTGTCATTTCACCCCCTGATTGTTTTCAAGACTCTCCCAGCACAGCTTCCACAAAAGATTCACTTTCAGAGTGTCTTATAAAGTATTATTTATTTATTTGTTGCCAGGCAATGTGGACCCTTTACAATGCCTTTGTATTGCATCAGACATAAAGCTGGCTGCAGAAATGTAGAAGATATTTCTCGTACTCCGTGAAGATATTTAGAGTTCTTCTACTGCTTGGCACTAGGTTCACTAACTGTGACCCTTTTTGAGGACTCTTGTCACTCCAGAAATGTGAATGGCACCCTTCCCCCTGAGGAAGAAAGAGGCCCTTGGGAAACAAGGTATTGGAATAACAGTCCTGTATCACCCACTGTGCTGCAATCCCTATCATGCTCAAGTGTAAACTATACGAAAGGTGGGTTCAGTCCATGTGAAGCTGGCTAAGGGTCACAGAAAATGAGCTTTTATAGCCTAAGCACTATCCTCACCATCTCTCTGTGCAGTCTGTTGCTGATGTTTGCTATGAAAGGAGATGCTCAGGTCTAGCAAGGGATGCTGGCTGGTCTTGGAAGAGGGGGCCCTTTCCAAAACCAAAAGCTGCTATCCTCTTTCTCATCCCATTTGCAACAGCAGGAGCAGAAAGCCCTTCCCTTTGGTGATGTCCTTCAGCATTGTGGCCCGGCCTGCATCTATTCTTGTCCTCCTACAGTAGGAGCATGATCTTGACCAGGTTCCTTGCTTCTCCTCTTTCACAGAAAGAGAGCAGACAGAAGACAGGGCTGGCTCACAAAGTGCATTCCTCTGGTGATCAAAGCATGTCAGCAGGGTGTGAGAATAGTATGTTCAAAGCTGGAGTCCTGTACCACAACAGAGCAGAGAAGAGAAATCCTGTGGTGGGGAGAGAAAGTTCCCCTTCCCTATACATTGCCCTAAGGAACCCCCTTGTTTCCTCCCATCTCTCCCTCCCATCTCCCAAGCCCCCAGCACTTGTTTTGTTGTTGGGAAGACGTGCAGACATAACCAACAGTATTGCAATGGTGGCAGCTATTACTGACCAGAAAACTCATCTGGATTATAGGAAAATGTAAGAGAGAAAAATTAATTTTCTGTGGTATAAATTTAAAATTACCATGTTGGACAAAGACATTTAAGGATAACTAGAGACAGAGTGTACTAATAATAACGCAATCTGTCATAAAATTTTGCCAATCAAAGAAGGAAATAAATGAGGAATAATTGAAGGATGATACACACTCATCAAACCTTTGCAATGGATGAGGAAGGTAATTGATTCAGTTGGAACCACAGCATAGATAAGTGTATTAGGTATCATATTGCGTATCTCTAAGTGAAGTGTCTGGCCCCACTTGCCTAAAGAAGCAATTCACCTCAAGCATCTCAGCTCTCTTCTTTATGAATACTTTGTGCGGGAATATTGCACAGACCTGAAGAATGTTTTGAGTGCTATTGAAATGAGAAAAATTATCTTAGCAGTAAAGGATTATTATTAAAAATAATAATTCTGATAACAAAACAGTAATAATAGCAACAATAATAAAATAATAATGATAATATGAATTGTCAGTTTCCTGTGTTAGCATCATAAATTAGGGAAGCATTGAACCTACTGACATAATCATGAATCAATCTGTTAATATTACACTTAACATATCCTTCCTGTGATTTTCTCAAAACACTTTTCATTGAACAAGAGGAGCTGGCTCCAGGTTAAGTTGTGTTCAAATGACTGACCTGAAGAATGTACGGATTTTGCTAATGTCTGCATAAGTAATTCAGAACAATTGGTACAAAAGTAGCCATGTGCTCTTCACTTCTTTGTTTCTCTTTACTCAAAGGAGGAAAAGCAAGACAGTGTAGAAAAAATGTGCTCTGATGGCACGATTGGGGAGAGAGTGAATCATGGTACTAGGTTCAATTTCATGTGTTATTATTTCTAAAACTCCACATCTAAATAAACATACCCTTAAATTTAGGAACTGGCTGGAGTACTTTCCACTGATTACAGGACTGGAGGTTTTGATAAAAGAACCATATATTTTTCTCCTAGTTCAAAATACTGTTGCATGTTATAGTGAAATCTAGTTATATTTGCTACTTAACTAAGTTCAGTTTCACACAGTGTATTTGACTTCTGGTTTCACCAAAGAGTGAGCTTTCTTGCATGCATGTGTGTTGCAATGGCATCTCTGAACACAAGCAGGCTGCAGAAAGAGAGATACAGACTGAGTTTTTGGCCCAGTTCTTGAGTAAACCAAGTAACATTAGCACCAATGAGCTAAGCCTAGGAGACCACTAGGCTGCAAGTTATCTCCATGTATCACAGAGAATCTTGCAGAACTTTCTCAACAACACATCAAAGCTCATTAGTCAGCTCAGACATAATGTTACTCCTCCCCTGCCAGCTACCAATCAATATTGAATCCTTCCTGTCACAGCTAGAGCTGTCATGAGGTAGTACCTACAAATTATACTGTATTTGTCCATCATTTTTTTCTCTGCAGAGTAAAAGTATGCTCATTTTTTATCAATTGCACAGCTGTATTTCCTTAGAATAAAAAATTTAAAATGTTTAAAATAACTGTTTATCCAGAAAGCAAAGCAGATCATGCAGCAGAGATAGAAATTTAGTGCAAACTTGCATGTGAGCAGAAGATGAAGTTTGTTACAAGGAAAGTTAGTACTTTTTGTTACCTTCAAACAGTGCTCAAGTCCCCCTCATCAATAAAATATGTAATAGCTGTCACTAATCCAGGAGCAGTCATGTCACTGGGCTAAAGGTGGGCCAACTTAATCTCTCACTGATTGATCAAACAGCGAAATTCATCATTGTCTTGTCATGCTGCTGTCTAACAGCATGCCAAAGTGTATGAAGAAGTAGAATTGGCTGCACTTTAGGAGTCCATCAGGATGGTATTGAGAGGAAATGTCACCTATTTTTCTTGTGTTTTTCTCTTGTCAAAACTGAAGTAATTCTGTCTTCTAAGGGACTGGAGAATTATAGTAGACTCAGTGCCTAAGCTTAGCTTTCCATAGTGACTGCCAATGATATTTTCCCAAACCATCCCTATTTGCATTCACAGAGCTGCCAGATGATGTATGTTCACCACAGTGAGTATTTAGAGGATTTAACATTACTGATTCACTATATGTGTGAAAGGGGCAGAACCACAAAGTTCAGTTTTGGTCCAGGAATTCATTTTCTCTATAAACCATCCCTATATGCCCTATACATTCCATGACTCTCAGTTCAGTTATTGTTCTCAGCAGGGCAGATAGACGAATGCCTAACTGAACTGATGCTGGGAAATGGATCTGCTGTCAGACTGAAATGAAACAGGATACCGAGCATCCCAGAAGCAGCAATTGCAGCAGTCAACAGGCATGCAGGGCCTATTTGGGAAACACCAGGAAGTAGGTTGTCTTGACTACTGGTAAGCTGATTCATGCATTCAAACACAAATTGACCCAGAGACCATGATAATATGTAATAACTGTATTTTATTCATGTAACTGTATTTTGGATGTGGCCTATAGCATGGCATTCCAAATATAGACACAGGTCTCATTATTTTCTTTCCCCTGCATCCCTGAAGGATATTGGTAGGAACCATATTGGAAAGGGGGAGGAAATTTTATACACTTGAATTTCTACAACTGTATGCCCAAGGTAGAATAAGTGGAGTCCTGATGCTACTGAATTTATCCCATTGATTTCCTTTAAGCAGGGATTTTATAGCTGATGAAACAAAGCTGCTGCAAACCATACACAGAAAAGATCTTTTCTGCCCTCTATGTTTCTGTACAAAAAGAAAAGGGATGATTAGCATCATAGAAGAGTATAATGGTAAATTGATAGGCAAGAACACTTACAAGAAACTCACTTGAACTTGATTTGCCACAGCTTTTTTGTGTTACATTTATACACCTGATCTTAAGAGATGCTTCTTCATTGTATAAAAAGGTGAAAGGAAAAAGATGTCTTACTAAATTAACGTTATAAGCAGAAGGAATAGTGGAAGGAAAACATCCGAATAAGATAAATACAGAACAAAAATTACTGAGACTGAAATATCTTCTAAATTTTGGTTTGATACTAAATAACTAGAATTTCCTTGGGATTAATTATTTGCCATTATTAATGTATCTGATTAGTTTGGATAGAACTCACTGACAAGACATACATAAAGCCATCTTCATTTTCAGAAATAATAATTTCCTGACAACCTTATTGTCTATCATCTCAGAACAATACAAATACAGGTCTGAAAAACAGACAAAAACATGCACACAAAAACCAAACCTGACTTTTACCATTTCCTGTTAATCAATCCTTTATGGTTTTACTCATCCTGACTTGGGTGATAAAAGATCCCTTACCATTTCTTATGACTAAGTACATTATTGTCAAAGATCTTTTGCCATCAATGCATCTGATATAACCTTTTTATATCACACTTTTCCGTTAACCAGGTTTCAACCCATGTACACTCCTTTATCCCTCAGCTACAGCTACCAAAAACTTTCTTCTTATTTTCCTAAGGTATTCTGTCCATTTCTACAAAAAGCTGCATGCATAGCTTTCTCTACCTTTCTGTTTTTCTCTTTCATTTGTTTTTTTCTCTAATACACCATAAATCTCTAGTAAGACAGGGTCTGAATTCTTATTTACAATACAGTTCCTTCATAGTGCCTTAGAGGAAATGAAAATCTGACCCTCTGAGAGCACTGCTCCGAGACATAGCTATGCTGCATATTTTGTGGTGTTTATAGAATACAGAAAAATATCTAGAAAAAGACTCTCCTCTCCTCTGTAGGTGCATATAGATGTCTAAGTCCTCCAGTACACCATCAGGATGATTACTGCAAAATGGCATCATCCCATTGAGTGTTCACAGTTATCAAAGGTCAACTGTCTTTAATAAGTTGCTTGATCTCCATGGGCAACTTTCCTGATGGATAAAGTTGATAGTTTCATTCTGTTAAAGGTTTAGATTGTATTCAGTTCAGTGGCAAGTGAAGGGGTAGCAGCATTTCCTGGAAAGAAATTTTACCTGCTGCGCTTTGTGGGAGCAAAATAATCCCTCCATAGAAATCAGTACTAACATTGTCCCTTGTTTCAATGGGAAATCACACCTCCTCTTTGAACTCACTTATCCTCATAAAATGCTGGATTTAATGATAACAGATAAAAAGAGCATTATTATTAATCTAATTGTGTTTGGGCTCATTGGCTATCATAAGATTCTTAGAATAAAGAAAATCCCCCAAACCTCAGCAAAGAGAAGTTTGATGGTGGTTGAAGAGCTACGAAGCACATTCCTGAGAGAAGGATGTATTACTCAGCTGGGCTTATTAAAAAAACTCAAAGCAATATACAATATCCCTTTCTATTGCTTTTAGGATGAACATTTAAGAGACATCATTCCATTGTTACAATGCTAAGAAGAAAATTGGAAATTTGCTAGTTATGACTATGCTGACTTGGAAATGAATATTTTGATGTAAATTGCATAATAAAAGGTGAAGTAACATATTAATTCATACTTCAGAAGGGATTTTTCCAAGGGAAACTTGCTTCTGTGGATTGTGACAGCAGTGCTCAAGGCACAGCATGTGGGGAAAAGCAACCCAGCTGATCTCAGTTAGGTCACCAGGACCAGCTGGGAAAGGTGATTGTAGGGACTCCATACATTGTTAATACCTCCTTGTGGTATGTCTTCTGAATGCTGGCACATCAAACCACTTAGAGGGAATTGAATATTCTTAAGCTTCCCATGACTACATCACAGAATTGCTAGCCCTGTTTAGCAGTTGCTGATTAATTATTTAAAAAGTACCTAGAAATGCAATTTAAGCATTAGGAAAGCTTGTGATTTATTGCCTAGTGAATCAGATGGTGGTTTTCCTTCTTGGGACATTTGGCCTGTTGCTGTGCTAGTCAGCCACAGAAAAGAGGAGGATCTTCCTTTGGAAGAAAGCCACTGGAGTCTGCTTAAAATAGGTCTTCATATGTGCAATTGTCAAATTGTCACAGTGAACAAGACAAATAACTCATTATTTTTAGGGGCTAATAAAGTAGATCCCACCACTAATTAGAACAGAGTTGGCTGTTCTCTAAACACTAAGAAAAAACACCATTTGCTTATTACAGTCACCATATTAAAACTGGATTAATTCTGTGAATATTTGAAGCTGTGGAAAGATTCCATCTCTGATTTTGGTTGATGGCTTCTACAGATCTATTAATAAAGTCCAGATATGATATCACAGTGTCTTAAACAGTCTGTGTTCGCAACAATTTCTGCTAGTAAACCAATTGCCTGAGCAGGATGGAATATAGGAACAGAAGGGACTCTGAACTGAATAGTTGTTGCAGATAGAAGCTATGAAATGTTAATTACAGGACAGGAAAAACAGTCTTCTTCATGTTATCACTTTTGCCTGGGTGGCCCAGTGAGATAAGATATTGTTCTAAATTCAAATTAGTTAAAGTAAATCTGGATTTACATAGCATATCAGTGACTTAATGGGAGAGAAATGAGCTGATCCAGATAAAAAGCATGACACCCATAATCTGTTTATACACTGGAACAGATGGCAAAGCTACATTTAGTTTTACCTACAAAATCTCCAGCCACATTCTTCCCCTGCTCCCTGGGTACTATTTCTCTTTGCTGGGCTGTGCCTGCCTTAACACTGCAGCAAACACACAATAGGACACCGTTTAACTTGTCAGTCAGGGCATTCAGAGAAACTATTGAAATTCAGCCAGGTGCCAGTTCTCCTGTTTTAACAGAAGTCATTGTAACCTGTTACATTTGAAGGGCGCTTCTGCTTTTGTCTACAATAGATGGACTAACGACAGCTTATTTCATCAAATCAGTAGGTTAAGAAACGCAGTGAAAGTAACTGTAAGGTTCTTCTGCAGATCTTGCAGTAAGACATTTTTGGAAGGCACATATATGAGAAGCTGTGGAAATATGACATATAAGGGGTTAAAACCTAACCTATTTCCAGCACTATTATTATCAAAGCAATATTCAATCTCTTTGCTGACTGATGACACAGGAATCAACCTCTGACTGCTAGTGTGACCTGACTGGAAGATCAGTTTGTGTTTAATACCACCTGTGTAATGGCATTTCTTATTAATTGTCCTTCATTAGTCATTAATATTCTAATCTACTAATATTTTCTTCCATTAAAAAAAGGAGCTGAATGGGAATGGTGACCCATTTGCTGCTGATGGGAGTGATTGCTTATTTGGCTATAAATATGTCTGATTTCACATTTTTGTCATTTAATATAACCTGATGTTTCTTTCTTGACTAGATGTACCATCCAGTATCAAAATCATGTGTGCCATCATAAAACTGAACTAATAAGACATTATATTATATATTTGAAGTCTCAAAAGATTACATTCAACTCAAACTATCCGATACATCTTATAGTCAATCCACTCACCAATCAACACTGACAGTGAACAGCACCAAAGGCTGGATGCAGCATTGCCAAAGTGCTGTAGAAGTAAGACAGCAAGTGTTTGGCACATGTGAGAAGTCCTTAAATCATAAGGAGGTGAGTCTGCTAGGAGGCAAAAGTATCCATAGATATGGGGTTATTTGAGAAACTCTGAGACAGACCTTAGTTTGGGTCTCTAAACACAATGCCTCCTAAATTAGTCTTTTGACTTTAACCTCTCTGTACCTGGGTTCTGTCAAATTGTGATAAATTATTTATGTACCTTGAAAATTTAAGCTTGATTTGTTTGTGTTTGAAGCAGTGGATTCCCTGCCTATTCTGGCTGAAATGGTATCTTTTCAGTTCGCACCAAGGTGATTTCTCCTGTCCCTATTCTCTGTAAAGATGTCTTCCAAATGCTATGTATTCCTCCTAGCAATCCAGTCAGTCTGTGGGCCTGCATCTTTAACGAATTTTATTCAAGCACCTCTAAAATTACCTCATGATATGTTCACCTTAAGTGCCATAGCTTTGGGTATATCTTCCTGTATTTAGGTTGCCTTATTGCCAATTAGAGACAACAGAACATGTGTTCAGAATGTTCTAGGACATCAAAGTGATTAATGACAGAAAACAAACTGTACTGGTCCTAAACAACAATCTTCCTTTCATTAATCCATTTTGAAAGCAAGTGAAAGATATTTTTCCT
Source organism: Strix uralensis (assembly GCF_047716275.1). Lineage (NCBI taxonomy): Eukaryota > Metazoa > Chordata > Aves > Strigiformes > Strigidae > Strix > Strix uralensis. Next base: position 71,042,096 of record NC_133976.1, on the reverse strand, counting down.
CATGCTTTAGTGCTTAATCTATTCATGCAATAGATTTTAAAAGGTTGATGATAAGGCATTATGTGTTTTTTATCTGAGATTTATTCAAAACTCTCCACAATAAGTATATTTCAGGCTTATTAATCATAAAATAATGATGAAAATTACGAATTATTAGGGTTGTGTTCTCACAAATAGGTAAAGCTGACCCTGATTCATTCCCACCTGAGTCAACGGACTCTTCAACAGATTCAATCAAATGTTGAATCAAGTACTTAACGCCCATTTCCTGAGCACATTTGTGCACAGAGGTAATGACCTGCAATCCAGGTGAGATTCAGAAAGCTACAGTGGTCTCTCTCTGGTACTTTAGTGTTCACAGGTAACCTACAAAGGCAAAATCCCAAAGGTGCTCTTTTATCAGTTTCCACCTAAAAGGTTCCTTTTGTGGAAATATGCTTCTCTTGTGCATGCGCAAAACCTCTCCAGACCTCCATAGATCTTACCCTGTTATCTAGTCACCTAGCTGAAAGACAGAATGGTGCTAGGTGTCAGAATGTCCGAGTGTTTGTGTGCCTTGCAGTTGATAGAGAAGTCAGCTGTCATGAATCCTCAGCCAAGAATATAAATAGCAAATACAGAAAAAGAGACACTACTGCTGTGATCGATGGCGGGTATGAAACCTTCTTCCAGACAGCAGGAGAGTTGTCTGGCATTTGAAGACTTAACTTTGCTGACACTACTGCAGAAGTTAGGTGTTTTAGCTTTGTAAATGTATGTGTCTGGTAGTACCTGGGAAAATGAAATCTCTCAGAACACCTCATCTTGAAGTAAAAGCTGCAGAAACTGAAAGGTAAAGAGTAGGCAATAAAGCAGTGAGAGAGAGTATTGTGGGAACTGCAACTCAAAGAAAAAAGACACCCAAGACATATTCTACTTTGTTTTAGTATCAAAATATTAAAAACCATTATTCTCAGGACCAGAGCAAAATGGTATTTGGGAACATGCGATGGCGAAATGAAGAAAACTGTACAAGAGGTGTTTTGTTTCCCTGGTCTGAAAATGCATGTTGGAGAAAATGGAAGACTCGACAGAAATGTGAAGCTAATGTGAACCTTCCATATGTGTTGACATGCATTGGGACCTATGTCAGGATTGGGAGCAACACACATAGTCAATATTTCAAGGATTTTGTAAGGGAGCTGGGGGAAAGGTGAGTCCAAAATGAAAAAAAAAGAAAAGAGGCAGAAAACAGTGGAGATGAACTGCAGAAGGTATGTGAAGTTTAGATACTAGTTTTGAGGAAAAGGAGGGAGAGGATCTGGACGAAAGTGGGGAAAGCAAAATTTGTCAGGTCGAAGCTATCAAGGAGCTGGAGCAGACAGGAGTGTCATATCAATAAGGAGGCAGATGTGAGCAACTGAACTCAGAACTGGAGTGATGTAACAATGAATGAAAAAAAAAAGAAAATCAGTGAGAGGAGTCCAAGACATGTTTAGAGGATTATAAGTTCTCTTTGTGATGCAGTAAGACTGGCATTACTAAAATTTAACAGGAAGATTCATTTGAGTTCGATGTGAAAAATCTCCATTTAAAATCCGATACTGTTATAGTTATTATCATTGTTGTAAACATCATAATCATTATGTTTGCCACCATTATGTTTGTTTCTTAAAAACCTACCAAAGCAAGCAAATTTCTGTATATTTTCATATTTCAAGCAAATGAAAAGGAGTAGGATGTGTCTCAGATAAGTAGCAATCTATCACTGTGCTAGGCATTTTGGCAAAATGAAATGGTAATTATTTCCTTTTCCTAAGAGCTTACATCTGGAACAGACAGAGACAGCAGGTACATGCAAAAATCCAACAGATAAACAGGGTGAACAGTGTGTTACCATGGCACATTAGTTTCACTCATTTTTCCCAAGAAAGATGAAGGCAAAATGGATGAAAAGGGTACAGAACATGGTAGTTGGAGTGGGTAGGCTGAGGGAGACCCTTATTTGATCAGTCTCAGAGGGGAAGGGCACAAGACAGTTCCCCTCCAGAATAGACACTTCCTATTAACTAATTTTCCAGAGCCACAGAAAGTAAGGAGTGAAACTGATAAGGAGGAAATTAGGGAAACTGAAAAGCTCAGCTAAGGTGTCTGATATTTCAAGTAAATACTCAGCATGTCATCATTTATGTTTCAACAAATTAGTATGTCCAAGGTAACAATTTCTTAGCTACAAATTTCTGTTCAGCTCTACTTTTAACATGTAAACAAGAATAAATGTTTTACCACTCTTTAACTAGATGTATACTATCAACACATATGGCATACATTGTCTAAGAGATCTTTGATTTGTTAAATTTAATCTAAAAAATCTTAGAACTACAGATACACTTCAGAGAACTGGAAGAAAATCATGACACTGGCTAAAAATGGCAATTTCTTTAACCTTATTTGATAAATAAGCTGTAAGCTTGATATCTGTCACAGGTTATATCAGGACTAATCTGATATGAGGTTGAATTTTTAAGGAATGAAATCATAGCAATGTAATTAATGCTAGTCAACGTAATTAGACCTAGTGTGGTTTATATTGATGACTAGGAAATAAATATGGCATCAAAGCTGCTGCACTGTGTGGATGAAACAAAGAATCCCTTGGAGGAGTGAGTGCTAAGGGGGAACAGGCTGTTGCACTTTACACTCTTGCTCATGAAAGCTGTTGAAATCCTCGGTGGGCAGATGCAGTGGGTAGGGCCCAAGAGTGATTAAAGCAGACTTTGAACACAAATAAGATAAATCTGTATTGAAGCCTTCTTTGCAGTGTTCCCCATTTCCCAGGTGACCTTGAGTCATACATACTCACTTTGTGATGCTGAGCAGAAACATAGACTCCATTGAGACAGAAGTAGCATAACTGTGAAAGCAGATCACTCCATGTACTTCTTGTTAGGTAGGATGGATACAGAAACAATCTTTAGTCTCTCTTTTCCCCATTTACTCTTGCACAAAACAATCTTCCAGGAGCTTCCCACAACATCTCAGGTCCCCTGTCCAGAGTGTTAACATTGCAGAGTAGAGAAATTAAGCATAAAAGTGATACTTTACCTAGAGAATTGCAATGGAGATGAAAAACAACTCAAATCTATTAAGTTTATTAAGTAACTACTGCAATGTTACTTGCTTATAGCATGTATGTATCTTTAGGCAGGGAAAAAAGCATTGGTAATTAAAGGGCTTTCTGCAGAAAAGCACAGTCAGGACAAGCTGCTAGAACGTGAAGTCAGACAAGTTCAAGTTATAAACTAAATGCATATTTTTAACCAAAAAAGTGACTGATGAAATAGACTATCCAGGAAAATTATAGATGACTCATTTTTGTGCATCTCGAGGCCAAGATGTGATGTCTCTGTGAAAGGCATTATTTCATTTTATACAATCTCAGCATAGGAGTGGCCAGTGAAGTTTAACAGTCTAAAATATGCTGAAGATTAGAGTGGATTGTCCCTTATGACATTTATGAGTCTAATCAGCATCCAAATTACTGAGGTATATATATAACAGAAGGATAGCTACACAATACATCATATGCTGAACGTTGTATTTTACATTAATAGACAATTATTTTTATTTTTAAAATTTGCTTTTACATTGGACCCAAAAAAGCAAAACAAAACAAAACACCTTAAAAAACTCTCTCTAAACTTACCATGACTTGTGACTTAGAAACAAAACCAAAACAAGCCCTGTTCAGTGAACACTGTTGTTTTTCAGTTTTCCCTTGAATTGGCATTTCCCATGCAAGACCTGACTCATACCAGCTGGGAATCACAGGCCGGGAGAACACATGTGCAGTCCTGGAGTCCCAGTTTTGCGGACATAGGGGCTGGGGATATAGAGAACTGTGGTTCTAACTGAGCTTCTTAAAGCTCCTTGGACTCCCAAGACTTTCAGGATGCTTCCTCTACAAGGTCTATAGCATCCAATGATAAACCCACATATGAGCTCTTGAAGCTTGACTTGTGTATAGCAAAAGTTCCCTTGAATGAAGATATCTCGGGGTCAGTGATTCGGCATTTCCTTGAGAAACTCCTTCAGTAGAAATTTTATGGGCAGCTTCAATGCTAAGAGATTTAAAAGAAAAATCCAATGTCAAAGCCCCCATGATTTTATTTTTCTTGTGAAGAACCCTTTCTTAAATTATAAAGAATGCAGCTAATGCAGCATGTTTGTTCCCAGTTCAGAATGTGTTCTGTAGCTCAAAAATACCATTTAACAAAAGGAATATTTGATGTAGCTGTTGCCATAGTAACAAAACATGTTTACATAGAAACTGAGATGGAGAGTAGTGTGTGTGAGTGGGGCTGCAAGAGCTGGCTGGAGTACTGGAACTGCACAATCTCTGCACCTCTATTTATTCTGGATTTCCTTCTGGATTTATTCTGTGCAGGGATGATTTGTGTGCAAATGTTACAGTTGGGTTTTTATATATATATATATATATATAAAAGAATATAAAATACTGTGCAACCAAATCTACAGTGAAATTACAATTACCAGACCTCAAGATTTCTGCTTTTTTCAGAAAAGTATCAGCAATCAATCACGCTCTTACCTGGCACCATCTCCAAGAGCTCTACTACTAACATTTCAGCACTCAGACTCACCACCAGAAGTACTGACATGTCTTTCTGGATCCAAAGTCTAAGCCCAACTTCTCAAAAGCTCAGCATGTTAGACCTCGAGATATTTAGAAAAGGTGGCCATAACTGCCTGAGTAAAAGTTGCAGAACAGGGTGGATTTAAAAGTTATCTAACTTTTCTTTCCTGCATGAAAATATCAATTTTTCAGCTTAGCAAATTATGTTTGCAAAGTATCTCTATCTTTGTGGATAAAACATCATACCCCTACCCTGCTGGAGACAAATTTAGGTAGGCCATCAGCCTCCTACAAAAGAAGCCTCCAAATCTTATGTTCTGACCAGCTGTCCTGATGAGAGAGAGCTTTTGTAAAAATCTGTGCCAAGTCTTATCCGTTGAACCACTAGAGGTAGATCTGTGCTTATCTGCATGAAGTGCTGATCTTACTTCCTTCCTGCTATCTTGTATGACTCAGTGCAAACACATGATCTAGTCATCCGACTACAGGACTATGACAGGAGTTTTTTGTTCTTATCCTGTTTTTCATTACTCTCTAGGAACAGGGGTATCATATGTCATCACCCTTCTCTAGAACTCATCTTTCAGTGAGGGGGATAACTATATGCTCATCAAACACTTTATGATTCCAAGAAACCAGCTCACTACTATTCATAAAGTACTTGAATAGAAAATTGCTACACACTGAACCTGATCCATCACTGCATTCCTGGTGTAGCTCTGTTAATGGAGTAACAAGATGCTGAAGTAGGATCTACATCATCTATCCCGAAAATTTCCAGGAAAAAAACCAATGCCCACTCCAAAATGAAAAAACAAACAAACAAAACCGTTCCTTTCCTGTTTAACTCAGATGTGCAGTCCTTATACTTTAGAAAAATAAAAAATGCTCCAGAATATTTGCATTCTGGATATAAGCTAAAATTAAATTTTTGTATATTTTTGACATTTTTGTCCATTCTCTTTTTTGTCAGAACCATGTGTCATCCAGCAGTTGTTTAGGTTTTCTCACAACAGTATCATTAACCACTTCCTTATACTTCTGTCGCTTATTTAAAGCAACAAGCCAAAACCTGTGATTTTGGTTTTTGCTAATCAGAGAGAAAAGATAATCACTGTTCATTTTACCTTTGAAAGAGATCCGGATTCAAAGCACATTACCTTCAGACAAATGAATCTATGTCACACCTTTCCAGCTCTCAGCCGCTCCAGGCTATTAACCTGTTTCTCCATGGTGCCAGGACACTGCTCACTCTAGGATGCATCTTGTTTCAGCTCCCTTTCCTTGAGAGCTGCCCTTGGTCCCAACAGGTTGACCTACTGTCTTATTGTCACAGGTCTTCAATGTGCCTGTACCAGAAGATGTTTGGTACAGCATGACATATTTCTCTCGTGTTCCCCTTGAGTTAGAGAGAAAAGAAAAGATATAGATGGATGCATGATCTATGTGTCACTACAGAACCTACAGACCCCTACATCTGGGGTCTAACCTGTTTGTGCAATGCTGGCCTTGAATCCTTTCTCCTTGTTCTATTTGTGCTTCTCCAAAAACCCATTTTTGATGAGCTCCCTGCTCTAGTCCGCTGTTTCTCAGTAATTCCTCTGGCAATATTTCTGTGTGCAGGAAATGCCTAAGTAGATCCCGTCATTCACTTGGGTCTGGCTTGGGAAGAAAGTGGTGGCTTTGTTAGGGCAAAAATGCTATGTTTTTCAAATCATGGGGTCACAGAAGATAGAACTGGAGTTTACATTTGAGTTACTTCCCCTTTTTCCAGGGCAGATTAAGTAGCCCACTCCTAACACACTTTTTTCCCCCAACATATCCTTAAAAATCTTTACTGCTGTGGACTCCATTGCTGCCTGAGACAGCTTAGTGCTTCATCATTATAAATTGTTCCTTAAAATGTAGTCTAATCTTCCTGACTTCTCCCTGCTTGTCCTGGACTTAGTGGATATTCAGTACCTTCATCAGCCTGTCATCCTTTAGCATATTGCCACAGAACTCTCCCATGTTTAAAATAAAGAATCACACTTCTTTCAGATGTCTTCAGTGGTTCTTGATTTTCCTCTTTGTTATTCTCTGGGCTCTTCTTGCTCAGCTCAATCAACATATCTCCAGATATGCAGTGCTCCAGACCAGGCATATTTCTATAGCTGAGCATGAGTAGAAAGAACAGTGTGATTGCTTCAGCAGGTTTACATTCATGTTTCCACTTCTCCACACAGACTTCCATTATTTCTCAGCAGCTCATGCTCAGCTTGTGATCTACTAGAGATAATAAGCCACCTTCTTCTATCAGCCAATGATTTCCAGTCCTCAGTTGAGGTGGCTGTTTATTCCCACCAAACTGAAGGTCTTTGCCAAAGAGCATCCTGTTTGCTTCTTCTTGTTGTCAGGAGATATATTTTCATTTTAATTGTATCTTTTGAGAGTGGATATTGACTTCTTCTCTTCACTTTGTCCTGCTTACAGATTTTAACAGGGACATTTCCTCTTCATTACCAACCTGGGAGAGAACTATAGTGAATTTTGTTTGATATATTCGTCAGTCTTCCAACCACTGATGACTGGTCCCTCAGGTTGCAGACCAGCTGAGCACCATTTGTTAACAATTTCATTGAGACCATATTTCTCTAATGTACTATGAAGAATGTTTTGTGAAACAGCATCAAAAGACTAAAGTGAAGATACCTGTCATTTACAGCCTTTCCCCCTACATACAAAGCTAAGAGTAGAGAGGATTTGCCCTTGACACCTGAAAGTTGGCTATTATTTATCTACTAGCTTCTTAAAATTAGGTAATTGAGTGATTTGTTCCAGAATTTTCCTGTGTAGAGAGGTACCTGAAATTTCCTGTGTCATTTTTCTTCCACTTTTGAAGATCAGTACATCTTTGTTCAGTTTTGGTCCCAGCTATAAAAGAAAGATGTGGACAGGCTGGAGAGGGTCCAGAGGAGGGCCACAAAGATAATCAAAGGACTGGGAAGTCTGTTGTATGAGGAAAGACTGAGAGAACTGGATTTATTCAGCCTTGAAAAGAGAAGGCTTAGGGGACACCCTATCACCATGTTCCAGTATTTAAAGGGTGGCTACAAAGAAGTTGGAGTCTCCCTTTTTACAAGGAATCACATGGAAAAGATGAGGGGTAATGGGTACAAGTTACTTCAGGCGAGATTCTGATTGGACACAAGAGGAAATCTTTTCACAATGATAACAATCAGCCACTGGAATAATCTCCCCATGGAAGTGGTGGATTCCCCAACATTGGACAATTTTAAGATTCAGCTGGACAGGGTGCTGGGCCATCTTGTCTAGACTGTGCTTTTGCCAAGAAAGTTTGGACCAGACAATCCTTGAGGTCCCTTCCAACCTGGCATTCTAGGATTCTATGATCTTTCTCAGTTTTCTGGGAAGTCACTATTCCTTCAGGTTCTCAGAGGCAGCTGTTTCGGCCAGCTCCCTATATACATTAAGATGAACTTTATTAGGTTCGCTTATGTATAAACATCTGATTTCTCTGAATATTTAATATCCTAATCTTTTTTCTCTTCCATCTAAAACTTTTGTACATTTTTGCTGATATTAGGCCACTAACACTTCAAGTGAAGACTCCGTTAAATGGCACTAAATGCTTCAACCTTCCCAACATCATCAGCTATTGTTTCTCCAGCTGTCTGAATAATAGATCAGGTCTTTCCTTCATTTTGCTCTTATTACTCCCACTAAACAGTTGATTGTTACTCTGTGTTTCCTTTGTTAATATTGGCTCATCTGGTATCTGTTAAGAGGCATCACAATAGACAAAAGCCACTATCTTTTTTTAACTAAAATTTTGGGATGCAAGCAATTGCTATTATTATCAATAATCTAACTGCACCACTGGTACTTGTTGATGTCCCTTCTAAGGTCTTGGTGTCAGTCTCAGTCCAGCCGGGATCAGGGTGATGTGCAAAAGAAAACCAAACTCACACCAGTTTGTTGAAGGGGGAGCATTGCCAAGAGCAAATGCCACCGCACTAAGTGCAAGCTCCTGATTTATTACCACCTGTTTACATAGGTTTGTTTTTACTTTTACATCCTACTGACCTTCAGGTTTCATCTGGTCACTGCTCACACGCTCACCACGCATCCTGCAGGCCGCGTACCGGCCTGCTGTTTCTGACGCTCGCAACATGGTGTTCTGAATGTTGCCTCAGTCATCCACAATCATTCTTCTAACCTCAAGGCCAGTTTACATTTTGCTAACCACCAGTTCTTAATTCCCACACTTTGTGCATGGTCTGTCGTTTTTCCTCAGAAGGGAACTCTGTGTCTCTCCCACTCTGATATGCAGCCCTGGGCTGCAATGGTCCACCACTAATTGAAATTGTCTCAGCAGGTCTAAGTGCTGTTTTGCACTTCTGTTCTTTCCAGAAGCAGTAACATGTTGTTAATAAACTGACCAGACAGCCTTCTTAAAGCCAAGTATTATTTATTTAGAACCAAGGCTTTTCAAAGAAAATCAATCTTTATGCAATAAGCTGTCTGCTCACATGTTTAGTGCAGTGGTTGTCTACACATGGTGATCTTGATAGGTGTAGGTTTCCAACAGACCCTCTCTACTGGGCACAGTGATGTGTTCCTTTAACTCAAAGATCAACTCACCTTGGGCATAGAGACAAGTATTTTTTATAGAATAATAGACTTGTACATCATCCTCTTCTCCAGAGATGAAAATGCTTTATAAATATATTTTCACAGCTTTTGATTCACCTGTTCCCAGCACTGGAAAAATGGTTTTCTAATTTTGGGAGATGCAGTGCAGAAAAAAGTTGTTGACATGGATGCCTGCACCAACACAACACACCCCCCGCCCCCCAGCTCCTTCCCTTCCCACTGTGTTCATTTGGAAGCAATTTATCCACATCCAGCTGCTGCTTTCCTGCTTGAGTTTTTCCAGTGGCCTTCTATTAAGCAAAATCAATACATTATTTACAGGATATGTATCTCATTGGCAAGACTGCATATAAGGGTCCCAATATTGTGGCATGGTACTTATTCAGCTCACTGTCTTACATTTTTCCTTGTATCATACATTATGAGATTAATTGTAATGACAGTAGGTTTTGTGCTCCAGGGAATATGTTGCAGCTGTTCCAGAAAACTTCTTCACTATATTGCCTGAAATGTACATGGTCTAGTAAGAGATGGAATCATCTTTTTTCTTTTTTTTCCTCCCTGTTCTGCATCTGGACTTTCCCAACTGCCTTTTCAGGTACCTCTGGCATCTCAAAGGAAGGGAAAAAGGTCACATAGAGATGTTATCAGTCAGTGCTTTGAAAGGGGGGAAGGCTTCTTCAAAGGTTTAATATCACTTAAGTGACTCCTCTTAAAAGAATTTATTCTTCAAAGAGGAATTGTAGAATGTGTGGTGAAAAGGTCATTCAAATGCTTATGATTGTAATGACCCACTACATATAAAGAAAAAACCACAATCAACACACCAAAGCGGGTAAGTTGTATCAAATGCTGTATTGGAATTGTAGTTACTGTAGTAAGTCTGTATACAGTTACTGCTTGTACACAGAGACCAAGTGTGAGGCCCTATGTTATTACACCTGATGAGAAACTCTGAGCTGTTGCTATGGCTGTGCAAGAAGTATTACCAGGTGTGGCTCTAGGTGCAAGGCCAGAATAGGGAGTGGATGATTACTGCTTGAAACTCATTTTTTGGTTTTGGGGATACTGAAGTCACACAAGAAGTGAATGAGACAATTTATGACTGGACTGCCAAATTCTTCTTGGACAAAATATGGCCTTGGAAATTTGAAAAACTTTAAAATCAGGCCTGGAGCTAGTAAGTGAAAGCACAGGAAGAAATTGGGAAACCCAGAACTGGTGATCCTAAGCAGTTCAACACTCTTGCCAGCCAACCATTCCCTTTGTGCCTAGGGTCTTCCTCAACGCTTTGGGTTTTCTTTCATAGACTATAATATTGATGCGGCAAAACTTTCTCAATGCTCAGACATAACACTTCAGTACATGTGAATAATGCAGCCTTCCTGGGCTTCCCATAATGCATCTAATTTACATAAATTAAGTATTGTGGTATTAAAAGGGACTTCCTGCTGACCTCATGAGGTTAAACAGCTGCTGTTTGTGAATGGGAATAGGCTATTTAAATATCACACATGGACTTCATATGAAAATGTCAAAGCAAACCATAAACACCCATTGAGACCACTGTTTATCCCTAGTATTTGGGCTAATCTGAAGGTAAGAGGAAGTTCTTGTGGCATAATTTTAGGATATTTACATGGAAAAGCAGATGCTGCTGCTTTCTGATAGTTTGTACCTTGAATTTAGATATATCAGTGTCTTTAGTTTACAATTTTTGCTAGCACTGACTAGCTAGTGCTCTTTATCTCAAGTGTTAGTATGGATGTGCTTTTTTTTCCTTGCATTTGAATAAGATCTGGATTTCTGTGACATTAGCCTGCAATAAACTCTATGGCTTATCATTGTGAATCTGGTTGATTCACTTCAGCTGTGACCCTGAGTGAAATATATTTAGTCAGTAACACCATTTAACAGATTTAAGGATTTTTAAAGCAATTATCTGTTCCATAGACTACCACTTGGGAGCAGTAAATCCCTCATGTCTTACAGCAGTAGGTCCCAATCTGGTAGGGTGAAGGACACATCCAACTTTTGAGATGTCATTGAGAATCTGTCAGCATAATCAGAGCACATCTTAAACATATTTACTGCTTCTTCCTGAGCCTCTGCATTTCATCAAGGGGACAGATTGCACTGCAAAAATCATACACTGAGAGAAGTTTTTGCAAATGTATTGTGTGATCTGCCTTCCCTATGAGGTCATGGTATTTGGGCTGGGAGTGACAGGTCACTTACTATCTTCAGGGCTGCAGAAAGGAAGCCAGCTCAGGGGACACTGAGAGGATGAGAAGAAGAAACCAGAGTTACCCCAGAGTTTGGAAGGACACTGGTGAGACCCAGCTGTCATCTTCAGCTGGGGAGAGCAGAGGGAGGTTACTGCAATGGACATGGGGATTTGGGAAGCAACTCTATGGCCTGATCAAGCTGGTTAGAAGCCTTCCTTCTCCTAAGCTGATTCCTTCCAACATGCAGTTGAAGACCCCTTGTGTGCAGAATTGAGGCAAGTGCTGGAAAAGGAACATTTGGAAATTTCAAAATGTGTTGGGCTGACAGATCAACCATTCCAGTTGCAAGCTAGTGGTTGCTGTCTGCCATTAGGGAAAAATCCTGACTGCTGGCAAGGTTATTGAGGTATGTTTAGTGCTGCTGTCTAGAAAAGCCAGTGGATCCTACCCCAGGAATGATACAGTGCTGGCTGGATACAATGCAGTGTCTATTATATCCTTACAATACAAGCCATGAGACTGTAAGAAACATATATTCATCTAATAACTCATACATAGACCAAACAGTTAAATATAAAAGTAGAACTGCTCACTGGGTGTCATTGCAAAGCTCATACATCTCAGGCACTGGTGGCAGGTTTTTGTATACAAGCTGCACTTTATGTTGTTGGGTGGAATAAAGATTACACAGCAGCTAAGATGCTATCAAAGCTTAAAGAGCAAATATGTGTTTAGCTTTATTTTGCTTTTCTTGCACTTGCTATGGCAATCACTACAGAGCCAACTTTAAAAGATCAGTGTGAGAAAGCCATATCACTCATGTAAAATGTTTGTCTAAACCCCTGACCGACTGACTTTTTCTTACTAATACTCCTGTCATGAATGAAGTCACACAAAATACTGTCCCCATTGTGACTCCTGAGGAAATAGCTATGATATATGTTGTTGTCAGACAGAGAGGAAAAAAAAAAACAATTTAGGCAGGAGAAAAGTTAAAAAAGGACACAAGTTAAAGTTGGTATGTATTCAAATAAGCCAGAAAAATAAAGGTTGAAAATAAGACAGGAAATACACAACATATTCAGAGAACTGCAGACATTCAAAAATAGATATTTGGGTACTGAGATTTAGATGTTCAAAAGCTTCAAAGTTAATTTAGCAGTAAATTTTAAATTCACCCAGTTCAAGCCAGCTGTAATAGATCAGCTCAGCTTTACACACCTTGTAATAAACTTTGGTAGTTCAGCAGAAAATAGCAGTAGTTCAGCTATTCACTAACATGCAACAAACTGTAAATGAATTTGTGTGTTTCTGTAGAAGGATCTGCTCTTTCCAGTCAGGACCTGTAACATTGTCAATACAAAATTGTCTCATAGTGGAGCAGGGTGAAGTCTTCTATCATGAGTGAACTTTGTCAGGGTTGGGCACAATTTGTGTGGGCTGAGTGGAGCTCTGGGGAAGACAAGGCCTTTTTGGTATAAGCTATATAGAAAATGATTTATTTAAATAAATCATTGAGGTATAAGGGGATTAATAAAACAAAGCCAAGATCAGACTTGCAGACATCTTATTCTGCACTGAACCTCAGGAACTGGTTTTCCCAAAGGCATCATCTTAGGATAATTTGGAAATGGACATCCCAGTTTTGTGGTGAAGAGGGATACCACAGGCAGGATACCACATGCTTCCCTGGATTCATCCCCTTGGTATTTCTTTAGCAGGGATGGCAGAGACGGGAACACAGGCACCCTTGGTCCATGGATGAAACATGTTTATTACATCTGCAAACCTCTCATTGACAGCAAGTAGAAAATTGTGCATGGATCAATGTTGAGCACTCAGTGGTGGCTCTCAGGTCAAAATTAGATGTTAAGTTCCACTGAGAAGGTAAGAAAGAAACTGTATGTCCTTATTTACTTCACATTTAAGGAAGAACCTTGCAAAGGTGCAGACTCTGCCAGTACAAAGAGGCCCTAATGTACAAGAAATGTGGTGCCTGTAGGCCTAATTTAATTTTCTCCACATTTGACTATGTACATAAGATGATAAATAGATGCTTTGGCTTTTTTGCTTCATATTACTGTTATGTCAGTGTTGTTATAACAGTAATAACGTGATTCCACCAACAAACAGGTTCTCCCATATTGTTTACACACTGAGGCAGTTACATTGTGCCCCGTAGCCTGACATGCCCTGGCGGTTGCATGAGGTGGTGGGTTGCTGTGTACGAGCAAAGGAATAACGGGATCATGTTTATTTCGGCTAATTGTGGTAAGATGTGTACTTTCATTTCACAGCATGATTTGTGGGGGGTTATATAAAGAAAAACAAATAAACAGATAAACCTGCATTCAGATTTGCTTCACCATAAGAGGATTTATGAGCTCATGTACCTGATGGAAATTTGTCCCTAAGAGAGTTAAAGCAGAGTTAAAGCTTCAAAATAAATCTTGAAATAGCATTTTCATATTTAAAATTCCTATGGAGTGACTGGCACCTTCTTTCATACCCTGTGCAGAAGCAGAATAAGTTCTGAAACAGAAGTGACAATTTCAGCTGATTATATAATTCTTCTTAATTTCATTTCTTATAAGCCACTGTTGTGTTTTGTGCCTAACAGCCACTTATCCCATTCTGAAACAAGAAGTGAATTAGGCTTATATATAGCTCAGAAGCAAGCGTGCAGTCTTTGTGGAATGATAGGTGAATGTAAACAGAGAAGATGTTTACCTGCTGCTAGTGTTAAAATTGCTCAATATTAACTTGGGAATATTGTGCCAGCTGTTGCAATGAACATTTCTGTAGTGTGAAAGAACACTTCACAGCAATGCCCTTATCAACACACTGAAAGGGTTTCTAGACCACTCTTTTTTTCAGGTCCCTGACAGAACTTTCTATCACACAATGGTCTTTTTGAGATGCACATCTGTAAAACTGACAGGAAAGAAAACAAATTTGCTTTATTCTCCTCTGTAAGTATATATTGTTCACTGCGTTCCTTGTAATTCTCAAATGCCATCTCCTCCTCTTATTGGTATGTCTATCTTAGAGACAAGTACTGCCTGGGTGTTGTTATTTTCATGAAAATTATAAAAAATATTTTACAAAAGCAATCTCTGAAATTTTTTCTTCCTTGGTCTGAACACCTTGGAGGCAGAGTCAGGGCTGGGTTTCTCTCAACAAGCTTTGATGAGGTAATACATCAGATACGTTTTCAAATAGATCTAGTGTCAGGCTTACAGGACTCCTACAGTATAAATCATAACTCAGGATAGATTCCTCCTAGTCTACTCACTGGAGTTGGCAAAGTCTTTGCAATCTTCTTTCTCGTTTGCCCCATGATAGAAATGAATTGTACAAAATCATTAAGCCTCTCTTTCTCTCAAAGGCACAAGAATTACCAGGAAAATCTCAAGTCTCTTTTTTTTCTGAAAGCTGATTCTTAAGCTTTTTAATCCTCACTGGACAACACCACAAGCTGGAATAAACAAAACCTGCCTTTCAGCTACCAAATATTAACATCCTCAATTTTTCTCCTTTTTGGTCTAACTAGACTATAAAGATGAAAAGTAACTTTCCAAGGCATCTGATTGTTTTGATCCCAACTGAAGAAAAGTCCTTTCTAAGTCACAGGAGAGGTGATAGGTCAGACAGTTTCTGGAAGTCATGGGCTAAAAATTCCTGAGAATGTTTGCATTATTTATATTTATGTATATTAAATAAAAACTGATGGAGGGGACACAAAGTTTTCCTCTCTTCCTTAAACTTGCATTTTGGTAGTGTAAGAACCTTTGCATGGGGAGAGACTTTCATTTCAATTCTCCATATGTTCTTCTGCTTCCTCATTAATAGCTTTATAATGTCTCTCACCTGGAGAGACTGATAGGGGCATTGAGCTAACGATAGTCCCATGAGAATGATGCGTACTCTGAAGTGCCACACTGCAGAAAGTATCAAGCTGAGCTAGTCAGAATATTTTAATAATTACACAGTATTACGTGTTTTGCCAACACGTAAGCAACTTGTGGTGATGCATTGGTTCTGATGAAATTTAAGAAGGACAGCTCTGGGATCTCTGGTCATTTCTGTTGGAGAAAGAAAGAACAGGAAAGCTTAAATCTAACCTTTCAAATCTGAAACTAAGCTTTTTGATGTAGTTTCATTTTGTCTGAGAACTTTGGTTCTGCCTCATCAAGAAACTATTTTTCCTGAAACCTCAAAAGCTGTCAAAGTTAGAGTTAGCATCTTTGAGTCATCTTCGTTTTCAAAATCAATAAAAAAGCTTCCATAGGAGCTAATGGGGTCTGAAACAAGTCCTCAGTGGAACAGGGCTGAAGTGCTACATAAAAATTTCTTCTCTCCTGTATTGACAAGTAGTTTTCTCAATTACAGCACAAAACGAGTCAGTAGCATCAGATGATCCAACATCAATGAACTATATATCTGTGAAACCATTGATGAGTTGAAATTCAGACTTTAGTGAATCAGTGTAGGTTCTGTACCAGAATCAGTTCAGTGCAGGAAATCTGAAGTTGTTGTAAGGGGCAAAGGCTCCGGGTTATAAAAGAGCATCACAGTTTGTCTTCTGGATGTTTTCTCATTTTCTTTTTTTTTTTTTTTTTTTTCATGTGGCTGTTTTAGCCAGGCCTAACAGAAAAGAAATATCTTCAAGACTCTTTCCTGCACACTTCTTTTTTTTATCAAGTATTGGTCATAACTCATTCTGTCAGAATATTATGAAAGGAATTAACTCTCAGAGATGGAGGAAAGTCATTCTAAACCAACTGCTCAATTTGATGACAAAAATGTTAGCATGGGTGTCACATCAATGTGTCAAAAGAAAGTCCAAAAGACAAACTGAAATGTAGTCCTTGAGAAGGGAAAGCCCCACATAGGTAAGAGCTTGCAACCAAATGAAGGTGGAACAGGTCCAAGCACTGCATAGCAGGAGCAGGAGCAGTGACTCTAGGGGAGGGTTTTGCTGACCCTTGCCAGAGGAGAAGCAGTGTGTTTGCAGGGGAGCCATAGGAGACTGGATGAAGTTATTGGTTGATGTGAGCACTCAGGCCTGGGTTTGGACACGTGTCATGGTGGGTCCCCAGGGTCAAATCCTGCCCCACAGGATACCAGCAGCCCAGTGAAAAGAAGGCTTCTGACTCCAAACTCAAGGGAAAGCGATGGCATTGGTCCAGGATTATCTTTGCAAGACCATTTTCATTAAAACCAAGTCAGAACTTTTTCCCTTCCTAATCCTTGAACTCTTCAGTTCTGGAAAGCAGAGCTAATCATGAGTTTTTCTGGTTTTATTAAATAAGCAAATATGTGGCTGAACGATACACTGCCTGTCATTTTATCTCAGTTTAAGACACAGTATGCTTTCTAACCCTATGACATCCCTTTGTGTTTTTCATAATTAGACAAAGTGTTGGCATTTAGATTCAGCACAGTTTTGGATATCAAAAGATTGTCCATTTCATGTAAAATCTCTAGCTCACTAATTAGTTTCTAAAGTTGGAATCGAGTGTTTATAAGCCATTTAAGCAAAACAAATTAGTATTCTATAGAGACTGCTGTTGGTCAGGCTATTAAATGAGCTAAAGTACTCTTTAAAAACTTTGCAAAACTGAAAAGTAGCAGCTATATAAATATCAGATCTTCTGAAAAATAATGGGTTTGTTACTATTTAGTACCATCCCTAAGTCTATTTACTGATATCTTTGAATAAACACCTTCTAATTATTTTTTATCCAGTTTCAAAAGTAATGCTTGCATTGAAAGTGTGAAAGCAATGGAGAAAGGTGACTAAGTAAATTCCTGGAAGTTATTTGAAATAAGCCCATTTCTAGTAGAGTGCTTGCCTAATCATAAGGATATTTACCATTGGTGAAAATTGTAGGTGTTAGACAATTTCCATTACTCTTAGCTATCTAAGACACCAACCCAGCAGTCAGTGACATATATTTGACTTCAGACGTTACAGCCTGTTGAAGTTGCAGAAAAGCCTGTATGTTTGCAGAGCTGGGACATAATCAGGCTTGTCCTGTTTCATTTGCACACAGCCACACAAATACACAAAGTGAGTGTAATGTAGGCATAAAAATGAATGGATCTGAAAATCAGTAGTCTACCTCCAGCCACTTCAGGTTTGTTTGGTCCTGGCATAAGTAGATATACAGGACAAAAGACTGGCTGGTTCTTTATGTCTGTTTAAGGAATTTGGGTGATTTTGACCTGTAGAGAACAACCCTACGTTTTGTAAAATGAAAAGAAAAGAACCTCCCAAACCCATTCCTGATCAGTTCATGTTTATACCTCATCGGCCAAGTTCTCAGGCAGCTACAGCCTGTGATCTCAGGGAAGACAATGGGGTTGCTAGATATGTGTGGAATAAGAACATGAAATCGAATCTGCAGGAAAATCTTATAGCTAACTTGTTAGTTACAATAACATTTGGACCCATACCTTTACCATCAAAGTCAGAGAACAAGTAGATTCACCAATGATTCTGAGGTGAAACAGTATTATCCAACCTTGTCAAAAGGGGCCAGTCTTTTCAAATATATTCTAAATTAAATTCTCACAATATGTACATTATTGCAGGTGATGTAACCTAATTATCATTGACTGGGCAGCTAATATCTGTATAGATTAAGATATAACTCATTGGTACTAGTTGTTGGGATATGGTGAAATGACATGTCTAGAAACAATCTTTGAATTTTCTAATTCCTTCAGGCTTCATCATCCTTGAAACTGTCAGTCAGCCCACACAGATGGTAATATACAATTCAGTCTGCACATTGAGAAAAAAAGTATGGGAAATTTCTGTTTTTTCCAGGATTTTACTTCTTTTCTCTTTCTACTGAACTGAAACAGGATAGAATGAGTCCAGTTTCATTGTTCTTATTTTGGGCTTTTCAGTCTTTCCTTAGCCGTTGCTCCCAACAGGACTACAAGAGATCTTTCTCTTATTTTCAGTGGTGTAGAGGAGAGGACTTTTATCCTGTAACCTTGAAAAAATTACTTTCAATTTGTTGACTCAAACTTATATGGGAATAAAGTAGCAGAATTTTCAATTCACTGACTAAACAAAAAACTCAACCTCTATAAAAATAGCTGAAGTCAAGACAAAATGAAACAAAATAACAACAATGAAACAAACAACAACAACAAAAAGCATTATATTTAAACTAAAATTCAATATCTCCTTTCCTTTGGACAGAATGCAGTTTTCATCTATTTAAAAATTATGATGATTTCACAATGAAAATGTTTCTTAGAAAAAAAAAAAAAAGCCTAAAAATATCTTTTTTCTTCTTTTAAAAAAATCCAAAGTTGTCATGAAGAAAGATTTATTTTTCTGCTAAATATACGAATAATGCTTTTCTCTGGGAAGCTGTTTTGGTTAGCAAAATTACTTCTATCAATGTTAAAAAGGACCTCCCTAGCTCTCTTTTGAAAAGTAGTTTAGTGATTAGGACTCCTTCCTTAATGAACAGCACTGGAGGGGGTTGTCCTTGCTCTACTTGCAGAAGGTTACTACCAGGGATTTTTCTTCAGTCAGTGCCAGCTGAGGAAACTGTGTACAACAAAGGAAAAATAAATATACCTGGTACATCTACTTCCTACTTAGATACCCTGTTTCACTTCCATTCATTTCAAATACCAGAAGTAGATCATCTACCTTTTTATTTCTGACTCGTCCTCTGATGGATAAGCTTGCAACTTATGGGGACTGCAGTCTACATCTCCTATGTCTTTCTCTATATTTGCTCTCCCTTCTCAGATAAGAGCTGCTCTTTTCTTTCTTTAGGTGCATTTACTTCTCCTGGGAGCGATCAGCTTATTTCCTGATCCATAAAACTGCATTATTCTTATCAGTTTTTTCCTCTGTGAAAATCAACAGGGAAATATTATGTGCTAGGAGCTTAATTATTCATTAGCTTATGACCAGTTTCTTCATACAACTTCCTCTGTTATAATGATCATTTCAGCTGATACAATAATAAGCCAATAATATTGTGCCTAAAATGACTTCCCTACTAAGAAAGAGATGGAAACAGATCCTTAGATTGGATGGCTGGCAGATTTCTGGTTTTTCTTCTATTGCATGAAAAGCCCTAGGTTGACTTGCATTTAATTTAAATTAAATAACTTATCTTGCTTTAAATTGCACCCCCTCTGCAATTTGATGCCAGGAAACCCATTCAGAAGAGTTCGTCATTTGTCTACAAGAGGAAATTATTTTTCACTGGTGAGTTTCTCCAGCTTAAAAATATATTCCCAGAACAGGCCCAGTAACATACATACAGCATGAATTTTTTAATGTACTCATTGTAAAACAGCAAATGAGATGCTGTCAAATATGCTGTGCACTCTACTTTTCTTCAAATCACACGTGAATATGAGGTTTCCCAGTTGGTTTTTGTTTGCTTGTTTGTTTTTAATAGAATCACACTTAAGTCTGAACTTCCCAGTTTTTAGATCTCAGAGAGTATACACTGGTGATAGTTTATCTGACAGATCTTGTCAGTTCTATTGAGTACTCCTTTTACATTGCTATGCTTTTGCAAGTTCCGCGTTAAAAGTGTATACATATATATATAAAAAATATATGTGTTTATGTATATATGTGTATATATATACACATACATATAACTGTACCAGCAGTTCTTATAAGCATTCCCTCTCTTCTATGGTGGTGGCCTATTTGGCTATGAAGCAGGACTCCATGGTCAGGTAATGGTAATATCTAGATTAGTTTTCTTTCCAGCTGCAAGATTATGAGATATTTTCAGCAAGTTTAGACAAAATGTATATTCTAATACATCAAACATTTTACTTTCAGCAGTCTTCCAGTATATAAGAGGCTGTTAGAAAGAAGACAGACATCAGTTTTTTGCTGGGTATGGGACTGGAAGAAATTGGAGTGAATTCGCAACAAATAATAATAGGACTAGGTATTGGGAAAATGCTCAAAATAGAGTGAAGGTCTGGAAGAGGTGACATGGAAATGTTGCTAAATCTCTTTAAGAGTTTGTAGAACAGGTTAAGAAAAATTTGTCAGCCATGGCCCAGATACACCTGATCCTTTTTCAGGACAAAGGAAGAGACTCTATGGTATACTGAAGTTTTTTCCAGAAACATAACATTTGCATGAACGGTTATCTACAACCCTTTATGCTAAACACCATCACGTCCCTGGCTTCTGCTTGTTATATCAAAAATTTCTTGTTTAATTGCAATATGTTAATCATCCATAATCGATAATCCAAATTTAGAAATTGCCATTCTGAAGAGTTCACTGATTTGAGGCACATCACTGTTTGGGGGCTCCATTTAAGACAATGATCCTGTGCTTTTCAGGGAGATCTGAAATTCCAAAGTTGCTGGGGTTTCTCTGGTAGCCCAGCCTGATCAAGGCTTCTGAAAATCAGGGTTTAAGTGCTACATAAAGGTAACACCTTCCATGGGAGATCTATTTGATCTTAAACGCCTAGCTGATGTGTCTGTTACTCTCTGACTGTTACCTGAAGCCCAATGAAAGGAAGTCTTTCTATCTTTTTACTTGACATTATGAGGCAGATGAAACTATGTGACAGTTAAAGCATATTTCGAAAACTAGCATGTGTTTTTCATAGGGAAATCAAGCATATCTGTGTGCTCCAAAATATACTAACATATAGCTGAAAAGGAGAGGAAGAGAAAATCTGGACAGACTGTTCAGGTACATATTGAATATACAAATTTTATTGTCAAGTGTTCAAAGGAGTCAAATGACCTGTACAGGTTATCCCAGAGCATTGTATTCCTAAGACTATAAAAAAAAATCAAAATAGAATTAAATGAAAGAGTGAAGTTACTAGTCTTTTTAACTAGCTGGTTTATAATTGAAACTACAACTCACTTAGGAGAAATATGTTCCTTAATCATTTCATCTCCTCTAATGACCCTCCTTTCTCATCCTGTTAATAATTCAATTTTCTTCCAAGTAAAAAACAATAGAAGAGATGCATAAAATGAAACCCCTAATGCAGCCCTCAAGGAAGAAGGTCTCAAAGCACCAAAGAAATCAAAGTGCCTGTTGCCATCTGTGGTAATTCTGCGGTTTGCATCTGATATGATGACTCAAATCTTTATCTGTCAGCTGTATAATGACATGGTGATTAAGCAATAGGGGTATTAAAGTTCAACAGATTTATGTGAATATGATCTGCATGAGGGAGCTTATACTCCCTCTGATTCTTAAAAACTGTCTTATCAGATAAGATTAGCGAAAAACTGATTGTACTTCATCATTGTATAAAGGTGGATGCCTATTGCTAATACAGCCATCTGTTTCTTCTCATTCACAGTCATTCCAGTGATGTGATGTACGCTGTCTCTGCCTAACATTTTTCTAAAGAGTCATTACTCTACGGGAGAAACCATACCACAGCAAAAAAGCTCTCAGTTGGAAGTCAGCTGTCCTGAACCTAATTTCCATCTCATATTACAGAAGACTGAATATGAAGAGATATATTAGTTAAATTACAGATAAATAAATTCATTTAGAACAAAGAGCGGTAGCAAGTGGAAATAGGATAAGAAAGGGTAGGAAAAGGTCTTGCCTGCCCCTACAGTTATGAGGAACAGTTACAAAATGCTCATCCAAAATCACTAACAAATGCTCCAAGTCTTTTAAAAGATCTTTCCAATCACAGGTGTGCAGGTAGATCACAAAACACTGGTCATATATTCAGCTGACATAAATTGTCCAAGTGCTACACACACTGGGGAAACACATATTTAAAACAGCATAGAGAGGTAGTCTAAAACTTGATGAGATGTTCTATGAGAAGATCTCAATTTCCCTCATTTTCATAAAACCTCACAATTTTCATTAAAAAAAAACTCAATTTTTTTAAACACATAGCTTTTTGGTATGTCAAACAGTAGTAGCAAAATACAGAAAATATCTGAACAGGTGGTCATTTCCTATAAAACTTTATATTTCAATAAAGCATTCTAAGTTTTATAAAATTGTCTATGTTAATAGCTGACCTCTTGGCTGAGTAATGTCTTTGGCTGTAACTTTTTTCTTTAATGAGTCAAATCCCATGAATTTTTAAAACTGATATTTAAATATCAGACTCAATTTTTTTTTTATTCTCTTTAATCCTCTTTAGAGACCTCTTATTTTTTCTTCTAATTTCTCAAAGCACATACATAGCATTGAATAACATCTAATAGGAGCACACTTGCTGTAAAACTGGAATATATATAGCAGCAAGCAAATACTGAGTGGGAAAGATAGGTGTGTGACTTGATTTATGCCTCTGTATAAGCAAGCCATTTTTTTCTCACTGTCTAGGATAAGAGACAGAAGTGTTGCTGCCAGCAGAAGGCATGTTCCCAGAAATGAGCAGTGTGCGTTGCCAGGTCCGCAGTACATACAGCTCCGGTTGCTGTCTTGTCCTGCTTGCAAATAAAGGAACTCAGCTGAGCTGAAAGACTGAAAAGGACCTGGAACTTTTTTTCCATAATTTACATTTCCCCCCACTGCCACACAACCTTATAAACAGGTGTCCTTTTGCTATTATCAGCTATTTGTGGGTTTATACATGAGAGAGTCCTATTGTTCCATTTTATTTGGTTTTGTAGTTGTAGGTACTTGATTGCTAAAGACTGTGAAGGTAGGGGTGGCAGATGCATCCAGTGTCAGCATTATTGCGTTATCTTACAGACTCCTAAACAGACATAAATTATCTGATCAGAAATAGAAGTGAGAACAGTCTTGATGTTCTTCCGAGATTTCAGAAATACTTTAGTGATTTTGGTTTTAATTCAGCCAGCTGAAAATGCCTAGCTGAACTGAGGAAGTACTGTGGTAAGGAGGAGGATAAACTTTTGGCAGTGATCCTGCTGCTGTAATTTAGCACAGACATGAGTGACTAGAACTCAGCCAAACAACAGAAACATTTTTGATATTTCCTTCAAAATGTCATCTCATAAATTCAGTTTAAGACTAGCAACTTTTTTTTTCTCCTCAAAATAAGTTGAGAAATTACAGAAAATATTTGCCAATGATGTAATTTTCTTTTTGATCAACTCTGTGACTCATTTAAAATGAACATGAGAAATTAAACCCTTTTTAAAACTTTTGTTTCTTGTCCCTGATATTAAAAAAAATCATGTAATATTTTTGACTGTTTTTCTTCTTAAACACTGTATACATATTTTTCTTTAAAATAGGATTTTGCAACTTAAATACCAAAAGAGCCTGGTGGATGGCAATGTTTGTGAAAGTCATGTCCTATGTCATCAGGTCAAAAAAAGCATTATCTTCTTTTTACAATCCCCAGTATAGGTGTGTGTCTTTTTTTTTTTAAAGATGTGCTATAACCCAGAAAGTCTAGCTCAGATGTCTGGCAATGATATTCACTGGCCAATGTGAAATTAATCATAGGGCACAGGCAGGTAGGGAGGAATCTCAGCAGAAACTAAAGATACTTATATCATTAATAATACATTTTTCACCTCTTTTTCTGAGGACTGGCAGAGCCATAGCTGTCTGCTTACCTGAGCAAGCTGTGTAGGTGCCAAAAGCATGGAAAACTTGTGAAGTTTGAGAAAGAATGTAGTCATATTCCTGGATATATATTTCCCCCTAAAGAGCTTTCAAGCTGTCAATATCCTTCTAAAAATAAACAAGCCTATGAGCAATGCAGCAATGCCTTTATAGCTGGTGATGAGAATGAGTGCCCAAAGACAAATGAACCCTCTAAGCTACTGACACATTGCACTTCTAAATTGGTGAGAGGAGACACCTCCTTCTCCCCAAATATTGACCCATGGGCAAAAAAGAAACTAATGTACAGTTTTACATGCAGAAGTGACACTTCAAAAAATGGTGGGCAAAGCCCCAACTCCTGAAACAAATAGTTAGGATGAAAGATGATCAAATTAATTAAAACAGTGGGGAAAAAAAAGTATGATTTGGGCTGCAATTAATGTTGCATGTGGCAGATGAGATAAATCAGGATGAGATAGAAAGCACTTGTTACAGAGCAGACAATGCCTTCTTCAACTTCAAAATGATTCAACTCCATTTTAAACCAGAAAATATGACTCTTAGGAGGACCAGCTCCTGCAGAAGTGGATATATATGTTGTATAATTGCTGAAGCAGTGACATTACCTTTCTAATCTGTATATGCCTTATAAAGCTGTCAAAAACTTTGTGGGAAAGTCATAATGCAATTGATGTGCAAATGAGGTGGGAGTTGTTTGACTTCTTAGGACACAGAGAAGAGCAAACTGGATTTTTCTATCTATTCCTTTCCCCATGATATTCCCAGAGGTCTGGCACAACCCTTCGCTCTTCTGAGAAGTGCCTCTATTCAGACCTCTAATCTTAACCTCTCTGGACTCTCCACTGTTATCACTTCCACTTTAAAAATATTTAAATTTTATAAAACAAAGCAGTTCTTCACTACAGGATTCTCCAACATTTTTATTTCTTTTTAATTTATTTTTGGCTTTAACGCTATAAACTGGGGGACTGTGTTACTAGCCCACAGAAGAACCAAAGCCTCTTTGAATTTATTTCAGGCTCTGGCCTTAGATGACATTTTATTATTCAGAACACAAGAATGAATAAGTAATACCAAACAAAGAAAGTTTCCTCTTCTAGGCAGCTCAGTAGTGTCCCTATGTAGGAGGGGCATAAGCTTATCTATAGCATAAGCTGTAGATATATAAGCTTATCTGTAACATTAGCTTATCTACCTCAGCTGCTCAGCAGAAGATGCTTACTTTCTCCCCAGATGAAATCTACATTGCTGGCTTTAGGCTATAGGTAATAGTTCTAGCTAGAGCTATACATTTTAGGATAATTATTCTTGTCCTTGTTCAATAGCCATTCCTTCAACAGCAGTGACCAGAGTATTTGCAGAAAAGTGATCAGCTCTAAATCCATGCTCTCATGAGAAAAAGCATGGTGAAACACTATGAATATAACCAGGAGTTTAATTTCTAGCGTAATGTAGGTTTATTATCGCATTTAAAGGCCAAGTAAATCTTGTCTACAGAACAGAAATGGTGTAAAACTGTCATACTAATTTTAAATTTATTCATTTGAAATCTGTTTTCTCATCTCTACACTTGACCTTCCTCTTCTTCATTACTGTAATTCATTTGAGGTCAGTTGTGCCTTATTTCTAGGACAGGGTAAGAATGGCAGTCAGGGTTTTTCCACCTCTTTTGCATGTGGGTGAATCACTTTTACAATCAGAAGAAATGAAAAGACAGCTAAACTTAAGATTCTATCCAACCAATATAATGTTTTTTCCCAAACAGAAACCTGTATATTTTGTTTGTATAAGGTAAAGGTAAGTGAACTAACAGGCAAAACTGAGGAGGAAAACAAAGCAAATTAACAAGCAGAAATCCAAGGGAAGACAGCAGTGCGGTTATGCAAAATATAAGGAATTAATGAAGAGAAAATAGGTATTGATACCACCTACTGGTTGAAGCAGCCTCTAGGAAGCTTAGTTTTCATACTAGTGGCAAATGCAGGTTTGTGTATGCGTAAGTGATAGATCTGAGGAAAGTTTGGTTGCTTAGGTCTCAGTGGAGTGATGTGATTGTAGAGCTCTTAGTTTGAATTTTTCCAAAATATTTCCAGATCTTCCTGATTTTGTGTCCTGGCCAGCCCTACTTAAAACACATTCATGACTATCAATTTAGTATTTGCATAGTTTTGAAATAAATTGTATTGAAATATACTGACATCATATTAAATTATTGGCAGCCTTTTATAAGTCATGCACTTATCCGTCCATTCATGGACTGTAGGTAAAGTGTATGTAAAAGTGCATTATCAACACTGGAGATTTATGGTTGCATTCATTTGAGCTTTTAAGTACAATTTCTTTTGCCACTTTAAACATTGTTAATTGATGCTCTTTGGTCCTACCATGTGATGGGCTCTCAGAAATCTTAATCATAAAAATAAATAAAATTATTCCTCTTCACTTCTTCCTTCAATATTTGGATACAAAATGTTACACAGAGTTTCATGCATGACTATGCCTTTGTGACAGCCAGGTTGTTCAATTATTTAACAAAATGCCTATAAAACTGTGATTTAATGATAACATATTTTCCTTATTTCCAGGAGGACAGTTGTCTTAGTGATGGGAGATTAAACAATAAGCAGTCAGTGCTGTAAATGGACCATAGCCTTTGAATCTTTCATGTAGCTGCTAGGATGCATATCACATCTTAAAAGAAGATTGAAAGACTTAAAAGACATTGTACCAATGAAAAAGGTTTAGTTATGTGTTTGGCTTTTAGTGATGGTTCAATACTATATTATAAAGGGTATTTTAGCAAGAAAAGCACTTGGCAGTAGCTTCAATTGGTTTAGAACTGTAAATATTTGCTAGACTGTTGATGACACTGCAGAAGAAAAAGAGCTGCTCCATTTTGACTCTGTGGATTCTTGAACAGTAAAGCAGAGACACTTGTTTCAGATCATGAAAATCAGGCAAATATGGCACTTGAATCTGAATCTCTCATACCACAGGTTATAACCAGATCTACCAAGGCAGGAGTTTTCTCAACAAATGTTGCACAATTGCACAAAATGGGCATGGTGCTTCACACACTATTTTTAATTTTGGCTCAAGCCTAGTATGAAATGCAGTGGACCACTTCACTGGGAGCTACAGCTGTGAATGTCTTGTTTGGATATACCACATTATGAAACCAAGATTATTTGCTGAAAAAGAAGGTAATTATTAAAAAAAAAAAAAAAAAGAAAGAGAAAATCAGGTGACCTGAAAAATCTGAACTGACACTGCCAGACTGCCAGCATGTTTGAATTTGGACTAACCAGAGCAACATCTCTATGGGAATGTTTTTGTAGAAGTCCAGTCTTCAAAGCCCATGGCAGAAGGGACATCATTACTTTTCTCTGCATTGCAAAAAAGTCTGCTTTAAAGTGCCTCATTGAGTCTGATGACTTGCTGCATTACATTTAAGCTCTCCATTCTTGCTTTCCAAGATCAGCAAAATTCCACAGTGTCACCTACAGCTCCACTTCAGTTTAATTTTACACCCAATTCTTTGCTGCCTTCACTTACTCTTATATTTCACTCTTCATGTCCCTTCTTTACCTAAGCACTTGTTTTACGTTAGCTTATTTGTGAATCATTTCTCAGAGCCTATGTATACTCTCTATTTTTTTCTTGTGTGTGCAGCTGAATTTATATGAATTCCAGTGTACTGTACTGTCCTCTGGGTAGGGATCTACCTTCTAGGAAGCTGTAAAATGCAATGCAACCATACAGTTGTACCACAAATGATGACTAATACTAAAGATATAAAGTAAGATAACCTTAAAATAGTGTTGTGTTGGAACTAAAAGACTAACATCCAAACTGTATGGCTGATTGAAACAAGTAAATGGCACTCAGCAATCAGTCCTTCTTAGTCTTCTTCCTCCCCTCCAGGTTTTTAAATGTATTTGAGCTTATATCCAGACACTATGACTTGCAGATGTTTGTGTTTGAGAAGGAGCTAGATGACTGTAGAAAGTGCTGAAGAAGACAAATTTATGCCCTAGCAATACCAACTAAGAAACCAAATGGTCTTGCCTTTTCACCTTTGTTTCAGGTGCTGGTTTACTTCTGTATGGCTAGGTATAGACTTATAAATCTCCTCCAGTGAGAAGGGAAAATGTGCTGGGCTGGCAGGTATAAAACTCCAACCAGCTATTGTCAGGAATATGATTTCTGCAATCCATTAGTTAAAGGCTTCACATTTTATTCTCTGTAATCAATTAGCCTGTCCACTTCTCCTTAGTATAAACACTATGACCTTCCTCAGTTATTTCATATCTAAAGACCATTTAAACCTGGTTACTTTGTCCTCAGAAAGATCAACATAAAATGTCTAGAGCTTTCTAACCATTTATTTACCATATCTTAAATTCACTGAATAAGGCATAATTCAGATCTTCCCCCTGGGTCTAAAAGTAGAAAGAAGAGAATATCCATTTCATGAGAAGCAGGCTTTGAAAATTCACATGTATGTGTATTGCTGACTGATTTGGAGCAATGAGATTAACCAACTGGAGCTGTTAGCCATTTCTCTTTCCTTTCAGCTGCATAGTTTATGCAACACATTTCCTTCCTTTTTCTTCTTTTTTTCTTTTTCTTTTTTTTTCTAAATTGGAATAACAAAACTAGACAAGCATTACTTAATCTGCTTGGAGCTCACACTGAACAATTGTTGTCAAGTGCTCTCAACTAAGGAAAGTTTTAAATGTGCTGAGTGTCAGCTCACCACCTGACCACTTGTAGATTAGGAGGACTAACACCTTATTAGCAGGGTGCAGAGATAAAGAATGAGGCTGTATTTATCCTTTGTACCTCAGCTAAAAGAACAGTTTCCACTTGGAAACAGAAGGATGTGAGCTACAGTTTGTGAACCATATTGAAATGATTCCTGTTTTTACTGTCTTTCATGGATAATTTAGCAGCTGTCATGATTATGTCTGAATTAGAATTTTGAAGAGATAATTAATTTTCTCTTCCTATAGTGTGGATATTCTTCCAGTTGCACCATGAGCTCATACACAGTATTTTTGGTAGTTCATGTTTAAGGTTTGTTTATTAAAAGAATTCAAAGTTGAGAGAAAATATGTCTTTCACTGCGATTTTAGCTGTGGCCACATCCTCTGCTGGTGTGCCCATTATTTCTGGTCCTAACATGACAGCAGTGAAAAGCGTCAATCACCAACAAACTCCTATCAGATGAGGAGCTCATGTTTATAGGTGGGTGGGTTTTTTTCTTTTTTTTTTCCCCAAGCATGAGTCAGATCTGAAAAAAGAAAAAAAAAAAGAAAGTCACTTAAATGGGATATACTTCAGTTTTATACACAAGGGTGATCAGATAAAACCCACAGCTGGTCCCTGAGCTCAGCTGCACATATCACCTGGGTGCTGAGACATCTCTCAGAATGGACGAAGACCAGGGACTGTGAGACCTCTTCTCTGCCTATGAGTGAGAAAGGGTGAGACTACGGCAACCACATCCACAGCTGCTACTGAACAGCCCGCACAGCCAGGTACCCAATTTGGTGACAACTAGTACAAACTACTAGGAATGAGTCAATGACCTGCACACAGGTCATTTCCAAACTTCTCATCCATTGGATGCAGCTTACTGTGTGTTTTTACACAAATGTGTCAGACATATCTCACCAAATACTATTAAAATACTCAACTAATTACTAGTTGCAATTTGCATTATTGTGACAAATACCAAAGATCTTTGAATGCTTCCAAAGACCATGAAAGCAGCAGTTTTTTCCTGCCTATCTAGAGTAGCAGGAGGATTTCTCCTTCAACATTAGCTCAGTTTGAGATGGCTCAGCAGCCTAGGGAGAGGACACCTTAATACAGCATTCTTGTGCATTTTGAAACTGATGAAGCCCATAGCCCAGCTTCTTCATGTGTTAAGCCACAACACAGCTGACAAATCAGTCTTGAATAAGAGAGAGAGATAGGTAACAAGAGAGCAGGGGAGAATGGGAGTTTAACTCTGTAATTTCCTAAAATGGAAGGCAGTTACAAAACTATTTGTTCCATGAAACACATGCCAGACCAGACTGACACTGCTGTCCTTGGGGCCCCATGGGTGTAAGTGTGAACTTTTAGCAAGGTAGTCACCTAAAGATGGAGAAGATAAGGTTTCCTCAGAATATTGTCCAGACCTAAGTGCATATTGTCTCTCAACTCTAGATAATTATTGCAACTGGCAGTTTGGGTGACCCAACAAAGCAGGATTTGGGACTTAATTTTCCCTGCAGTCAGCATTTTGAAAACCTAAAGTTCCATTTTCTAGAGAAAAGCAATAGGGATTAGATTTCTGGGTCTCTGTTACACTTTAAAATAGTCTTTTGCTTTGCAAGCAACATAAGCATTTGAGGTGCTTCCATATTCCTGGTTCTGTGAACCTCACATTACTTTTTTTTTTTTTTTTCAGATGAAGAGCTGCAGCTGTGGTTTAGAACCACTCCTCCAGCACCACAGGCTAAATACCTATAGAGACAATGCAGGACTTCCTAATGGCTCTTCAAGCATGAGAAGCTGTCCGATGGGATGAAGTCAGGCTGTCATAAATAGATGCTGAGCGCTGTAATGTGACAGATCAGGTCAAACATTTTTATTCTGTCAGTTTGAATGATATTGCAGACCTGAAGGCTTCCGACTGGCTGAGTTTTAATCACTGAGGTAATTTTCCGTGCATGTTTCTTTGCAACGCTGCATTGGAAATTCCACGGCACTGAGCACAGGCTGTTACTGATTCAATTTATAAGAAAAACTTCTGCCTAATTTAAGAGCGTAGCAGTTTACCAGAAACATGTTGTAATTTTTACTTCTCACTCATGCCATGTACTGAAATCACTGAGCCTTGGGAATTAGACAAATTCAGTGGGCTTAAAGACCCCATTTGTAGCTGACACTTGAATGGAACATATAAGCAGAACTATACTCTGCACTGAATTTCTGCTATGGCAAGGAGGATTGTGAAAGTTTCCTTGTTATGAGGATGTGGGGTGGCCAGTGACTACATTACTGTACTAGTCATCTTACATTAAGGAGTGTGGAGGAGGACTAAGAGGAGCATGAAAATACAAGGGTGAAGTACCTAAGTACACTCCTACACTCCTGAGTCCAAAGTGTGTGGTACTTTGTGGACCATGGCAGGATCAATCTTCTAACGCTCAGAGAAAACTAGCTTTAAATGAGTTGGAATTCTTCAGAAAGGTCTTCTTTTCAGATGGCTAAAATATATTGGTTTGAGTGGTCTTAATAGCTGGTTAGAAATGGTTCAGTTGCTATATTAACTTTATGACTCAGAACATTACCTCAGACATTGACATGATAGGAATATGAGGAGAAAGTACCTTGACACATGATATGGAATTACACTAAGAAGCACAAGAGATCGATGGACTCAGAAGATCTGGGTTTACTTGTTTGCTTTAAAAACCTTGTGAGATCTGAAGAGGAAAAATGCTTTGGTTATTATTCTTTATTGACACCCTTATCTATTTTATTTTGAAAAAGGGTCTTGGGAGAAGAGATGTGTAACTTCTGACTATGTTGGGGCAACCTCTCATTCTTTTACCAGACAGGGCAGGCAATGTTGCAGAATGGCTAATGGTCAAGCAGGCTGAGGATTAGAGTCAAATAATTTAAGGTTCACTGAAGTGTCTAGCTTTCCTGTCAGCAAAGATTTTGGGAAGATGTGTCTGTGTGTCAGTGCACAAATGTAGGTCAAATGACCACAGAAACACAGATCTGTGGCTTAAAGCTGGATCTCATGACTTATTACCAAATTCTACTCAGCATCATCCCACAAACTCAAGTGGACTAGACAGCTATTGACTTTTTCTTTCAAGCCTTCAGAAGTCATGGTAAAATTAAAGCTTATGCAATTTTGATGGCTGATAAGTGGACCATGAAATGTCAGTGAATTGCAGGCCACCGTGAACTGCTTTTCACAGTTATTTTCATTCTAATTTGCATCAATTGCTGTGAGCAGTGAGACTGCTATTATCAGGCTAATACAAGACCAGTGTTCTGAAACTTTGACAGGTCAATTTCTACCTTAAAGCACTCAGCATTTTTTCTTCTGTTTGTCCCTTTCTGTCAAAAAGGGATTTTAATTCCCTGTGTGGACACTAGAATTTCTCAGAGCTCTTGATTTAAATCTAACTTCAATGCAAGAAAAAGCTAAAATCAAAGAAAATTATCTTCTCCATGGTTTAAAGACCCTGAAAGTCTCTGAGTGGACAGTTAACCAGCTTACTCACGCTTCCAGTGACTCTCCAGGATATACAGCTTCAGTTAGAATACTGGATTATCTTTAACATCAGGTGAATCCTTTCCCTTTTCTAATTGCAAGGGGTATAAATTATATTTACCATTTGCTGTCATTCAAAAGTAGGTAAATAGTTTAAAACATGCAGCCAGCTCAATAAGTTTACAGAGCACCTCTTTTTCTTTGGCAACGTAGACCAGGCATATAGGCCTGTGAGCTGGCTGTATGGCATTAGGACTAAAGGGTACTATCAAGAAGCTGTGGGAGCTGAGACATGCAGGTGTGGTGAAGCTGTGCCTTGGCAATAAAAAAAAGGAAAAAAATATCATAACCTAAGAAAATCCATAGTGTGGTACATGATCCAACACTGGAAAATTAAACACAAATCAAAGGGGGGAAAAGACACACTAGTGGTGAGGGAATTGAATTCCTGGAACAAGGAACCTCAGCCAAAGGAGGGGATTTACTAATGGTTACCTGGAGAACTTCGTGTTGAAGTGTTCAAAAAAAAATGTTCAACAGAGAATTGGCTGCCCAATTCACTGCCTTCCCACCTAGGCAGGGTCTGGGCTTCTCTCGTAAGGGAAATGACATGTTCACTGGTAGTGTAGAGAATATTTTTCCCCAGAGCTGGAAATACCCAGTGGAATCCCTGAGTGGCCCTATGAACTGTCAGCAGAAAGGCCTCTTCTGACCCGCAGATCTGTGCTTACACTATAGCAGATGTCCTGATGAACCCTGGGTCTTTTTTCCTTTATTCTGTCTCATTTCATTGAATGAGTGTTAGAGCCATCTAAACTCTGGCTGTTCTTGAAGGTCCTATACAGGAATGTTCCTTCAAAGGAGCTTTTCCATAGCAGGCAGAGAAGGAATGAGTATAATTTCTGAAACTCTGTCTGCTTACTGCCCTAGGACATGCCCTTTTTTAATATATGGTGAGATTTTCTCCCTGATTTTCCTAAGCTGTTTTTGTATTGTTTGCCATACTTTAGATATTTTGTCTCTTTTTCTGTTTTAAATAAACATTTTAAAAGTTCATTAAAAGGATACAGTAATGCCTTCATATCTCTTAAGAATTTGCCACCTTCTCAGAAGAAGTCTTTGGACTTCAGAGAGCATTGTTTAAAAGCAAAATAAGGTTTTTGGTTTGGTTTTATGCCTTATATACTCAAGTGCATGGTGCAGTACCTTTATGAAGAGTTTCTTTAACCTTAGTAAAAGTTATGAAGAGAAAAATACAGAGGAAAAAACTAAAAAACACAATCAAAAGTCAGAGGATATTCTCCATATGACAGTTGACTAATCTTTTCCTTTTGCTTTTGTCAGAAAGAGGACAAAAGAAAAATTGATTATCATTGACAATCTGGACCAAATGTTCGAACGCATTCTAAAAAGCCCAGCACAGTTCTTTAGTGATGCTTTTGTCTCTGTATTTTTCAGTCATTCCAGGTATGTGCCGGCCCCATATAAGCCCTAGGACCCCTTTGTTTCTTGTTCCAGAGTTATTGTATTCTGTCACCGGCATTAATACCATGCAACTGGCAGTGAGCACAGAGACACATTTGATGCTTTAGAAATAATGAAATGTCACTCCCATTACAGAACAATGTGGCATTTAATGATTTAATGGGACTATGCAAAGTTTATTTGCATTATTATTCCACTGTAATGATTTTTCCTGGCAGTCAAAGCTGACAAAAATATCACTGAATGTTAATTCAGATGAACTTTAAAGGCAGCCACATAGGGAGTGACCTGAAATCAAAGCTTTTGGTCCTAGCCTTCAAAGGAGGCTACCCTGGAGGGTGTCATTAGAATCTTCCTTTAACCTCACAGGTTTGAAATCTGAGAAGAGAACATGGCAAAAAAGACCCCACACACTGAGCAGGAGCCGTGTCATTCTCAGAAGCAAAAATTAGAGTGCCATAATTAGCTGGCAGAGGGAGAACTACCCCTGAATTTAGATATCATTAACATGGCTAATTAAATATCAGAAAATATTACATGAAAATATTCAGGGAAAAAAATAAAGATTCTATTTCCCAGAGATGGTAATTTTAGTAAATTTTACTCATCTTTCAGTGTTAGCTCTACTGAATATTAGCAATTCTAACTGTGTTGGTCCTTTAGTTGTTCAAGTGAAGGTTGTCAGAGTGCATTACTACTGAGGTTTACAACTGGAATTGTTTCTCATGTAAGAAATACAAATAAGCTTATTGGTATGTATATGATGATTGGAGCTGAAAGGAATAAACCTGTGACTTTTGAAGTCCCTGTTTTACCTGGCTCTCCAAGTACATATAAACTCCAGAGGAGGGGTTTAGACCAGGGGTTTTTATTTAGTTTACACAGTGCCTGTTTTAGAATTGAATGAGTTTTGGTGTTGTTTTTTTTTCTCAGATACCAGTTTATTGAATGAAAAATGAGGTTCCAAATAAAGCAAAAAATAATGAGTTAATTTGTGAGAAAGAGCGATAATTTTTGGACGTAGAAATTTTTTTCCTGTTATTTTATAAACATTTTGATAGTTTTGCTAGGTATAACTATTTTACTTTCAGACTTAGCTAATGAAATTTTAATACCCATGAAGTTAAAAAAAAACCCTCCTTGAAAGAAAGACAGTTTAAGTCTTACGTATTATAAGAAAAGGAAAAATGGGAGAAAAGAGAAGGAAAGGAGAATGTTTTCTTTTGCAAATAATTGGTTTTGTTCAGAAGAGAAAGAACACAGTTTTACTCTGCCAATAAGCAGCAAAAAAAAGTGCTCCTATAGTTCTGCTCCAGTCCCACTTGCGATCCCTTGGCTCTGTAGCACAGATGATACAAAACAGTATTTAAATCATGTGTGAGGATGCCAATCAACATTCAATAAACCCCAGGGTAACCAACCTTCAACTCTGTGGATTAATTGCCTTCTCTTTTCAATACAATATGTAGACAGAAAACACAAAAACATATTTGCTAACAGTTTCTTTTATTCCTTTAACTTAGAAACCAATTAGTACCAGTCCTACCTAAAAACAAAACAAAACAAAACAAAACAAAACCCACCCAAACAAACCAGTCAAACAAAACAAGACAGAATTTTATATCTCCCTGGCACCTGGAAAGTAAACAAGTATTAAGAACATGAACCTGAAAATGGCATGCCAGCATTATTATAGAAACAGGACCAAAAAGCGAGAAGAGTGAAGGTGTGCATAAAAGTGAAAAATAAATATACCCACTGCAGCCAGATGTCCATGTTCTTTGTTATTTTATTTTTTTTTTTGAAGCAACCTTTCAATATCTTGGTTGGAAGGCTAATTAACCTAACAGCAGGATCCAGGCTGAAATCAGCTCTTTACCCACTGTAATCATTAGGATCACAGTTTTCTCAGGGCCTATGGAAAGCAGCCCGTGCAACTTAATTCAGCTCCCCTGTGCATATGCATAATGACAGAGTCTTTAATTACATGCTTGAACAGTATTTTTCTGACTGGAACCCTGGTGGACAAGTGACTTTTGAAGAAGGAATTGAAGAAGTTCTTGGTCTCTACCTTGCTGGCTGCAATAGGGAAGACACAGCAAATACAGCAGGGGACATCAGGAAAAGCTGATATTGTGAATGGGGAGCAGGAATCTCTCCTTCTCACATCTCATGTGGTAGCGACAATTGCCTTCAGCCAATTCATCCCTAGGTGGCTGTAATTCTTGTCTGCATTTTGCAGACATCCACCTAAAACTGTTGCTTGTCCTAGGGGATTTTTTTGGCCAAACCCTTAAAATTAGGGTGGATTTCTTTGCTGGTTTTGGCTGGTGAGGAGTTAATTTTTTTCACAGTAGCTAGTATGGGGCTATGTTTTGGATTTGTGCTGGGAACAGTGTTGATAATTCAGGGATGTTTTAGTTACTGCTGAGCAGTGCTTACACAGAATCAAGGCCTTTTCTGCTCCTCACACCACCCCACCAGTGAGTAGGCTGGGGGTGCACAAGAAGTTGAGAGGGGACACAGCTGGGACAGCTGACCCCAACTGACCAAAGGAATGTTCCATACCCTATGATGTCATGCTCAGCATATAAAGCTGGGGGAAGAAGGAGGAAGGAGGGATGTTCAGAGTGATGGTGTTTGTCTTCCCAAGTAACCGTTATGAGTGATGGAGCCCTGCTTTCCTGGAAATGACTGAACACCTGCCTACTGGTGGGAAGTGGTGAATGAATTCCTTGATTTGCTTTGCTTGCGTGTGTGGCTTCTGTTTTACCTATTAAACTGTCTTCTCAACCCACAAGTTTTCTCAATTTTACCTTTTCGATTCTCTCCCCAATCCCACTGTGGGGGGCAGTGAGCAAATGGCTGTGTGGTGCTTAGTTGCTGGCTGGGGTTAAACCACAATGTTTGGTCTAGCTACTGAACTAAGAAATATATTATGTGCAGAGCTGTGAGTCCCACCTAGTCAGCAACTAGGTGCTCACACCTTCATGTGTGCCTGGGGTATCTACAGTCATGCTCTGTACTAATAAATTAGTGGGTTTGCACAGAGAGTTGAAATCAGAATTTGCAACTAAAAATGGGATTGTGAACATTTTTTTAAAATATCCTTTACTATGTTGAGGATTTTAAATAGATTACTACTTTTCCATGGTATCTATCATTACAATAGACATTAAAGATCTGATTCTTAACCATATCACTCCTGTTTCATGCCAGTGAGACTACTGCAATAAAAAAAATTGTAATAAATAAATAAATTTGTAAAAAATTTGTTGTGACATCAATAGAGATTAGACTCAACTCCAGTGTGTGCATGTTAGTATGCATAATGAAGTTAGCCATCATGCTACAGTAGCTTGCCCTCAGAAGTTAACACTGTTATTATATCAAAGCTATGTAATTTAGAGAAATGATTTTTTGCTTAGAAAAATTTGATCTTACTATGGAGACTAAGGACTACTGGGTACAGAGTTATCAAAAGACATAGCAAGGAGTCAGATGAAGCTCCAGACTCAAGATAGTCACTAAAGTCACTTCACCTAACTTCAGCCATTTAAAAATTAGGTCTTTGTAGTAGAAGTCAAGGAAATCAGGCAACATCAGGAGATCTGTACTTCTAAAAAGTGATTAATTTCAACTATTTTAGACACTTCTCTTGAGAGGGGATGTATTATGCTCTGTAAATGCTCTTCTGTATACCTTGACTATAGCTGGGCCTGGATAACTAGATTGTATTAATCACCTGTGTTTTCACAGCTGAATTTAGATTAAATGATGCCTAAGTGTATCCATTCTCAGTGCAACTGTAAGGCCCAGGCACCTCAGAGCCTCTAGGGGAATGTCACCTTCAAAAGAATGAGACTCATTTATTTTCCAAAATAGTTAGAACCTGAGTGCCTCAAAAACATAAAGGAAAACTAACAGGGACTATGGAAAATCCAAAAGTGGTATTCCATCCTGTGTTTTGTAATTAGCAACTCTTTTCCACAGGGCAGCTTGCAAAGGAACAGTGTTGTCTTTTATAGTTGGAAATACTGGAAACAATATCATTTTGATTTTGAAAAAAAATTTTCAAAAGAGAAAAAATAACTCTGAATCAGTCACAGGTCTATTTAACTAAACGTTTCTGTCAAAGATTTCTGAGAAATTATTGCTTTAAATTGAAAAAGAGAGGGCATGAGAAATTGATCAATCATGAAGAAGCTCCGAGTTTTTTAGAAAACAGCAATCCTCCTTATGCAAAAATATTTCAACATGTCATATAAAATTCACTGCTATTTCTACTGCCAGAATGTCTCAAACTTATAACGAGAGTCTATTGAGATCACTTTTTTTCCCTGTTAACTGGTAAGAAACAAAACAAAACCAAAAAATGCAGGTTGGTTTACTTGTGTGCTGACACTTCTACCATAAAAAAGCTTTCTTAATCACAGAAGCAAGGAAAACTAGCCCATAAAGCACAGAAATTAAAATCTTCCATGGCAATGCTTTATCTCTGGGAATCAAATTTAAAACTAATGAACAAAAAAAAAAAAAAAAAAAAGCCCCAGCTACCATTGCATTTGTGTCTTGGTTAAAAAAGTCCATATCACAGACATTCTCAGCTGCTTTGTTTCTGAACACACCAACAGACAAATGAAAAGACAGATGATCAGCAAATGGGACTCAGTATAACTCCACTGAGGTCAGTGCTGTTTCTTAAATTTAGCGGCAGAAAAATTGTCTTGGAGGTAACATCTTTTCTAACCTGCATGTAAATGCTTTCATGAAATATTATGAATCCTTTTAATAACCCACTGACTTATACATTTATTATGCTCTGCAGTGGTATTAACCTCTGAAAGATGCTATAGTGCAACCCATGATTAGAATTTGACATATAAAGTGAACTCTAATAGGACTGCTGATGTGCAGTTCCCAGATATCCAACATCTAAGAATTTCAAGAAAACGATCAAGTGCCAAGTTGCCTTGTTCCTCAAGCAATTGGAACCCACGGAGGGTGGTGTTTGCTGACAGTAAAACTCCTGTTTGTGCAGCCAAGCACAAGGTCTGTGTATCACACAAGTACTGTGTTTGCCAAATTTCGAAGACTGAAGTGAGTTTAATGTGACATGGGGGCTTATGTTCGCCCCTTGCACAGGAGCAGGCTGCCTGGATAGGCTCTGACATATTTTCCCCACGTTTTTACTTCATCGTAATTTGCCAGGTGTTTTGGCAGTCAAAGCTGAAACATATCAAAGAACAAAGATTACTTCGTATTCTGACACAAATTTTAAGTTACAACAGTGCTTCAGTTTTGTACAGAAACCATTCATACCTATTTGAAATTGTACAAAAATGAGTTAAAGAAGGAAGAACTTAAATTTCAGATCATTTCATCAATTGAGCTACCTATTCAGACAGTCATCTGGCACACATTAGTTTATCCTCACATCACACAACTGAAAAACTCATAGATTATCACATTCATTTCACACAGAGAACCTGAACTATGGGGATAAAGGCTCAGTTCAGCTGCTCAAATGTGGCCATTTAGTACCACTTGAGATGCTTCCTGACCTCCAGTTACTACTCCAGGTGGGTGTGTACCCCGCATAGATATATTTTATATCAAACTAACCTCACACAGATATCCTTGCACAGCTCAAATGGAACTTGACACCAATATGCAAGCAGCTGAATCAAACTGTAAGTGACATTATAACTGATCTCTGTGACAGAAGTGGGAAATGAACTGCATTTCATGATGCATAAGACCAGTTCTTACAGATATGCACATGTTCTTCTCTGTAAGTATTCTAAAATCCTCAACTGCTTTCAAAACTGTTGTGCTGTTTCATAATTATGTGATGGGATTCTGCTCCAGACTCAAACCCCTCAAATTAGGTGTGTCTGCCTACAAATTAGTTATCTACACTCTTTTCAAAGACAATGGGGAGCTAGTGAGTACTGTCAGTGGAGTCTAAAACACAATTCAGTTCATGCTAAAGCAGATACTTAGTCAGTTGATCGCTCCCCTGTATTGCAGTCAGTGCAGCCAAGGCTACCACCAGCCTTTACATCTTAGGTCTGTTCTTTCTCATTTGAGAGCAGCAGGTCCAGCAAAGACTTCTTTGTTCTTACCCATTACCTGCATCACAAATTGTCCTTAACATGCTTCAAAAATCTCCTGGAGAACAACCTTGGCCCTCTTGTGCTTCCCCATACACTGTAGAGCCCTGTAGTCATTCATGATGTGTTAAAGGCTTCCCTGACCAGTATCATTGATGGTGAGGTTTCATGGGCTAAACAAGCCCTTGGCAACTTCCCCACAACATCCTGGATCTGGATCCTTAGCAAGCAGCAGACCTTGGGCAACAGCAGGTCTGGCTAGTAGATGGGTGCCTCTGCGCATTGGCTCAGCCTCACCTGCAGATCAGATCAGCCTCCCAGATGCTTCCCCCACCAAAGCTTGTCCCTCCTCTCCTGCTGCCAGCTCCCACTGTCCTTCCAGGACCACAAGTCTGGTGGGAGGTCACAAGCCCCCAGACAGCTCCCATCGTCATGGGACCCCCACCCACTGCCCCCAGTTCTGGTTGGTGCAGGTGACCATGTCCTGTGGCATGTCCCCGTTATTGTGCTGAATTTTATGATCTCATGCAGTTTCATGCAGTGCCCCAGGGCTCACAGCATGACCTGCTCCAGGCTGGCAGCCACATCCACTCCTTGATTCCCACCTTTCACTCCCTGCTGCCTTGGGTAGGAGGCAGAATGCTGAGCATAAGCCCACTCTTACCTCCCCTAGATTACCTGCCTGACAAGCAACTGCTTGTGCTATTTTTCATTTCTCAGACATGATGGATGCCCCAGCTGTGC
The DNA here is from genome assembly GCF_047716275.1 of Strix uralensis. Lineage (NCBI taxonomy): Eukaryota > Metazoa > Chordata > Aves > Strigiformes > Strigidae > Strix > Strix uralensis. The sequence goes on along the minus strand of NC_133976.1, from coordinate 71,001,367 downwards.
ACCCACCCAGTCTGCCATGTGTTGCTTCTTCCTGCGCCATGCTCTGAGCATGGGTGATTGAGCTGTTCTCACATACACATAGGCAAGAAAGTCGCTCTCCTGAAGTTCACCCTGCTGAGTAATAAAGGATAAGGATGTGTATTGTGGTCAAGGAGAGTAAATGATGGTTGATCTACACTTCATTATTTTCTTGGCTTTGGAAAGGTGAGAAATAATCGGTGATTTAGTTTTTGTATGTGATATTTTTACTTGGTATCCATGGCACCTGGAGTTTTGGATAAGTGCTTCTCTGTATTGTGCAAAGAAACAAATAAATAAATATTGCTGCCATCTTCCGCTGAATACTCCATGGGGCTGACAGAGACATGGATACACTTGCCAACAAGACGACTGCCTGCTCTGTTTGGTCTTGGTGTTTTTGTTGTTGTTTCTTTATTCCCTGAATAGCAACCAGTGAACCTCAGAAGTGAAAGACAGGCATATTTATGCCATTTCAGTTACAGCAGAATAAATAACTAGTTATGACGACTGCCTGTTCGTGCCACTTTAACATGTAAATCATCTTACACCTGAGCTCAGAATTGCCCTGGGGCCCACAGTTTGGGAGTAGGAAGAGATAAAATGAACATTCATTGAAAGAAAAAAGTCACCCTGTCACGATCCATCACTCTTTCTCATGCAGCTCAGTGCTGTGCTGCTTTAGTATACCTGCCTCCAAAGGGGAAGAGTAACCTTTGGGAAATGTGGTATGATGACAGTTTCATATTTTTAGTACTTCTGTGCAAGGTTGTAAAAAATTACAGAGACTTTGTGCCTGCTCTCCAGGCTGTGTTGGGAGATAGCCACTTCATTTCTTCAGCATAACAATTGAACCAAGTGAATGTGATTGCAGTAATCAAGACATTAACAGGATCTAAGTGAGGCAAAGTTTGCAGGGAAAGGAAATATCCACTTGATGAGACACTCAGCCAATATTTCATAACGAATAACTCTTATGAGACTTTTTGCTACTTTTTCTTCTTTGTGACTCATCCCTAAATAGTTTGAAATTTTCTCTAGCGCATTAGTTAACAAAGAGTACTAATCTTCATTATATCTTTCTAATTCCTCTTCTGTGCCTGATTCACAATTAGTTGATTATGACTATCTGTTATTCTGTATTTCAATTACTCAGGTAATTTTGGATTCCTAAAATACTGATAATCTATTGATGCTCATTACAATTTTAATCTTTACTGTCTACAAATATTCTCCAATATTTGTGTACAACTACATTATTGAATACTTTTGCGAGGAAATACATTTGGTAAAATATTAATGGAAAAACAGCCCAGAAGACATACCTTCTCTGCTAATTCTGGGCACCGTCTTTGCTGCATACAGAACAATATTTTAAAGGAAGATTCAAGTTACAGGGCTTTAAAAGTTTGGAAACACCACATTAGTGGCTATCTAAGAATTATACATCTGGTCTCATAGTGTGTCTCTCCTGCAGCCCTTTTTTGTTCATTTTTGTTGTTTGGTATGGTTTGTATTTTTTTATTATTATTTTTTTCTTCTGCATTTTCCTTATTTTTGTTTTCCGAGCCCAAGCAATATTTATTACATTTGAAAAGAATTAGACAATTGACCAGGTAGCATTCTTTTAGTTTTGCCCATTTTTGATTTATGGCTACCATAACTTTGCAGCTATCAGGAAAAAAATATTACTCAATAATTACTACTCCTAGAAATATTGCGATGCAGATATAATTAAGAATAGAACTTTTACCTTAAATTAATAATTTAATTGATGACAGAAAAATGTAGTAATGAAGTGCATTGACTTATTTTCTCTAGAAATATTAGTAAAACATGACTATGGAAGAAGATTAAGAATAAAGAATCATGTAGAAAAAGAAAATTTAATCTAACAAAGTTTAAAGATGAATGGAATTTTGTCGATTCAGCTGCAATAGTTCTTGTACAGAAGGTTTCCAAGAATATTACATGCAGGACATTTTTCACCAAATTGTCCAACTATATGTGCAAAATGTGCATTTCCATATGCAAGCTGGATTTGAAGAGTAATTATTAGCTCATAGCAATTTGCAACTTCATGTCTCTATTGTGCATTGAACAATCTATACTATAACTGTAAACTTCCATCTTCTACACGGAATTGCCTCTGTTTTTTCATGTACTATACAAAAATGTTCATTTTAGATGTCTGTGGGAAAACTTCTCCCTGGATGTGTTTTGGAAGGGATCAAATTATAGCTTAGTTAATTGCATATTTTTTGCAATCATCTACACGCAAAAAAAATATAACAGGATAAATTTATATGTCTGTGCTTCTAAAGAAAGGCTGTCAGCTGCTGCCATCAAAAAAGAAAGAAAAAATCATAGGAATACAAGAGCAGTAAATGTGTTATGTTGTCATGACAACTGCCATTTCTAGTCTGGAGAGCTGAAAGAGAAAACATGCATGCACAGAGGAATAGGAGAGAAAAGTTTATAAGATGTCCAGAACAAAATCAGAATTAAGCCAAACTGTCTCAAATATTTCCAAGGAAAGATGAAAAGAATTTGTTGCATTCATTGATTGATACTGAAAAATGCTAAGAAACATGTAAGTACAAAGGAAAAATCACTGTCCTGAAGTGTTAAGTACTTGTGGAGTGTTTGAAAGACAACAGTGTTGTTAAGAAGGAAACCTGAATGCAAGTTTCCATCATTCTAGGTTTCTTGAAAGCAAAAGAATTTCCATATTATTTAAGCTTAGTTAAGTCATGGACACAGTGAAGACATCTTTATCTAACAAGTTGTTTGTTAGGATAAATACCCTTCTTGTATTTTTAGAACTTTATTTTATTATGAGCACAGTTTGTGACATAAACAGGGATTGGTTCAACATCTAGGAAAGGAGATGGCTTCCATGGCTGGGGTTTATCCTTTGACTAATTTCCCTTAAGTACACTCACGAGGAGTTAAAACTTTCGGCATCACAGTTCTTAAAGTCATAACACCAAGTCAGGTTAAACAATATCCTATTGATCACATCTCATGCCATGAAAGAAACTCGAGACGTGAAGATAAAGTCTGAGATATAGGGATTTGTTTTCCCTTCAGTCATTGAGTGTATTAAAATTAGTCATACTTGGTAAGCTTAGATTGTAAAGTTCAAGCAAAAGAAGCAGAGACAAAGCTCAAAAATTGAATATATGTCAGACAAGATACATGAGGATAATATATGCCACAACCAACATTGCAGCTTCATGGTTAGGTGACATTTATTCTTGTAAATGTGGAAAAGTAATAAAAAATTACAAAAGAAAATTATTCAGAATAAGACAACAGACTTTAAAAGTGACTTGTCATGTGTGTTGCCTTACTGCTGAGCCAGATCATCTTGCAAAGAGTAGTAAACTGAATGCACATTACTATATCCCTTAGTTTCTTCTCACTCCCCAAAATTGTATTAGGAAGATCTTTATTTTGCTTGTGCAATTCATACATTTTATGTGAAATTCCATACATGTCTTCAAATTGTGTCTCAAACAAAACATTTCCCTGTGCTGAAGCTGTCCTTACTGATGAGGAACGGAGAAAGCTAGGGGTATTAATAATTAAGCAGAGGACCTCTGGAAGCAGGAGGGAGCCGGGAAATCACTGAAACTTGTTTTAGGATCCAGAAGACAATTAGAGCTTTGATAATAATAAAATATTTATAAGCAGCAAGGTCTATAAAAGGTTTTACAGATACTTCCAAAGTGAAAGGAAGAAAAAATAAAACCAGATTCATTACTTAATAGAACAGGAAACTAAGTAATGAGCGATGCAAGCTTGTGTTCTCAGTGAACTCCCTGATTCAATTCTTACACAAAGACATTCAGATGCAACCAGATGCTTAATACAATTATATTAACAGTGCACAGGTGTGCAGATCAGAGTAGAAGAAAAGAATAGATAATTTCAGTGTATTACAGAATTTATGGTAGGGGGTATTCTAGGTTTCAAGGCCTGATGAAAATCATTGAGAGGTCTAGTTAAAACAAACTTTTAACTTAGCATTTTATTGTTTTTCCTACTGGAAGAGAAGGGGGGCCCAGGAGACTGGAAAAAAAAAAATTTTATTAAAAATAAGAGTCAATATAGAATGCGGGAAAGTCTGAGAAGATGATTCAGATTAACTTCATTTACAGGAAATAGACTTAAATGTTTAAAAAATAGTGATAATAGATAAGCATGTATGAGAGAGTAAGGAATAATTAAAAGAGCAAACAGAGAGAAGCAGCTTCTTCCAAGCGAATCAAATATTCATTTTAGCACAGTTACTAGTGCAAACATAAACATAAGATGCAGTGTTGTCTTAACTTTAGTAAGGCTTCCAATACCCACTCACAGAATTAGGAAATCTAGTTTGGGTAAGGAAATATATTTTGGGAAAAAATGCCAGAAAATAGGCACATACTTTTTGAAAAGTTCTGCTTAGATCTAACTGTAAGGGTTTCTGTCAAAAAGGAAGGCAAATAAAATCAGTCATAGTCTCTTCTATGCCCAAGTTTGTGCCATTATTTCCATTAGTGATTCAGACAATGAAAAGGGTAATATACTTATAAAATACACAGATGACTCCAAAGAAGAACAGACTAAAATCTTTTCGGAAGACAGGATCAGATTCCAAAATAATCTCAGTAAATTGGAGCAGTCATCTAAAATCAAGGAGAGAAAATTAGTTAAAGATAAGGGTGAAGTCTGTAAGAAGGAAAAACAAAATGCATAATTACAAAAGAGGGAACTCGAGGTTCATTGACAGTATTGCAGAAAGAGTAGGGTGAATTATAATTAATTGCAAACCAAATATGAATAATGGGCATGAAACAGTTACAAAGACTCCCGAGTCTCATTCTTGGATATCTCACAGAGACCACAATTGACAAGACATAGAAGATAACTTTTTCATTAAACTCAGATAAAGCTTTGCCTAGAATAATGTCTGGTTTGGAAACACAGTTTTGGGGATCATTTAGAAAAATCAAAAAGTCACAATGAAGAATCAGTGGATTAAAAATGATGTTCAAAGGAGATATATTTTAAAGATCTGGTTTAAGTCCAGAAAAAAGAAGAAAAAGAGAAGAGTCTGTGTGTAACCCACTTTCCAATATGACTATTGAGCAAAGGAAAGAACCACCTGGCTTAATTTTCAGAAATATTTTAAATCAGTAAGTAGAAAATATACCTGTCTGTCAGCACAGTTAAGTACTGGAAGAAGGGAGTTTGGGAGGGGGCTCTGGAATCTCCTTTTTAATAATAATAATAATATTAATAATAATAATAAATGTCCAGTAAGACAAGCATGATGCTGTGAGCCTGCTATGCACATCAGAGATGCGAGAAGAAGATGGCCTGGCTGGTTCTCCCCAGGTAGCAAACCCCTGATTTGTTTAGCCAAGACCCTGCTTTGTTTCACAGTAGTTAACAGGGATAATCCAATTCTCAGTTGCGTGACCAGGGGCCTCCCACCAAAGGACAGGGAGTAATAGTCATGTCATTGTGGTGGCACTGGGCACAGAATGTCACTTTCTCATTAGTGTAGATATTTCCATAATGGAGACTGCTGAAAAAGGCACAGTAAAAATTAGTCAGGGGTTCAGACTTACTGATTTATTGGAACAGGTTAAAGCTCTGATTCATGAAGATACTTAAGCAATGTGTGACTTGTACATTTGAGTCATCACTCAAATTGAGTATGTTTTATTATAACTACTTGTGTAGAATACAGTGACTTCCATTAGGGTCTGGTACATCCCAAAATTCATGGTAGAACTCTCTTGCCTTTTGTATGCAAAATCAGAAGAGGCAGAATTTCAGAAAACACATTTCAAGAAATTATCATTGTCAGGGAGCTGGACTAGATTCCCAGAAGTGTCTCTATCCACCTCTGAGACTTCGTCTATGCCCGTGTGCTCTGTTCACTTTAATTTTATAGCCCATGTCAATCACTGCAATAAGACCATTACGCTGCATCTTTCCCTGTTCTTGTTGGTACAGGTATGTATGTGTCTGTACCTATCAACTCCACTTTTCTGCACACCAATTCTACACATACATCTTTTCCTTCATACTCAAATTCAAAAAACCTTGTGACTCTACAGTAGCAAAAACCCCAATAATTTCTTTGTACAATATAAAAACAAATGTTTTAAAAACTCTGGGAAAGAACCAAATTGTTCTCAAACATTCCAAGTTAAAAAATGCTTTTGTTTCTCCCAGCTACTGGGTTTCATTTTTCACTGCTTTAGTTCTTGCTTAAACATTTGTCCCCTTTGATTTGGTAGGGTTTGATGTCTACTTTGAACCAGTGTAAAGACAACACCATGGAGAATATACTCTACAGATGGGAGGCCACGTGAAGAGCCTTAAAATACCATGGGTTTATGATACTGAATGTGGTGCAAGGAACCAAAGCATGAATCTTCTTAAAGAATCAGAAAGGTTTGTTTATATATTTGAACACAAAATGAAATTCTAACTTCAAGTTATATCCTGGAGATCAATGATAATTATGTTTGCTTTGCAAGGATAAACATCTCATCTCATTTAACATGCCTTCCCTTTTATCTTTAATGCATGGAGTAGATTGAGTATTCCTGTGTATTGCTCTTGGAGGTACCTGCCAGCAAGTAAGAGTCAATGCAAACACACACTCTGAAGTATTCTGTGACACATAAGGCTTACTGATGATTATGTGTCATAAAATTCAGCCCATTTCCTAAATACGTGAAATCGCTAGGTTTTTAAATAAATGACAATTTTTTTTTTTTTTAAAAAAAGAACATGATTTATAGGTCATGAGGAGGAAGAACAAGAAAGGATAACAGTTCTCCGATTCACTGTGAATGCATACACCTATTAAATAATCCTGATGAATGTAAAAAGCAGCCACATAATTTTCACTCAGTTACAAAAATAGAATAAACTGGAGGTTTCTAAAGCATGAAATGAAAGAATAAAATATTCAAACCTATGGCTCATACAGGACATTAGCACAATCCTTAAAAATAATTCATTTTAGCAGGACAAATACATCAGCATTCAAAAATAAGTATCTGATACAGAGACATCATATGAATGGAGGGGTTGACTGTACTTTTCCCTGGTCTGATGAATTTTTGATAATTTGAGAGATTAGGAGAATTAGACAGTGGCTTGAAATCTCTCTCATTATGCTTTAGGACATAAATAGTATGTTGCACATATCTGAGTTGCGTAATTATCAAAGTATGTATAAAGTAATGCAGAGCAGATCTGTTCCATGCAGCAAGATGAGTGCAGGGACTGACAGCTCCTACTTATGGATCCTCTTTTGGAACCACACGAGTTTCAGTGTGGTACAAACCCTGTGTGAGTGCAGCCACGCTGCTCTGAGAAACGAGCTTCTGCCCATGTCCATAGTATTGAGCTGTGAGGATGGGTGCGCTGTCTTGGTGGTGCTGGCTCAGGGTAGATGGAGATACTTCATAGCTCAGACATGCCTCTTGTACAGTCAAAGAACAAATTCTTGAAGGAAAAAAAGTGGTGGTGCACCATTCCATGAACTCCCTTTGCTTGCTGTGGCTGGAAAGAAATTCTAGAATGCAAAAATGTGGAAAAAACTCTTTTACCACAAAAATACAGGTGAAACAATGTAGAAAATTCTTCTGTTTTCTACACTGGATTATTATTAAATGCTAAATCAAGTTTAAGGGTTTGGTCCTAATCTTCAAAGTTCTTCAGAAGTTGGTCCCAAAGCGATCAGCAAACAGAGCATACACTCTAAGTAAGACCTTCCATAGTAGCTCCCTTCCTCTTCTAAGATGGCACTGTTGAATTTACTAGAAAAAAATGCAGATCTAAGACAGGACAATTAACCTCTTGTGCTTATAGAGATGTAAAGAGCCACAGACTTCATGGATGTATAAACAAACATAAAAGACACTTCTCCATCTTAGCTCTCAGCAATACAAATTCCTCTGGTACAAATGGATGAAGAAACATATAATTGTGTATATGGTGATAAAGCCTACAGAATTACAGTGGGGTAAACAGAAAGCTAAGATGAGAAAACTTTTACTTTATTCAGGCCAAAATCAGAAGGCCTGGAAATGTAAAATGAGGAACTATTGTAATAAACATTAATTTTCAGAGATCCATTATCCACAATTCACAATTGGGTTCAGCAACTGCAAACAGCTTTTATCAGAATAATTTTGACTCTAAACACTGTTTATTAAACATGTAGTGAAGGCCCAGGAAAAAATTAACAGTACCAGAGTAAAAGCAATTACATCAGAGTTCTATAAATTCTCAGTGTGAATGTTTTGTAGGCAGAAAGTACATTTATGACTAGGAGTAGAATAACATCTATTCGGTGCTGTGAAATGTGTTTTTATTTGTTGTTTAGTCTTGTGTGGGAAGTAGGTACCTCAAAAATCTATGTTCTAACCATATTATGCAGTTGTGGGGGGTTTCTTTTAGGATAATTTTTGATAATCAATAATTGCATAGTACATTCTAGTGATGTCATATAATGAAAACAAATCCCTTGAAGAGGTTTTTTTGTAATGAATAAGTTGCTATATTGACTTTTATTTAAGATTACAAACGTTAGGCAGAAGTTAATATTTGACTGATGATATTATAAGAACACCGGGAAGAACTATATCTCCTAACTAGAATTTAGCTTGATCAGTGGAAATTAAGACATGCAGAGTTTTAGTAAATAAAAGGTGGCATTGTTTTTAGGTATCAGAAGGTTGTGGAGAACAAAATACAATGCTGTTCTCATTGGTTTTATAAATATCTTCACAATTATGCATATTTTTAAAGCCCAGTCTAAAAACCCATTCAGTTAATGAACATTGGATCAATATTCATCAACATCATAGTAACTGATGGTCTAGTCAAAGAACTGAAAATATGTTTTAATGCATCGCACAAACACAAGATGATCAGTTAAAGCAGTTTACTATCTGAATTCTGTAACTGATTTTTAAAAAAATCTCTGCATACTTTTTTTCATTTCTCAGAGCTTAATGTAGCTGCATTTCAATATCAGAAGTCTTTACTCCCTAGCATGATACGCACAAAAACAATGTTGACAGAAGGAATTTTGCACTGGATCCTCAGTTGCATCAGTGGGATAAGAATTCTTCTAATATATATTGCATGACAGTGAATTCTCATTTCATTGTTTCCCAGAGCCAGAAATCTGTTGAAGTCTTTGGATTTATGTCAGTTTATATTGGTTGTGATTCAGGGTTTTAATGTAGAGATTTCTGACTGTAAGAATGCATAGTGATCTTGAACATGTTAACAAATGCTGGGTGCTTCAATTTAAGCCTTTTTAAGGTACAGGTGGTGAGACATGCAAAAGTTGAAGAAGAAAAAGACAATTTAATAATTCATGGAATTGTAGTCTGTCCATCAAAAGTTTTGTGTTAAGGGTCATTTTGCTTTTTTTATGAAAAGAAAGGGGCCACATGAGAAATCTAAAAGAAGTTAAATATATTGCCTTTCCCTTTAGTATTTCAGTCCCAGTTTCTTGTCCAAAAGAACGGAGTGGTGTGAAATGGGAAACTCTGATTTTTCATGTAAGGAAATATTGTATGGTTTGTTTCCATTATTGTTCCAATTCAGACAGTCTTCATTAGAGAGCTGCCCCATTGATATCTGTGGGAAATTATATAACTCCTTTGTATGCCTTCTCTTAAATGTTAAAAGTAATTATCCTGTCCCTTCATAAAGCATTCTACCATTATTCAGACAAGATCTCAAGAAGTCATGGCCTTATCATAGAATGAACTATGTTTTGTGAACAGCATACCTATTATCTGTGAGAAAAAAGGTATAATTTGTCCTTTTGTCTAGGGCTTGCTGGCATATATTGCACAGCACAAACTCTGAAGGAATAACTACATTTGTACCACCCAATTTTGCCTTCAAAAAAGAGAAAGAGAAAGAAAGAGATGGGGTAAAATCCATCTAACTTAACAACTACTCTCTCATTCAGGCATAGAATGCATTCAAACCCCTCATAAGTATAACAGCATCTTCAGTCAAGACAAAAGGTTTTCTTATTATTAATGTTAATATTTATATTCTGCTCCAATACAATTTTCTCTGTTGAGTTGATCTCAGTAGAGCACTCTGCTTGGTCCTCAGCAGTTCTTATTCTTTGCTTTCTTTATTTTAAACTTCCGTGGGTCCAACCTAAATCCCAGTTTTCAAAAGGAAAAAGCAGCTAAGGATTATGATTAAGAAATGTTTCCAAATTCCTGCAGCAATCCAAAGTATATTAAATTGTTTGTAAACGGTTGTGCATATGTGCATGTGTTAAATCAGTAGTTTTCAACCAGAAGCTCTAGGCCACTTTTGGAACTGTACACTAGTACTCAGTTACAAAAGGCAATGGAAAAAAGAAAGAGCATTAACTGTAAGCTTAATTTTGATAAATAATGGCAACATGTGCACATCCAGTAGACTTCTTTTAGGCATCTACATACCAGTCCTAGAATAGACTTTTTGTAAGAACCAAAATGATATCTGGATTTCTCAACCCTTCTTAGAATTATGACACGCTTCCTGAAAGTTGATCTCCACCATTGTTTTGAATGCTTTAAAATACATTGTTTGTTAGACCTGAGGCCTGACAGTTTGCTTTAAAAAAGGACATGTGGTAACATCTACCTGGGCTTTCTTCCACTCTCGTGAAAGAGGATATCATAGGTGTAGGAGGCTGGTAGAATTGGTGCTCTGATACATGGGCCACACACCTGATAGAGGTTTTTATTACTAGGACTGACAGTGCAGTCCCCAGAGGAAATGGACTGTCCACATTTCCATGTACAAGTTTGACAGAAAGGATCTTCCATGATTGACATTTTACTCTGAAATGGTCACACATCTGCATAAAGAACAGGTTTACGAAGAATTCAGCCCAGAAAAAGGATTCACCTGCTTAAACTGTCATTCAGAAGTTACAGAAAACAGTAGATTGCTCAAAACCATCTCAGAACACCATTCCTCAATCTTTCTCAACTGAAAGACCAACTAACTTTCTCAGCAAAATACCCCAAAACTAAACTTAGAGAATACTTTCCACTGAAAGGGGAGTGACAGGGAAAGGAGAAGGAGAGGTTGGCTGGGAATGATGTAATAATGGCTTTACCACCATCTGTGTAACCAGTGAACACCTTGCATGGATATGATGTGTGGAGATGGGACCATGAAGGTATAGTCCACAACGAGATCCCCGCACATTGCATGTCCACCAATATGGGTATCTAAAACTGCCTTCCTGAGCTCTCCTGTGCCTCCCTGTTCCTGATAGACATAAGCGCTGCTCAAAACTGCTGCAGGCAGCTGACTGCTCCTTGTCCAGCATTGTAAAGGAATGGAGACTTTAGCTGATGGTCAAGAAAATGTAGACACTATCTGCCATAGTGGGTAGCGGCTGGGTTCATGCTCCAGTACTTAGTAGACTACCTTCTGAGGTTTTCCAGAGAACTGGTTGAGAAGCGTCAGTGTGGATTGACATCTACTAATGATTTGATCTTCACTATGCATCTGTAACATCCTTATTAGCTTTCATAACTTCCTTTTCTCTCATCGAAAGGTTTACAGATAACTCTTTCCCTTGATGAAAAGATACACGTGCCTCACTTCAATTTTGACACCAAAGTTTTATCAGCTTTCATATGACACAGAGGAGCATCAGTAACTGGTAGTAAAAGGCAAAAAAAAGCATACAGCACTTGACCTGCAAACCGAGCTCTGTCAGCCTCCCAATGTCCAGATATCAAAGGCAAAACCAGTTCAGAATATTTAATAAACTCAACAACTATAAGAAACACGTTAAATAAAAATAAACTTTCATATCCAGACTCTTTCAAAATAAAAAGAGATAATTGAAGAAATGTAGACATCAGGAAAAAGTTAACAATTAAGACAGTAATGCAGTGGATTAGTCTGCCCAGGAAGGTTGTGGAGTCTTCATCACCAGAGGACTAAGTAACCATACAAAAGCGCAGATGGATGTTGTGCAGTTCATGACAGGAGGATGGATTACATATCTCTTATTTTACGTGATTTTTTTGGTATGATTTTAACCCATGCAATGCCTGCATTTTCTAGACAGCTGCTCAGCAAAGTGCTCTGAAAGAAGCTGCATACCCACAGGACTGCACATCAGATACTGTCACAGCAAGCACTTTCCACGATTTTACTTAAACTGATTTTCCCAAGAGAAATGTTTCCCAAGAAGCATTTCTTTTGAACAGACTATAATGTAATACATGTAAATTATAAAAAACTTGCTACATTTTTTCATAAAAATGCCCATAGACTTGTGCGTGATACCTTCTGTGATCACTGGGGAAATGTTCCGTTGCTAAAGAAAACCAGAGCAGTAAAACCTGCATACAGCAAACAAAGATTTTACATGTTAGATTCCCAGCAGAGAAGCCTGATATCAAGAGATTTTACTTTCAAATCAATAGAAAAATTCCACAGGGACAAGAAATATACTCAGTCTACAGCTCATTTTGTTTTCAGTCTACAAGCAGTGTACAAAGTGGAATAGAGCTCGGGTTAGCATGACCTGCATAAACCAAGGTGTGAAAAGACCATTAGTCCTCCTCTTATCCAGTGAAAAAGCGAAAACTAGTGTTGACAACTGAAAAATCACATGCCGGTATGTTTTGGGGTTATCTGCTTGTAAGGAAACACAAGTGTGTAACCTTTACGAAGGGGTTCTGTAAAATGTTTTGCCAAAATTTTTGGTCCATATTCATATATGGAAAAGATGGTTCCAGTTCAGGATTCTTCAAGAGATGGACAGGAGAATGGACAGTCTGGAATTTAAAGCGTGTCAGAGCCTTCATCAGGTACAAAAAAGTCCTGGGGTAGAAAAGCAAACTTCCCCTAGGCTCCTTCCTGTCCATTACCATCTGGATGTCTCTTTGCCTGGCCATGGGGAATATTTTTTAAGAATAAAGTCTACCCTTATCCATGGAGACATTGCCATGAGGAGTCTGAGGAGTCTAATAATCACTCATTGTTAATAATGACAGTTAGCGTTCATTGCACCTCATTAATGCAGATTATGTTCTTTCAACTATTGCAAAATCTTTGTGGGGATTTTTTGCCTTGTATATAAGGGCTATGCTGAGCAGTCATAACAATGCACAAAAAGTAATCTGAAGTTCTGTAGTGTATCATCTTTAAGGATAAAGCCTTAAATGCAGAAAAAGCATGGTTTAATCTGTTTTCATGCAAACTAGATTCATAACAGCAAAAATCCTTCCACTGTAATGGGGTTAATGAGGTTTTGTTAGTAAAAGCAGGGCGTTGAGAGAAGCAAGGAACCCATTAACAAATGTAGGAGTAGTCTGCTGCAGGACGTGGTAAGAGCACTGGGTATAAATTATAAACACTCTGGATCAACCACAGGTGTATTAGTTAAGCATTAGAAATACTGAATGTGTTTCATTAGTTTACTGTCACTGAAATAGAAGGTCTATGGAATATAATCTTGCAGTAAATTTAGGGGTTTCTCCAAAGTCTTACATAGAATAAAATCAGAATTTTGCTACCATCTGTAGTCATATTTTTCCTCTTCTGTTTAATTCCAAGGATACAGATGCTGAATACAGGCATTGAGGGTAATACTCTCTAGACTGAAAACTGGCCAGCGAATACGAAGGCAGTATGGTCTCTCATTTTACAGTCAGTGAGAGATCAGAGGAAAACTAGAAATCCAATAAGTCTGGCATTCTTCTCCATAAAGGATGAATAAAGAATTGTGCTGCTGCAAAAGGGTAGAGTTGTCTGTTTGTCCATCTTTAAGAAAGTAAGGATTATTTTCATCAGTTTACCAGGTTCTGAATAATAAATTTTGCTGTCAATACCACTATTTTTCCTTACTTGGTGGAGAGAGGTTTATTTCTTGTTACATGATTTTAGCCACATACATGATAAATATCTTGTGAAAATGACAGCATCAGAAATGCTTTCTCACATGTTTTGTTCCCCAAGGATTTGAGCCCAGAGCTGTCCCTGTGTTTTTCTCCTCCCAGCCAGCTGAAGACAGATCAAAGTGACAAACAGAAAAAGAAAGGACTTCTGATGGAGCTGTGAAAGCTAAACAATCTATTGAGACACAGGCCAAAACATTCACCTACGCTATGACATGAAGAGTACTTTTCTTTAATGTAAGGAAAATGTAGCCAAATCAATCTGCTCAGTGCTGCGGGAGGCTAAAGAAAAAGCTTTTTAGCAATTCAATATAATTTAGAAAATATCCAGAGCCTGTTTTAAATAGTTTATATTTTCGCTGTGGTAACAGAGTGTTCCAGAGCTGAAGGATCTTCTATTCACCTCTGGAGCACTCAACAGTTTAGCTCCAAAGACTTCCTTTCCTTGCACTCTTATAATCTTACTTCTACTGTGATAGCATTGCTGTTCAGAGCACTTTAGCTAAAGGCATACAGAGTGGCACCTTCCCTCGTTGTGAGAAACATCTTAATGTGTCACATGACATACAGGCTACATGTAGCGGTACAACAAATTGGTTAATCTAAGTTTAGAGACTCTTCTTTCCTATAGTCCATGTGCAGCCTTCCTGTGGACACACCATCCATTGATTTGATGTTCTTTCCTCAGGCTACAAAAATCTGAATTTTTCCCTTCCTGATTCAGGATACCAGTGTAAGTGAACCAAAGTCAATAAGGATGTGACGTTTCAAGGAGATGGTGACAGGATGAGCCACTACTCCAATTTGTAATTGTGAGCGGTAGCCGTTCAGGCGATAAAAATTCACTCCAAACTTCTTTCTCATGCAGGATCTCATATAGCTTTTCTCAACCATTAACTCTCTTATTCTGTCACTAAAGAATATATGTAAAATGTGTTATAAATAAAATCAGCAAGTTTTTATAATCTAATAGATAAAATAGCTTCTTGTCATAAAGAACAAGATGTCAAATTGTGATGGGGAGGCTTCTATTAACATCTCTATTGGCCTTCTCCCTTGTCAGCACAGTGATATACATGACTTCTTCCAATGACAACTAAAAATAACTGACTAAAAATGCCTTAAGATTTCACATCTATGAAAAGAGGTTAAGGAGAGACAGAACAGGTCAGTCTTATAAAAATACGGTCAGGTGTTTCACAAAACACAATCTTTATTTTTTCATTGCCAGACTACTTAGAAACCTTTCCCATATGAGGCACACAAGGAAACCATCAGGAAGATACAAGAAAGATAAGCTTAGGTAAAAACAAGTATAAAGAACCACTCCCCTGTGGCAGGATTTCTAGCAGATTTAGAGTTGTGGTACTGCCAAACCCGTGCAGAAAATGGGTTTCCACTCAAGATGCAAGAAATATTTCTCTCTCATTGAAAATCTGGCTACAGAATAATAATGTTCTAGATATTTTTAGTTTTTATTTTGAAATGAAAGCCATTAATACTCAGATTCCAACCAACACATTGCACGTGTTTGCCTGGTTCACTGCAATCACTGTTCTGAAATCCATTTTTCTTCTCTCTGCTGTAGCATGCCTGTTTGAAATTAAAGCTGCCCCTGTTGCTTGGCTCAGAGATATGTAATTCCTGAGAAAGTTCTTGTTTGTCTTTCCTCATTCTAATAAATGGTGTGCAATGGGAAGGTGGTGGTAGTAATGAATGATCTGTTTTGTGTTTTCCAAAGGATATAATCTAATGAAGGTTTGTAGTGACCCTTTTAACTGTTTATAAATTGGTTGAAGTAACTAGACTTTTAATTTGTTTTTTGCAAAGACTTCTTAGTAATGGAGATTTTTCT
Source organism: Strix uralensis (assembly GCF_047716275.1). Classification (NCBI taxonomy): domain Eukaryota; kingdom Metazoa; phylum Chordata; class Aves; order Strigiformes; family Strigidae; genus Strix; species Strix uralensis. The sequence goes on along the minus strand of NC_133976.1, from coordinate 70,985,515 downwards.
ACTATGTGAAATCAAAGTGTACAGTTGTCCTGATCTATTTTATTTGAATGAATGAACTTCTTGGGCAGATAAAAATTTGCAGTCTTAAACGCTTAAAACTGGAAATGTACCATAGGTTTACAAATAAATTAACTGGAGGAATTATAGCAGCTTCTAGTGGACAAAAGATTCAATTTTGGAAAACCATTTTAATTGTGATTAACAGCTTGCTGCTGCCAATTAAATGTTACGAGGCTAATCCTTCTAGTAGTTATAAAGCAATATTTACATTGCTTAAATTTAGTCATCTAAATTAGGTACCTGAACAAGGAATCTAGTCTCCTCAAACTGCCCTGGAGCAAGGTGCATGCATGCAATTTAAAATCCCCTGGAGGGTAATTCAGAGAGCCTGAATTTGAGGCATTCCAGAGAGAAACTGGGATTAGGTGCCTAAATTAAGCAGAGTGAATATGCCATTCTTGTGATTTGCTGGTGAGCAGATGGAGAGCAACCTGCAGTACTGTAACTCGCTTTCCTCAGAGTGAGTGTTGCAGAGCCTGTGGAGCCCTCTCCCTTGCTGTACTCACAGGGCAGCTGCTGCTGCTGCTGTTGCTGCTTAATGCAGTGCAGGGATTTGGAGCCTGTTGTAGGTGACAGGGCACTCACTGTAAGAGCGACTCCCAGCTACTCCAGCACTGAAATTACTATGGATTCTTTATGCCAGACTTATTTAAATACCTGGCAGAAGCTAAAAAATGAGAGAGAGAAAATTGCCAGTTCAGTAAAGAATCTAAAAATTTACTTTAATTAAAAAAACCAATGGAAAAAAGTAAGGAAAAAAAAGTGCTTCAAGGGGATCCAATCATCAAACAATATTATCCTGAAAGTCTAAAGTTTTTAATATTACATGAATTATAAATTATGAAATGTAACAGTCAAAAGATTTCCAGACATTTGCCTGCTGATGTATAATCTTCTATCACTCATTGTCACCTTATGTTTATATCATACTCTGCACCACAGAACTGCCTTCAGCCCATAACAGTTAATGCATTAAGTGCATTTTTTACCTTAACATTCAGCACTGTTGTAATCAAAATGTAACAGAAAAACTGTGGTGTGAGATATAGTTTAGCTGTAGTTGATCTCAACACAGCTTTAGCTTTTCACCCATTTTATAACAAAAGCACACATTAAGCAATAGCAAGAAAGTCTAAAGTTTCACAGTGATCAGCAAATTTACACCATTTGCAAAATAACTTGGCTAACAGAGTAAAAGATTAACATGTACACACTTCTAAATGTTCTGGTTTAGATCACACTTGGTGTTAACTAGAATGAGTTCTTTAGCATTGTGACAGTTTGTATCATTGAGGGATCTCCTTATACTTCTTCTGTGACTTCTCCTTCTGTTTCTTTTTTACTCCAACAGCTTTCACTATCATTTTTTATCCTAATAGGAACAGTCTAACAAACCCTTGTTTGCTTACCTAATGTAAATGCAATTGCTCTTTTGATCTGTCCTGCCAGCCATTGTGTAAATGACAAAAATATACAGTGGTGATTTTAAGTCTGAAATTTCCTGTCTCCCTTGGACAAGAAATGTGCCAAGATATTGAAGCAATTTAGATCAAACAATCTAAACAACCTTTTAATAACCACCTACTCACTATAGACACATGAGTTCTATTTCCTTCTCTTCTTCCCATCTCCATCTACTTCAAAGTAAAATAAAGTGGTAGCGTAGCCTATTATTTTCCAGATTTACCTTTCTTTAATGAGTCCTATCTTTGTTGATCCTTCTGAAAGTTGGGAACCATCTAGTCTGGATACTGGCCTATTTCATGGCCAACCCTATGGTCTGATGTTTAACAGGAGCTTATTAGAGTGACACTGGCAATTTAAAAATCACAGTTTTATGACTCCAAACTTCAGTTCAACCTTTTTGTGACTATTCTTGTACTGGTTTTGTAACCATGATGCTGCAAGCGGGGAGAAAATATGTGAATTCTGCTTCTGGTTCTCCCTCAACACCTCCAATTCCTCAGCCAGTTCTTGGCCCTCCTAGCTGGTGAGCAACCTTCAACGGATGCCATGTGCATGTGTAATAATTTGAACTTCAGTTGGAGCCTCCTTTGTCTTATACAGCTGCTCCTATACCTACAACTACCATCACTAAAACTTTCTTATTATTAACAATTGCTTCTTAGAACAGCTCATAGACAAAAGAAGTTTGAGGAAAATGTCTTCTAAATACATAAGTTCTTTTCAGGTGCATTACCATGTGTGTTTTAGTCACCAAACCTTTCAGAATTTGCACTGGGAGGGAGAGATCCAGGATGGCCTTTCAGTACTGCATCTGGGCATAAAATGATACATTTGAGAGAAAAACAACACTGTACTACATCTAAACATTACATCTCTACCTATGTTTCAGAACAGGTGCTATCTACTTCATCTGATTAGATATGCTTGTATTCCTCTCCAAATTCCCAGAGAGAAAATGTGTTTTGTCTGAGGAAAGATAAAAATCTTTTAAACAATACAAACATGTAATCAAAATTGACTCACTGAGTGACAGTAATATTCTGGAGATTTTGTTTGATCAATAATATTCTACTTCTTGTAGCAGCAAGTTAGGTAATAAGAAAAAGACATTTTTAGTTCTTGTAGGCTTTTAGTTTTATATGTCACTAGATATGATGATGAAGTATACACTTTTTACTCTACCTTAAGCTAAGGCTGACTCCTTGTCCATTTGATCACGTATAGGATCTCGCACTATTGTATCACTAAGATGAGGAACAGAAGTGGCAAGTCTGGTATACTGGTACTGTCTGGTCTTAAACACTCCTGTTTCTTGAAATGTGGTAGTAGTTACCATGTAGTTACCAATAGTTAAATGCAAGTTACCATGCCCAGATATCGGAACAGCACCAGACTGCTGAAGCGTGGATTTTGGAAAGAGGAAGGAGCTGCCTTCAGCCCCTTTTTCACACTCACACACAAAGGCAACCCACAGCCCATACAGAGCAAGTTATCTTACTTTTGGCATCCACACACCTCACAGCTAATGATTTAGCTCGTAGGTTTGGAATGAGCGAAATTTGCCATTTACTTGGCTTAATGTGAGCTACCACGGGGTGTGTTGCTTGGGTGTGTCCCTACAGCTATTTGTACTACATAACATTCATATTTTTACCTTTAGTTTAGCACTCTTCAATGAGTTTTACAATTGTTCAGGTGTCCACAACTGCCTGTTAGTGCCTATAAGGATCAGCATCCCATTGTGCAAAGCTGCTTTGATTTAAGATACTGCCCATAAATACCTTCCAGCATCTGTTATGTTGCAATTTCTTCAGAAAGACCAGAAATCATAGTGCTTGCTTTCTGGAGCTGATACAAGGAAATGATCACCTGCTTTGCAACTTATTTACTTATAGCAACTTATAATGATTTCTGAATATTGCTTAATAATCCTGCTTGCCTTGACTGTTCTGTGGAAGCTTACCAAGGGCCACTGTGTTCATCAAAACAAAGCAGTTTTCTGTGGAAACTTACCAAGAATTACTATGTTCGGCAAGAATAAGAGACATGTCCTTGGAAAGCAGATGTGCTCTAGCAAGTTTATGGATAGATAGCCATGTATGGGTGGTAGAAATTAATAGACTGGTGCTTTTAGATAAGATAGAGGTGGTGAACCAGTGGGAACCACTCTTGTTCAAGAAATTGGCTAAGAGAATCTGGGCATGCTCCGAGGAAAAGTACAAGGTGAGGAAGACTGTGAGCCTTCCTCCCAAAAACCCCCGGAGACACCCCCCAGGAGTCAATGCGCAGGCTCAAAGAGAACATAAACTGCTGACACCAGCCCCTAGAACTAACCCAGCCTCACTCATGCACATGGGTGTTTGTGTGATGTAACCCATGAATATGTACATCCACACTCGATAAGTTTTTGGTAAAATGTGCTGTGGGTGTGCAAGCTTTGTGGAGAAATCCCCTTGCACCCCAACGCCGGAGTCAACATACCTGCTGTATAACTCTATTTGAGTTGTAGAGTCTGTTTTCCGCAAGTCAGAGCTACAATTGAGAATCTGTGTGATAAGGTTTAATATCTAAACACTAAAGTGTGTTTCCTGATGTTGTCTGAGCATCCCAGCCTCTTCAGACAGCTCTATTTTGTTAATCTAGACTTTATATTTTATTTCTTTCCAATTTGAATGAAAATTTGGAAAATCAGTCATCCATTGCAATAATTAATTTTTAGGGTCTCTTAAACTGCATTTGAGTTTTGCTTAGCTATCAGAGGTTCATTTACTTATCTGCTTCTGTATCTGGTTTGGTCAGACCACATAGAGATATTCAGAAGAAACCAGAAGTATTTTGTTATTAGTCATCCAATTACTTCTACAAAAGAAAGACAAGTGTCATTCCTGCATTGTGAAACTCCATTACATGTGAAACAAACATGCTTTGTTAAAGAAAGGGCCAAATAAAAAGGGCATTTCTAATTTCATATCCTACTTCTGGGAAAGTTCTGTTGCTTAGTGGAAAGATGGAGCACAAAGGTTTTCTACACCAGAAAGTACTGTTGTTTGACCCAGTCTAGTGAGTTTTGATCTTTGCATTGATTTATTTTTTTTTTTTTACTGAACTGTAGTGATATTACAACTGCAATGACTTTGAGTGAAATCCCTTGAAAGAGTGAGATAAAATGTAAAATTCAGATAAATTACTAATATGCATAATTACATATGAAATGTGCGAAGAAGAATGAAGTAGAGAATAAATATTACTTCTTCTTTCTCTTTTTCCTTCCTTTTTTTTTTTTTTTTAACCAGTCCTCTGTTCAGAAAAAAGAGTAAGAAACAAGGAATCAACCATATATTATAAACTGGACTGTCTGGCCTGCACTGTCATCTCTGGAGAGCACTTTACACAGAGGAAATGATCCAAAAGTTGTCAAATCATGTGAATTTTTCACAACCCTCAGTGATTTTTAGATAAGGCCTCGATAAGGCCTCAATAAGGCAAACTGCTTCCCCTGATATCATAGGATTTTAAGTAGTGAGGCTCCAGATAGAAATCCCTTTGAAATTACCATGAAAACTGTCATTTAATTCTGGGGAAAAATCTGAAACCTGAAATGAGGATGGTATATTAAAAAAAAAAAGTTACATATATTCTTCAGGTGTGTATATATCTGACTCTTCTTTCTGGAGTAACATTCAGGTATTGTCTTTAACCAACTTTTCACATTGTCTTTAAGAATATATTTCTATCATTTCTGCCTAACTAACTTCAGCTGTCACCAACGTCAAGAGAGTACAATTGGTAAACAGCAGAGAGATAATGACAGGCTTTCTGGGCAGTCCTCAGGAGGTCTGGTTTGACTGCTTTCAAACATCTGGGTGAGCAATTAAGCAGAAAGCTAGCTAAAACTGATCAAGGTTATGTCCTTGTCAAGTCTCTTGTTCTGCTTTACCTCTAAAAAAATGAAGGAATGGAAGGTGCCAGGGAGCAGCGTGTGGGGATGCCTCAGGAGGGGGTGAATCAAGGTCGATCTCTCACTGGCTAGGCTCTCATTGAGGGGTCCATCAACAGCCCCACACACAGAAAGGGGGGAGCCAGGATCAGGGGCTACCCAGGACATGGGAATGGAGACCACCACTCCATGGCAAAGCTCAGGGAGAGGCTGAGATAGCCCCTGAGGCCAGGGGTTGGCGGGCAGGGGGGACAGGTGAGCCTGCAGTTATGGCCTTTTGGTACCTTCAGGGCCCTGATGGGTGGCTGTGAAAGCCTCTCCACAGGATGTGTGCCTGCTGTGTGAAAACCAGCACAGTGCCCTACATTAAATTGCAATGTAGGGAATAAAGTGAAAGTTAATGTGAATTACAGGACCTTGCACTACATCCTTACAAAGAATCCCTACTTCAATGTGGAATAGGACTGTAGGGAACTTTGGTGTCAAAAGCAGCTTCTGGGAAAACTGCCTTATTTCATTGTAAAATAGCACTTAGCACCTTGACCTGACTTCTCTGAAAGTCATGCCACTATTGATAAAAAAGTCAGTTGTCTACAGAGACCATGCAAAAATTGGTGATATTGAAGGACATCAAGGCATGTGGTGGTAAGAAGGGTGCAGCATGGGCAGAGACATCCTGAGCAGCAGGACAAGGAGAAATGCAGCGTGGATGGGAGCCTGTGCCAAAAGGGATAAAAAGGAACTGATGAGCATAGGACAGGGTCACCTAGAGCATCAGTGGCCTACTGTGTGCAGATCTGCACTGGGTGGTTGTCTTCTGTCTGTCTCCCATGGCATGACCATTCCTTGATGTAGCCATAGAGGGCAAGCACCACTATCCTGTATGTCCTGCCTAAGGAAGAAAAAACTACTGCCACTTCCAGGCCACATGAGCTTTACCATCCTGTGTGGTAGCAGGATGGATGCAGCCAGCCAAGGGCAATGGCTGCTCCAGGGGACAGACAGAAATGATGATGAAGTCATGAAGCTGTGACTGTTTTCCCCATGTTAATGCTGTGTACAGGACCAAGAGGACAACACTTGCCCTCAGGCTGTGCTGTTTTACATGCTTGCTGGCCTGGACTAGGTTGTTTGGTTATGCCCAACAAACCAGATGTGACCTATATCCTAACAGATGAAGAAATCTGATGTGGGTTATGGGCTTCAGGGGTAGGGATAATGATGCTACCTTCCAGATTTTTTAAGAAAACTACCTTTAAAAAACACCAAACCAACCAGACTGAATCCACTGGGAAGGCTGAAGAGTGCACAGGACACATAGGGCAATGGCAGACACACACCCTAATTGTGACTTCACCAAATCCTCAGGGTGGTGGATCCCAGGCATCTGTCTATATGCCTGATAGTTGGGCATGAACATCCATGGCATTTTTTTTTTAATAAAAGGAAACAAGTCCAGGAGGGAGGGGTAGCTCTTTGCATCATCCTCTGAAAGACCAGAGGTGAAAGCTGTGCTTAAAAAACATCTTCCTAGACCAGGTGTAGAAAGAAAAAAGATAGTCAAATCACTATGGAAAATGAGGGTTTTATGAATTTTTACAGTTTGGATTATTTTATGCATTTTTAAGAGTATAATATTTAGTAGAATTTCTTTAGATCCTTTTGGGAAAAAAAAAAAAAAGTTTAATCCTTAGTAGGACCAGCTGACATTTTCACATTAAATGTTTTAAGAGAAAATGAATGTATATGTATAAGTACGCGTATATTTACACACACATTCTGAAATGGTAAAGGTTGCCTAGAGACATTAAAAAGGACAGTCATTAATTTACTGGAGTGAAGAAAGTCTGGTGAAGCAAGGGCTCACTTCTGTTTCAAAAAATTATTTGTTTCAGAAAAAACAAATTAACCCAAAATTCATTTTGTTGTTTTGAAATTATTCTCTACATAGCAATTACTATGACTTGAATTTTTCTTTTCTTCAGCTTTATTCTAAACTATTTAATTAACTTTAAGAACACCAAGATCCAGAAAAAAAATTTTCCCTGTCCCCAAATTATTTTTTCTTCTTGCCTATCATCAAAAAATCAAACTGTTTTTAATTCCCTTACCTCAGGGAAATCCTTCAGGATTGACACAAATGAAACAAATTAAGCAGTGGTAGAACTTAATTCTGTATAGAATTTAATTACATTTTCATCCTACCTCCCTAACAGTTGTTTTGAGGTTTATATTGTTGGATTCTACATGCAAATGTAAATGTATCTTTAAAATAAGACAGAAAATTTAGTATAAGTGATATAAATCATGATGGTAAACATAGGGGCAAAAAAAGTCATAAACAGTTCTGAGAAAACAAAGTATTAAACACTAAAAAATTATCTACAACGTTCTTGAGTTTAAAGGGATCTTGATTTAGGTAAATGATTGTCCTCTTTTAAGAATTCACCAAGGTCATTAATTACAGTTACTAATCTCTCCTGTACTTAAAGATCATTAATTGCTTAGCTATTTAAGGTATAATTCTTCACAAAATGTTATAATTAATTCATGCACACATTATTCCTTTTCATTTATCATACTTTAAGCTAATCAACTTATATGTTTCTGTAAGGCCTTTAGAGGAATGAGCTATATGAAAGAATTATGTTTTTTTTACAATGAATGAGATAAGGCAAAGTGATAATTTATTGAATGTTCTCATCCAGATTTTTATCTCAATAGCATCATGGTAAATAGCATTACTGAATAACTGAGTGTAGAATTGAAATCACAACCTGGTCTTCAGTGGCAGCAATTCAGTATTTTAAGTAATACCTTCTAGCAGTGTGCTTTCACAGATGTTTATTGGTACTGCAAGGACAACCAGTTGTGGCAGCTTTGACACGTCAGCCAACTCCAAAATGATACTTCTTTGAGGACTAGAAAGAAATCATCCTTTGTTATATTTTTTTCAGTGCTTTTATTTTTACATATTGTCCTGAACTAGCGCTGCCAGAAACCGTGTAATTTTGATTTTCCAGATGAATCAGAGTAGGAAACATTGGAGGAGTACCTACGATAACGGCCTTTATGGAAGAACTCAATATTATCTAGTCTTTCAAGTTAACCATAGACAGAGCTGATGAACACTAAACATTCAGTTTAGTAGTAGAGACATAAGAATATCTTGGGTTGAAATGAAGTTTGTGATTTAAAAATTGTAGAGAAATGAGAGAAAAAAAAGTTGGGTCAACCCAGAAGACTTGATCCAACTGAAATGTTTTGACTTATGAACTAAGTGTTTTAATGTGATTTTTCTTTTTAATTGAAAACTGGTATTTCAAGAAAAAAAGTCAGTCTTTGACACATTAGTAAAGCATTTCCAAACCAAAAAATTATTTTTAAAAGACTGAAAATGAATACTTGAATTAATATTTCAAGCAAATACCTTGACAGTTCTTAAACTAATGAAAAGAACTTTTCATTTTTTGGTCACCTGACATGTCTTCCAAATTCTGAGGAGTTATATAATTATTTCCAATTCCTTTGAAAGTTTTGTAGGTAAATTCAACTGTTAAAAAGCCCTTCAATTTTCATCTTCACTATCAGAGTAAATATATATTTTTCTTAAAATTTACCTGCATTTGATTTAAAAATGAACCTGAGGTTTTGCACAAAACAATTAGCTTTTGTTGTTTCAAAATTTGCTTTTATCTCTCCTCACTACAGAGAAAAGCTTTAATTACAAAGTGTCCACAAGCAGAATAAAAAAAAGACATTGACTGCATTGTGTTTTCAACCTTAGGTCTAGAAACCACTGCCTGTAACTTTGGATATTTGACTCACGGTTTGAACATTTGCAGTTGACCCTGAGTTGCAGCAAAGTGGAGAGTAAACAGCAGTAGATGTACCCTGGCACTCTGTAAGGACAATTATCATATTCCTCCATAAACTCAGAGAAAAGATTTCTGCTGAGCAGAACTCTTCTCAAGTTTTATTTAAAATCTAATGCCTAACCACATCTCTGACAGCACTTTCACTTTTCATATGAATTTCTAGGTCAGACTCACAGACAGAAAAGAGATTTTGGACAATTTGTTTCAGATGCGTATCAGCATGTCTGAGTGCCTGCTGTTTGAGTATAGGAACAATTTCAAGTGCATGCTACACTAGTTAGAAACTGTTTCAATCTTCCAGGCTGATTTATTGAGTAAGGCCCTCAGTTGTACCCAGGCCCTATTTGCATGCATAAAAAAGCTAGAGCAGCATGCAGAGGCTTCCAAAAACCATCATTTATTCAGGACTGCCATCTCGGCAGCACAGGCAGCATGGGAGATAAACTCACAGGAGTGCGTCTCAAGCTCTGATTCAGGTGTCGTGCCAGAGCAGGTGTGCAGTGGGGCAAAGACTTGGCTTAGGGTACCGTCACTGTTTAAATGGCATTGTGGTGCGCTTGTGGATACAGCAGCAAAGTCAGGCAGGCCTGAATGTCTGGGTAAAGAGGAAAAAAAGGGGTGGAAACTCTCTAGCTACCAGAGCAACCCGGAAGCAGCAGTGCACAGAAGTGACTGAAAATCATTTGCACCACTCCACCTCAGTGCTGGGGACTTTAAAAGATATGTTTCAGAATCACACTCATTCTGTTTAGGTATGGAGAAGAATTTTATCTTTTTTTCCCCAGAGGACATGGACTTTGCTGTATGTGCAGCTGCTGAAGAGAATACAAGTCTAGAACAGCAGCAGAGGAGCCTGGGGTTGTTTTGTTCTCCAGTGGGAGTTTTTCTGACTCCTGATGTCTGCATAAAACATGTTACTATTTAAAAAAGTATCAATTGTATTTTAAAAAAACCCAAAGACAAACAAACAGAAAAAGGTGGCAGAAATGGTTTATAATCTCATCTATCATATATCCATATTCTAGTTCCACATCGAGGAGAATTTACAGGTCCCTCAAAGAATCAGTTCACTTTACATCATATACAGTAAACCAAGTTCTCTTTGAAACACGTCAGTGGCATAAACGCCTAATGTTTAACTTCTGTCCTAATGCATAGTAATTCCTTATAATACATACTGGATTCATTAACTGACTAGTATTTCTTGTGCAAAAATCATCTATACAACTTCTGTGCATCTTCCAAGAAATAATTACGTGGATAGATGTAAGTCAGTCTTAGAAAACCAGGGTTTAAAGGAAGCTCCTGCTCTTTTCAGGAAACAAAAGGTACATGAGTTACAATTTCTTCATTCTGAATTGTTCAGTCAGCTTAAAATGCAGTATAAAATATTAAGGGCAAACTTTTCTGCTAATTAATTAATTATGATTAGGTACTTTTTGCTTTAGCTTCTAATTTAGGCAGATTTAAATGGATAGTACCGCCTGCATAAATATTACACTTATCTATTTAGTGTCATTTTAGCTTTGTTAGCATAGCATCACTACATAAAGAAGAATCGTTCTCCTTATGACTATCCCATTAGAAGCCCATTTCTCATGGGAATATATCATCAAAGGCCTCCAGTTCTGACCAAGACAAGTAGCACCCAGAAAGAAGAGTTTAAAAGGCTCTTACAGGTGTTGGTATTGTCTGACCATGCAGAGTCACCCCTGGGAACTGACAGTTTCACCCGTGTCACAGCAGCAGCTCAGCTAACCTGAAGACATTAAGCACTCAGGCAAGAGGTTGAGGGAGACGGAGTTTCCCAGGGAGGAAACTGCCTTCCCCTCCCAGCTGTGGAGACTGCACCAGCTTCCATGGCAGCTGCCCAGCAGCTATCCAGGACAATTAGAGAGAGGATGGATGCATGAGTGTGGGCTCTGAAAACATCATTTGAAGTGAAACCTTGGTGATAAGAGTCATAAAGCTTGGTACTCCATGGCCAATTTTACTGTTTGGCTAGAGAGAGGCTAATAAAAAAGCCATTGTTCAGAAGTAAATTTTATGTGAAGTTTTATCTGAAAATGGAGATTAATTTTGAAGTTAATATTGTGATGCTAACTTTGTGATATCAGAGTGAAATAAGAATTCCAGCTTTTCCATATTGTGTCTTGCAATATGATGCAGGCTTTCTGGAAGTGTGGCACTGTGTTGAGGAAGACATGAAGTTGTCTGGTGCTTATTGGTGTTATTTCAATTGCATTTGGGATTAATTTAACATTCTTGAGGGGGCATGGGTTGAGAGAGGAGAGGAGAGTAGCACTCACTAGGGTTTGGAAGGGGTTTTTTAAGCTTTTCTCCACAACCTATTTTCACCTTTCCAAAGAAACACTTATCCCTGCACAGGCCTTTGAGTTGAGATACCATGTCTTTATGGAAAACATTAAATGTTGAAGAATTATTTTAAAATCTGATTTGACAACAGTAGCATTATCATGAGATTAGGAAATGGTTTTGCTGTGTTTTGTAAGTCTTTGCAACATGACCAGTGGCACAAATGTTCATGCACTATTACTGACTCCAGCTGAAGGACAGCAGAGAAATAGACATGAATAAAACACAGTGACAGAAACAGTAACACTTGGACCCAACAGCGATTTGTGACCCACTGGGCACACTATTTTTTCCTAGTGGTTTAGTCATCTGTTGCCAGTGACAAAATTACTTACTGACCTCAGAGTGATACCGTGAAAATACTCCATAGTTTCTTGATTCAGAAAGGCTTCTGGAGCTCTGCATGAATGCTGTTAAACTGTATCTAAATAATTTATTGATGATAAGGATCTATCAGGAGGCAAAGAGATAAGGGAATGTTCCCTTCTCTGTCCCATTGTGATGGATAATGCAAAGATGAAGAGAGATATATGATTTCTACTTTTCTCCATGAGAAAAGAATTAGCTCAGGAATCTTTCTTACTTCCCAGATACCCGAATTCCTCAATATCTGTCACAGAGCAAATGTGACAAGATTGTGAATTACATGGATATCATGCAGTTTAACCTTTTTTAATTTCCTTCCTCAAAGTTTCAGTGAAGGGGAAAAGCAAACAAGACCTGTTACAGCTGAAGTAAGATCACCAAGAATCTCAGGGTCTGACCTAGCTTAGATTTTATGTAATGGCAATGGCTCATTAGGTGGAGGAAGAAGTTTATGTTTTCGTCTTTGGTTTTAAAATGTCATGGATGGAGTGACACACTTCACTTGTAAGAGGGAAGTAACAATATGTTTATTGATGTTAAACAGCAATTTTAACAAAGTTTGACAGTAAATGCAACAGTGGTTTAACAAGATTCAATGACAAGGTTCACTTGATATTTACTGCATAGAGGACAGTCAGACAAAACCATCAAGAAGACCCTCCTGTTGAGTCACAAGGTTCAGAATGGACCCCCTTGCTTTCTAAACTCCTTCTCAGAGAGGAGTCTAGGTGCAGCTGGATCCATTCCTAATCCCAGACTTGATTGATGGTTTATATCTAAAGGATTATACATGCACAATCAATCCTTTATACCACTTAATGAGGATTTCAAAGTTTAACATGCTATTAATCACTTACCAAAAAACTGTTGTGGCAAGGAATCTCTCAACCTTGAGAAGTAACGTTGAGAGGTGTCCCTACTCAAGGGGAGATCCTGGCATGCAGCCCACTGCCATGCAGGAGAGCTCAATGCACCCTCGGTTGTCCACTATTTATGGAGTAAGATAATTGACTTATGTTTACATACAGACTACAGAAGTTAGTTTCTACCAAATTTGGTGTGAGTCAGACATTGACCAGCACCATGCTTATTAGGTGGGCACATTGTTCAAATTAGCCCTTGGATATTGTATTGTTATCTGTGTCCCCTGAATCCACTTTGAGTTGGATGCAGCCATCACAACCAGATGCATCTATTATGATCGCCACTGGTGGTTACCACTTGAAGAGGTTTGTGGAAATACAGGTTGGGTTGGGGGATGTGGAAAGCACACTGCCACATAAAATCCCCAGATTGAAGCTTTAGACTGGCTATATTTCAATTTGCATAGAAGAGGCTACTATGGTAACCCTCTTTGTGTTGCCAGGGCAACAATTTAATAATAATTAGTTCCTTTAAAACTAATTTACCTTGAATAGATCCTTAAAGATTAGACACAACACTTTCAAAAGGTGTGAACTTTCTGTGGGAAGGAGTCATGCTAGTATTTATAACACATCAGAAAGGCAACCATTTTTTCTTTTTGTTTTTTGGGGTTTTTTTAAACAAGGAAGCATGATTACGCCTCTTGCCATATCCACATGTATTTATATGACTTGTGTTCCATATACAGTTTCCACAATATTTTTGTGCTTGCAAAATATACACTCAATATTATAAAATTTCAACAGGACAACACCAATTCAGATCTCTCAAATTAATGAGTGTCTTCATGTCCTTACGACATTCTGCTCTAGCAGAAAACTGCATGCAGGAAAACTGTTTTTCCACCATCCTCAGTAAGAAACGATAAGTTTTATTGCTGTCAAAGGGCATGTGTTACACTGCACTGTGTACTGGAGGCACTTTGGTCAGACATGGCCATGAGATGTTTGGGTAGGACTGGTCTTGGGGGCCCAAGGCTGGGCCGGGCAGGGCTGTGGGAAGCTGGAGACTAGTCTTGCAGTGGCATTTCTGGGGCAGGGGCTGATAGCTCTAGGAGCTGAAATGGGGTCCTGGGCCATGGACAGGGTAGGGGGACCCCTCAGGTCTATGCTCTAGAAGCAGCTTTCAAAGTCAGGAAAATTTGAATTCAGGTCTAAGCTGCACACATCAGATGTGAACTTCATACCATGGGAAATTTCACTCTATGTATATTCAGTTAAAAGACAATTCAATAGCTGTGAAACTTGACTCTGAATCCATACTTGCTCCCTTAATTTACCCACCAGGAAAACAGCTTTTATAGACAATATTCTTTACTAGCCTCACTGCTCAGCAGAGGTTGGAGGTTAAGGGTGAGAAAACCCTCCCACTGATGACATTTTACTACTGATCACCTCAGTTTAGTGGTTAATATTCAACTAATACACTTATAACCCTGAACTTTCCCGTCAGTGTTCTGGAGCATCAATAACTCCCTTTAAAAGACTTAACTTGAGCTGCCACGGACAGTCTCTTGCAACAAGCAGAGTACCTCACCACAAAACTGAAAAGCGGTTTGCGCTGCCTTTCCCTTAACTTTCTGAAGATTTTGTGTGCAAGGTGGTTAACATAGCTTGCTTTCAGGAGTGAAACTCAATCCCCACACTGGGGCTTTGGTACCTGCAGGGAGTGATGGATTTCAAAGTGGCCTGACATTTAGTTTCATATATTCATGAGTCCTATGCAGAATTTCAGATTTAAATTTCATCTGCTTTGTGATTTGAGGTTCTGTTTGTGTGGTGCAAATTCAAGTGGTACTCTGGACTGCATGAGAGTGCTTAGAAGCAACATTTCTCCCTCCTCATCCACATTCAGACCACAGCCAGGGAGATGAGTCTCTTTACCTGTCATTCTCCCCTGCAGCCACCTGAGGAGGGAGATGATGAGAAATAGGAAACCCTCTGAAACCAGTGCCCCTGCAGCTCAGAGTAGCTGGGGGAGTGCAGATAAAAGAAATTACGAGTGTAAAGGAAATGGGACTGAAAGGAGAAGTACAGCTGAGTCACAGCTATTTCACTGATGTGTTCAGACACTGCTGAGCCCTTCCCAGCACAGTGACACCACACAGGTAAGCAGACTTCCAAACCCCACAAGGTGAAATGGCTAAAAAATGCACAAATCTGTCCTGGTTGTAACATGAGGCTGACACAATTAGCCTGACAGTCTGTTTTCTGATGCCTGTAACTATTATTGAAGACATTCCTTTAAAATGTAACCAGAACAATGGTGAGAACACAACAATCTTCTAATCACCATCAATTTATCTGGCTTTTCATCTATCATAAAATATTGGGTACCATCTGGTAAAGAACCCTTTTTTCCCCCCTCGTCACTTCTTTTAAAGCACTGATGAATCTATCTGACTGGGGGCTGTAAAAGGAAAGCAGATGGCACACTTATCACCCAAAACTCAAACCCACAACCTTGTCCTTTACAAGTGTCTCTGGTGAGGAGGCAATTGCTAATGATAGCGATTAGCATCATGGAAATACCAGAAAGGCCAGAATCTTGCAGACAGCATTTCTGATAAACTCAGGGATTGATGCTTTTGAAGCCATTCAGACAGGTAGAAACCATTAGTGTCTAATGTTAATTCATCACAACTAATCAGGTCCTATGGGTTTTTACCTTGGTGTGACAGTAGCTCCCTAGTAAATGCTAAATCAAGGCAAAAAAAAAAAAAAACACCCAGAGAGCTTTGTCTTTTGTCACAGTACAGGAGTCTCACATTTTTGTTTATTACTCTCCTGCTATATGGATGTTCAACATCAAGCTGTCTTGTGTATATTGTGGTTTGGTGAAAATCACTCCTTCTTTAAAGTAACTTTTTTCACTAAAGGAGGGGAGAAACAGTTCACAGAAATTTAATTGAATGAACCTTGTGCATAGCAATTAATTTCAATATTGCTTTAGCCTGGAATTTTATTCTGTAATTGCATGACTCCTTGAGAAGAATGCAGTGATAGGAAGAGGGGTGCCTAGTAAGAGCAGGACAGGGCTTTCAAGGAACAGCAGTTTGCAGAAGACTAATTGGTGAGTGTCCTTGTAGCAACCTGCATAAACTGAGTACTTTTCCTTATCTTGATATGTTAAGATTACTAATCAAGAAAATAAATTCAGAAGATGCAACATTTCCAACTAAGTTTCATTATAAACTCAACTTTGTCTCGCTCTCTACAGCTCAAAGTTTTCATCACAACACTGATAAACTGACTTTTTTCTGAAATTGAGGAACTCTACCAATTCCCTAGTGAAACACCTCTCTTTTTCAGTGCATTTCTCAGCCTAAGTGACATAGCCCCTTGTAGATGATGTGGAAAGAAGCAAGATTAAGTCTTGCTTTGACAATGACCCTGGATTTTGTCCTGGTAGCTCTCAGTGGGATAAATCCAGAAAATGATAAGTCTAAAGATTGTTTCAAATCTTTAGCAGTCTGAATGGTGAAGGGCCCTAACAAGCTTCAAGGAGAATGCCAGTTTATTGCTGAGAACTCATCTACCATTTAAAACTGAATGAAAGTTGATCTTTATGTTAGGAAAAATATTTATCCAATAAAATTGAAACAAATCAGGGAAATACTTTGTGAATTCAACCACGCTTACTCTCCAAACATTCATGTTATAATTTTAATCTACAAGTTACTGTTATGGTAATTTAGAGTCCTCACAAATTCATTTTAACCTGAAAATGTGGTGTTTATTTTGTTAAGGTGGATATTTTATAGATATATATAAGGTGGGTGTATATTTTATAGTTGCATCACCCCTCACTTTTAAAGAAGTGGAGCTAGGAGAAAATGAATACCTAGACATGAAATAATGAGCAGATATATGTATACATACAAATATATCCATATACATATATTTTCCATTTCTGTTGAGTGGTTCAGGTCTTGGCTCAGGTCAGCAATCTGTGGTGAAATGAAAGCATTGTCTCATTCATGTTCCTGACAGAAATTCATCACCACCCACAGCGACTCTGGGATTACCAAGTGCCTGGGCAGATAAACTGGGGACTGCAACTGAACAGCTGTTTGATCCCTCATGGTTCTGCCTCTGGTCAGAAAAATTGTGCATTAGAGACACAACATCTGGAATCTCACACTGTCACATTTGTTCAGAAGATCAGTAGAAGACCTCTGTTCACAAGGCAGTCAGTCTGTTACCTTTTATAAGCAGTAAATTCACTTAGCAAAGCATGAAGAACAGGAATACAATAGAAATTCATTTACTTTGATCACAGCCAGATCTTGACATTTAGTTTCTACTGTAAGGACAATCATTCTGAATGGTTTTAAGTTTTTCCCCCTCTTGAGCTGTAACACTAAAAAGTCAGTATTAGTAAGTATATGGATAAAAATCATTCTAGCTTTTAAAAATATGAAAATCTAGCTATGTTTCCAGACTTCTTAAGCCATGTTTAATGCAGTTTTGTTCTTGTTCACTGTTTGGTTGGATGATCTCTTTAAAATGCTCTTTTCTACGAACAAGCTAATTAATAAATTACACACCTTTATAAACATTGCCATAGCCTATAGCTTGTCAGTAAAACTTCCTGAAGCTTTCATATTGTTGTTTACATTCATTCAGTAAACAAATAGTTTGCAAATCAAGACTATTGGAGTTATGAACAGTAGGACCTATTTATTGTGGTAAACCAGTAAGAAACTCAAAGTGACATGATTTGAGAGCGTACAGGCCAAAAAAATAAAAAGAAAAGAAAATTCCCCATGCTTATCTTCACCTCCTCTTCTTGACAGACCACCTCATAATTTACACACCATTCCATTAATTCCTGAGGTGGCATTTCCATTTAACTTTGACATGGCTGAAACAAGACAGCTATATCTACCTATCTTGCTTCACAAATGTTTGTTCTCTAACTAAGCAGATGGTCCTAGCTTAGTATCAGCTTACAGTTCTGATACAATAAGAGATACTGATCATTTTCCTTTATTATATTGAGTATAAATCTGGTGCTTCAAATACAAAACATTCAGAATAAGAATATTCTTTCCAGAAACCTTATTTTTTAATAAGGAATACTTCATCAGAATATGATGCAACAGTTTCCTCATGCTCTGTGGAAAGCTTTTTTTTTTGGTTTGCCTCTTTCCTGTAAGAAGAGCCACATGAACTACAAATAATGTTAACGTAAAACTAAAGCTTTTCATTTGTCTTGGTCTTTTGTTTTACTAGGATTTAACATTTCACAACCTCATGCTCTTCAGCTGTTAGTTGGAATGATACCAATAGGAACCTAACATGTAAGCATCACTCAAGGATCTTTTGCATTCACCATTTGAGATTGCTCACAATTCTCAATGAACGTGCTCTTAACAGGAAAATGGGTCTCCCAGAGCTATACCTGATTAAAGAGTATCTAGCAGTCTGAAGTATCACAGACTTCCCCAAAGATGATTTTATTTACCTTTCTAGATTTAAGGGCAGCCTACGTAGCCTAGCTAGTTTCCCATTTGCAGTTGCTTACTCCCAGAGATACTCTGTACTTCCCCACAGTTCCAGTTTCAGTTAGGTCATGGCATTTCTTCTGGTTTAATTTACTACATAACTAGACTCTTGCAGCCCCTTCATGTCCCTCTCCCCTCCTTTGCAGACTGCCATCTCAGCCTTCCCATGGTCAAGTTCCCTCTCACTTTTTCTGTTTTGTATTCCCAAAATCTCACATGGCAAAGACCATATGTGCTTCCTTTTCTTCCTCCTCAGCTTTCTGTAGACTATTTACTATATAATGCTTTTATTTCCTTTCTCTCAGGTGACTGGGCTCACCTCTCTCCATCACTACTCTGTCTTTCCACAATGTACAGGCTACATACTTTTTATTTCTTCTTTCCAGACCTTAACCTAAAGTGGCTTCTTAACAGACTGTTTACTGGGAACCTTTCAACCAAAAAAGCTTCATATTATCAATTGACCCTATTTATACTGAAGTCTTTAGCTCAGCTGTAGCTGTTTAATTAAGTGTCTTGCAGCTGAGAAACTATTTCTATATTAACCCCTTTGTGGCTGGCAAATACTAATGAACACCACTGATCTGAATAGTAATGAATATAACTGGCTCATAGATGATCCTTCATCTACAGTTTAACTGTCTCAACAGTTTAAATGCTTCTGTGTTTTCTATTTCTTCATACCGAGGACAGGCTGAGAGAGTTGGGGTTGTTCAGCCTAGAGAAGAGAAGGCTCCAGGGAGCCCTTATAGCGGCCTCCCAGTATTTAAAGAGGGTTACATGAAAGATGGGGAGGCACTCTTTATCAGGGAGTGCAATGTTAGGAGGAGGGGTAATGGTTTTAAACTGAAAGAGGGTAGATTTAGTATAGATCTAAGGGAGAAATTCTTCACTGTGAGGCTGGTGAGGCACTGGAACAGGTTGCTTAGAGAAGCTGTTTATGTCCCCTCCCTGGCAGTGTTCAAGGCCAGGTTGGACGGGGCTTTGAGCAGCCTAGTGTAGTGGAAGGTGTCCCTGCCCATGGCAGGGGGGTTGGAACTAGATGATATTTAAGGTCCCTTCCAAACCAAACCATTCTATGATTTTGTGATTCTATTACTGTTTCTTTCTGATTTCTTTCCCCAGATCAATAGCCTATGGCTCATCAGCGCTCTGAAATCTGATATTTAGAAATGGATAATTGGTATAGAATATAAAAGTTGCCATGTCCAGACCATTCAGTGGTCTGGTGAAGTGACAAATGCCTAAGAATTGTGACTATGAACACAATTGTGACACTTTGAACAGTAATGGGAATCTGGCCTTGGAAGTTCAGTAGCACAGGCAGTGGGAATCTCATATAACACAAGCAGGAACAGTAAAGCTTACAAAACCTTGCAGCAGCTTGATTCAAGGCATGTATTAGTGAGGAGTTTCAAAATCATGAAGTAAGTAGTTTGTCTTTCATCTACTACATGGTTTATTACTGATTGTTTTCCACCATGTGGTGTCAGACTATGATTTTTAATATATATTCACATATATACATATATATAATAAAAAATATATACAAGAAATCCCAGACTGTTTGTCCGAACTGTCTGCTGCAGTTGCAGCTCATATTTGTGCTTCAATTCCAAGAACATTTGGCAGAAACTGGTTGTCAGCAGCTTGTAACGTAGTAACACCAAAAACCAGATCAGCCAACAATTTGAGAAAAGTTCACCTAATAGTTCATCTAACTGCAAGGTTGCTTAGTTCTGCTGAACCAGTGCACCCCCAAGGGAGTGAGATGTACTCAACCAGGGCTCCAACATAAGCAGCAACAAAGTGAGTTTGAATCAGTCTTCTCTGCTCAGAGGGAGAAAATAAATATGAAGTTTGCAGGTAGAATACAGTGTTCAAGTCTTGAGATGAATAAGTAGTGCTAAGAGTTTCTTTTCCATCTCTGAGTACTATGCTGGTACACTAGAGACAGCAGATACTAAAACAACCTAGTTTCTAGATGTGTTGAGCTACCTTATTTCAAGATCAAGTCCTGAAGTCAGAACTGAATGAGACCAACTAAGGAAAACATTAGATATTGACAGAAAACATTTTGTCTTGTCCCCTGTAGTTCCAGTTAGAGATATATGGATACTTCCAGTTAGAGATCTATGGAATTATAACCCCAAGACTACTTCATCTCTGTTTCCTGGTAAATCTTATTGCTCTCTTTAACTGGAAGAAAGGAATACTGAGTGAAATAGGTAGCAGAAAGAGAAGTTTTCCAGGCATAAGAAAATAAAAAGCTGGTAAGAGAGCAACAAAATAAATTAAAATAACATTTCATAAAGTTGGAAATAAATGGTTTTTATTCTGTGAAGAAGTATGCAATAATATGTGACATTGCACATAATGAATTCCAAGCAGAATGCAAAACACTTTAGAATGGGTGAGGATTAATTTTCTAAGTGACTTACTTGTCTCCAATGTTCTCTTTTGTTCAGTTTATTGTTACAGCAGAGGTTCTGTTGCCACATTGAAATATAGATCAGTTATAGTCAAAAGGCATTGTTTTGTACAGGAAAGTATTCACTTCCTTTTATTTTTGCCTGATTTTTGTTATGAAATGAGCTTTGCTACTTCATGTATTTTCCAGTTTGGTTACTGCATTGCTGAAATGTTGTTGCTAGCTTGTTTGGTTCTTTTTTCTTCCCTGCCTTCACCATCTTGGTTATTTCATGTAAAACAAATGGCCAAATCCTATTCTTCCCATTATTCTGAATCTTCAATTTCCTGTTTGCAGTATCATTTCCATGATACAAATTCTTGGTATTGCTAAATGAAAAGAACAAGCTATCTTTATCACACTGAACTGTCTAATAGCAAGAACAGTACTTAGCAATCTTTCACTGGCTTGCTCTCAAAGGATTTGGGGCTGCAGTAATACCGTGGCCTCCTATTCCACCAGGTACCTCCTCCTGGTGTTGTCCAGCCCCTGGTAATTCTCTCTCACTGTGATTCTCCCTGCTGTGTTTGTCTAGATACTGGGGAGACGGCTCTTTCCTGAAACTGGATGAGGTGAAAAACGGGGAGAGTTTTTGCCCCAGCTAGAGGTCCTTGTCAGGTTTTAAGATGTGCAGAACAGGAGCCTAGCAGAGTCAAAAGAAATTCTGTGCTTGTAAGAGAAGAGAGCGGAGAGAAGACGACGGCAGGGCACCCTCAATCCAGGGCATCCAGTAGTTGTCATGCTTCAGACACTCACTGCCTTTCTGTCTCTTTCTGCTATTGAAATGTATCAACTCAATTTTTTTATAGTCCCTACAAATGCAAACAACCTATTCCCTCTATGCAAAATAACTTCTATCAGAAATAGCCAGCAGGGTTTAAGACATTGAGGAAAGTATCAGAGGGGCTTAAATTTGACTTGTTCTCTTAAAATAGAGAAGATGTCGAGGTATATAATCATTCACCCGACCCCTCTCCAAAGACAAAATTGATTTACTGCCGCAGGTAATGGACATCGTTGTGTATTTTTCCACAGAAAGAGCTTCCAAATATGGGGCTTGTGCAAATGACGTCATCGCACCCACCAGTAATGACTGACATATGTCAAGACATTATTTCTCCTGACTGGTATACTTTCTTCAGGTATATTTAGGTATTTTTACAGAAACTGGTTACACTTTGGAGACTATTTTAAACCACTGGAATTGAATTTGTAATTCCTGTGCAGTACAGTTTTGACATGGAAATGAGATACTAATACAGATCTATCCCTTGATAGGGAAAAAAGGATTTTTCTGAAGTGAATCCCAACCTAATTCTCAGAACAAAGCACGGCTGGTGAAATAGGGGGAAAAAACAACAATCTTAAAACCAAACTGAATATTACTAAATGAATGCAGAAAATTTATATTAAATTCTGATAACATTATAATGTAGTTTTACAGTCTAACAACAGCCATTTTTAAGCGCATCTTCATAGTGTACTGGTTCTCATATAAACACTGCAAGTACATTATTTTTTTGTTAGAACTGAACTGAAGTCTATGATAAGGGACTTGATAAATACTTGAGCAATACAGATTTGATTTCAGCATGTATGTAACATTATAGCCTTAGTGAAATCAAGGGATTTAAAGCTGTACCTACTACCTATGGACTAAGTAGTATGTACAGTATCAATTGATTTTCATCTAAATGAAAGGCTGATGGAGAAAAGTAGGCTTGGAACTGCTCTCAAACAGTATTTCAAAACTGCCTTCTCTTGGTTCACCTCCTATCCTCCTTCACAGCACGTATTATCTTCCCATGTGGAGAGATTTTTCTCTTTTGGCTTTCCAAGAAAAAGTAGTGAAATAATTAATAAGACAATGTCAGCAAAGTCTTTTTAATTCTGAAAGCATTGTATTAAGTATTCTTTTGACTCTGAGACCGAAGAGCTTCCATTTCAACCTTCAGCTCAAAAAATTCATGTAAGAGCAGTAACAGCCACAAAAATTATTTCATTCCCTAACTCTCTGCTGAGGACAAGTTTTTGATAAAATTGCCTAGAAGAAGATCTTAACAAGATAAATTGGACTTCCACACTTGGAATGTGGTTTTACAGATTTATTCACAGGGGTTGATAATGGGTGTCTATGTCCCTTTTTCAAAAGATCTCATAGCATGTCTGAAAGAATGACTAGACTAGTTCTCTTTTTTGGCTACTAGAAACATGCATAGCAATTATTTCTGTATATTTGGAGAGACTAACTTTGTTAGTATAACTGCAGTATAATATCTGTTGTCCTTCATAACACCCTCTGAAAAACTCTGTTCCTGGGTCTTTCTCCTATGCATTACAGTGTGCCAGTAATTTCGGTTGTAAAGATCTCAAGGTTGAAAGAAAAAGTTAAACTACAGTTGGAAACCATTTTTCCCCTTTTAGCTTTATCTTCTGTTATTGCTAAAAGGTTCCTGTAAAAGAAAGGTCTTGATCAGAATTCTGAGTCTAGCTGGGGTTTTGATTCATTCTGACACCTCTAACAAGGACAGTCCCACAGCCAGGAACCTCCAGAAATTTCAGAAGGAATAAAGTATTCTTTGCTGTTGTTGTGGCATCCCAGGTAAAAAAAGGCCAGCAATTATTTTAATAAGTTTTTCACCCTTTTGGTGACAAAGGTGAGGAACCATCATTGGAAGATGAGCTCAAGATGTCACATAGCTCAGTATCTCTGCTCAGCCTAGTGCAGGCTTAATTTTCTCTGACTGCCTACTTGATATGGCTAGTAGACAAAAACTGCTGAATCACATGTAAAGCACTGAAAACGTCCTGACACCAGCCAGTGTTTCACACACTCACCCAGACATGTTGCATCTGATCTTTTTTTTGCCAGGTTTAATATCGAAGGGACTCTATTTTGATTGTTTGAAGCTGTTGCCCAATAGATTGCTTCTGGAACTGTTTCATAAGTAAATAATTTTATGGTCACTGCACACCACTGTTAGTGTATCATCAGCTGCACCTACACACAACTGTTCATAGTTGACTAACAATATATCCAATATGTCTTAGTGATATTGGTTGTATTAAAGCCATCTACCTGGTATAGCACAGTGTAATATGACAGGGCTGTGGAAAAGAAATTGTGGTTCTTGCTAGATAAAGTGTGCATGCAAGTATTGAAGATTATTCTAGCAAAAATCATTGCCAAACAGACAACTAGTTCCAATGCTGAAAAGGTCACTGGCAAATGAAATGTTCTTTAAAGGATTATGTAATTCCTCATATGGGTTTTAATACCAATTTAGTGAGCACTGCCTCCAGGTTCACAGAGCTTTAGATCAGATTTTCAAGTTAGTAATGGATAGAGATCTATGTCACTTCTGCAGCCAGAAACTGCTTGAAGTAGAAAGCGGGAGAGCAACATGAAATGAATACAGTGGGCATTTATCTTCACAGAACCAGTGCTTTCAGCAAAGCACATCAGAAAGCATTACATGCAGATCATCCCCATCATACCACATAATCAATATGGAATTGACCTTTTGCATTCCTTGGATAGTTGCAGTGTTCTAAGGCAGTGGTTCTCAACCTGTGGTACACGGACTCCTGGGGGGCTGTGATGTCGTTACAGGGGGTCTGTGAAGGCTTAAATCAGGGGTGGGGAATATCCAACCCAGAAACATTTGGTCTTGCCTGCAGCAAGCACTGCGCCTCCTTTTCCCACAGCCCCCTCCCCTCAATGCTCCTCTCATACTGAAGCTCCCCCTTCCTTCTCTCCAAATTTGAAGACCCTTCATGAGAAAACTGAAATAAATATTTGATGCAGCCTAGTGCTTTAAATCTTGAATTAAGTCTTGGTGGTCCATGGCCACAAAAGGTATTTAAAGGGGGTCTGTGGTGAAGGAAAATTTGAGAACCCCTGTTCTAAGGCATTGAAATAAATAAATAGGTGCTCTCAAAAGATGCCAAGTGCCTGCCCTCTGTCTCTTCTGTGGGTAAAAAAGAATTTTCCTGTTATCACTTCTTCTCCTATCACTTTATAAAGGGTAGAATAGCAAAGATAGCACATCTTAATTAAGAGTTCAGTCTACTAGCCAAATAACTTGCTCAGTCCAGAAGTGTAGAATTCAACCTTTCATTTAGGTTTCATGCAATACATAGAAGACTATACCATGTCTCAAATTAGAAGAACTGGTTGCATTTTAAAACAATTTCTATGTTAAAAAAAAAAAAAAAAAAAAAAAAAGAAAAAGTTTTGCTGTTGGGTTTTTAACTAAAAGTGTTTAAAAGGTCATTTACAGAACTGCCTGAAGAGACTATAAATGAAACTTTAGAATTTAAATGAGAAGCTTTTTCTTCCCTGCCATAAGTAAGAATCCTTACTGGCTATAAATTTGCTACTTTCAAATTATTGCTTGAACCTCAAACTCTTTATGCAGGTCAATCATCTGTTAGATAGTCAGGAAGACCTTTACTTAATTCTAAATTAAATTAGTGCTAAGCAGCAGCAGATTACCTGTCATCCAAAAAAAGCCTGTTTATAATCTTTTTCTTAAAACACTTTATTATTGCTCAAACTGATTCTCCTGTGTACTAAAGATCAGTTTAGTATCAGCATGTACAATACAGAGTTTTGGTACCCTACTGTGTTTTCTCCATTGTCTCCCAGCTGGCTTTTCCCTAGTTAATGTCATGGATTTGTGTTCTCCAGTCTCAAATTTAAGAAGACTTTTGCAATATACCTAATATTTCCCCATCTTCTCTGCTACTTTCTATCAGTTCTTTGTTCCAAGATGTTTGGATTCACTTGATTTTCATTTTTCTTAAAAGAATAAAAGGTCTTTTCTGGTTTTTATAGTATCTGTCTCTCATCCTTTCCTTGGAAATGCGAGTCTACACATTTAACATTTTGGCAATATCTCTTTCAGTCAATAAATTCCCTCTGACACTTGACAGAGGCCTTACGCTCTTTCTGCTTGACCTGTGGTTACTTATGTACATGAAAATGTACATCTAATTAGATATTTAAGATGTATTAATATCTTCTTTTTGTTCTTTAGAGTTTGTTTCCCGAAAACCTCCTTCCTCCTAACCTCTTTTTGTAGTTATCCCCTGGTCACATCTCCACTTTTCTTCCTCCTCAGGATCTGTGGCTTCAGTGACAGGGACTGCAGTTTGGCATAGTGGCTCTATAGTTGAAGTCACTACAGGCTATGAATATTTCTTCACTGCTGAGCATTATCCTTGTGTGGCCACACAACACACGTTGGAACCTGCAGCTTTGATTTTGACTTTGAAGACTATATTTAAGCATTGATCTGATTCACAGAATTTCTGAAAAGCTACTGCTACCATGGGCTTCAAAGTGACTCCCAGTGTAGCTGAGAACTTGACACTGGAACAGGTGATGTCCAGATAACAAATATGCCAATGTTACTTTTGTAGGCATGCATCTCAGCAGCAGCTGCTGGGTTCTGAGTGCTTTGGAAAATCAAGGAGGTATGTGACTACAGACTTCAAAAACCTAGCTTTACACTTCCAGTTTTTAAACTCTAGGCCTGCAGGTAAAACTTGCATGATGCCGAAAGACAGGATCCTCATTGCTGTTCTTATTCTATACTTTTGGTCTTGCGATTGCTAGCTATAGTACACGCTGGTATTTCTTTCTCCTTCTATTGATTATAGTGCTTCTCATTTGTTTGATTAAGAGGGAAAAAGTTACTGAAGAGAGCAGTACCAAATGGTCATATAATGCTTCTAATGTTGCTTTAAAAGTCCCTTCAGACACAAATCTGAGCCTTGATTCACTTGTTATCAGTCACCACTAGGCAGTAAATTGAGAGGGGTTTCCATATTATTTGCATGTAAAGCAAAACTTCAGTTAAAGTTCACAAGCCTGGGTAAACACACCTTTTATTATAAACTAGTTTTTATTATAAAATAATTCTTTATTAATTGACTTCTATTTTCTGGGGCTTGGAGCTCTGAATTGAAAGAAATCAAAATTTCTCTTTTGTCTAGTTTTCCCATTTTTTGTGCAGCTGGTTGCACTGAAAATATTCCATTGCCTGGAAGGAAACGTATTTGCTTTTGTGTAGTCCTTATGATTTTAGGATACAAATGGTTCATAAATACTCATTAATTTCTTCGTACAGTAACTCTGAGGGATGAGAAATATTATTCCATATATTTTTGGATTAAAAATGAGAGACCAAATTACTTCCTACAGAACTAACAGAAAGGCCAACCCAAATTTCTTTTGTGAGAAATTTTGTGAGTGTTTAGACAGTGACTTTCAATCAATATCCTTTTTTTTTTAAATTTTAAGAAGACTGAAACAATAAAATTAATTTTTGGGGTTTTTTAAATTATTATTTATTTAATCAGGATACCTCTAAAACTGCATGGTTTCATAAAATGCTTCCAACTATTACAATGAAAAATAAAAACAAAACCTATCTCTTATCTCTTTGTGATATATTGCTCTCATTGTACTACTCTTACATTGTCTACAGATTGCAGAGGTCCTAGAGCAAAACTTTTGGTATTCTTTTATCAAGCTAAAAATTCATGAATAGCTTAATATTCTGGAAGTCCCTGGGTACAAGTTCTGTGCCACAGCAGAGGTGGAAGGTATCTTTCTATTTCCAGAAATTATAGAAGCTGTCTAAAAAAACAGTTTAAATATTGAACAGTTAGCTCTGCATGGCTAAAATTGGGGAAGACCAATCCTTCCTAGGTGACAGACTGTGAAGTGCAGCTGCAGAATTGCTATTGGTATCGAGACTAAGATTTTTCAAGTTCTATAATACTAGCTCAGATAAACAGATGCCTCTGGAGTTTTAACCAAATGGTTGAAGAAATTATTTCAAAAATAAGCATCAGCTTCTCCTGCTTGTTGTCTTTGGAAATGCCCAGAAAATTGTGACATAGACATTATGACTGCTGACTAAAAATCTTGTAAGAAAATGTCTATTTGTGAAGAATTTCCAGTTGGACTGAGATCTTTTAACCCTACTTCCACACCTGTTTTCCTGTTGCTTCCAGTATTTATGACCTCTGCACAATTTCCATCTGATGCTTTAAGAAATGATGTGAAATATGTTCAGCAGGACTAGGAAAGAGGAAGTGATAGGGAACAATAATGTTGGGTGACCCTGAATGCAGACAAGTACCAATGGAAAACATATTAGAAAAATTTGAAATGACCATGGACATATATTGATTCTGAAAACATCCAGGCAGTGAAGGATAGTGGCCAAATTTGGGGGGGTTGAGAAGACATAAAGCTCAATTCTGAAAATACTGATTGCCACCTCATCCCACATACAACAGGTGAGAGTCTGTCATTACACACAGGTAGACACATTCTCACCCCAAGGAATTTAAGCACCAGTTTTCCTTCGCTGTCTTCTCCCTTTTGAGTCACTCTTATACCTACCTCAGATGCCATTAATTCACTCTGAGTCACATTTCATTCCAAATATAAACTCTTGAGCAATGAATGTGATATCCAGAAATACTAAGATGACAAACACTTGCTAATGCAGCCTAGATTAGTCTTGGATATTTAATCTTAAAATATTTCTTTCCTGTGTGTTATATGTGGACAGCAATAGAAGAGAATTACATTCTTCTAAAGTATCTTTTATTCCACTCCACAATGCATGTTTCTCTTAATACTGGCCTTCTGATGAATTTTTCATTGTTTTTCTAACCTTAACTTTTGACCTTTGCAGCAGTTCTGGATTCATGGCTTTCATACCATACTGAGTCCCTCTCTTGTCCTGTAGGCAAAAATGTACTATGTAATATTCGCCTACTGTCCTGTCAGAAAGAGTCTTATTCATAAGGACTCTAGTTTAGAAGGTGTCTATCTTCTGTTCAGTGACCCCTTGACATATGTTACTGGCAATCACTAGGTATATTTCTTTTTTAGGTACTTTTTACTTAAAATCTTCTTCAGCAAGTAGCTCATCTAAGGTCACCTACTGGTCTCCTGCCATCATCCATCCTTCCTCCCACTCTTTACAGCTTAGCCTTTTATAGGTTCACTCTTCTTCCTAATTTCCCTTCTATTCTCCTTCCTCTGTTAATACAGTTGTCAGGATTTTGCTTTCTTTCATACTTAAATATTTTCTTTTCTGCCCCATTGTAACCTGTGTTAGAATCAAATCCTGGTTCATCCCCATTGCCTTTTCTCCTGGGTCTTCTTCTTCAACTCAGAGCATTTATGGAGGAAATGCCGCAAAACATTTAGTACATCTTTCCTGTCTTTGATTCCCAGCTAACAACTCTTCTCCCACTTAGTGGATTTTCTCACCCAACCACCCCAATCATCTTGTCACTACCTTCAAGACTCCCCCTACTGCAGCCACCATTTCACCTGTTCCACAAATAGTCCTCTCAGCCTCCCAAGACAAACTTGACCAGAGTGCCTTTGCATTGCTTTTGTCTTCCTCTTCATAAACTATTAAATTTACCTATTAAAGACAGGTGTTTCTTGACTGCTTTTTCCCTAACTCCTTTACTTGTTCCAATGACCTCACTGTGTAGCCTGTCTTCCTCATGCTCTTTTTATCTTCCCTTTTTACTGCTTTCACTACAGAGAAGTGCCTCCTGGCATGTTTTTCCTCACAAATGCGTCTTTGTCTTTTACCTCTGAGACACCCTCTTTTTGCATCATTGCAGATACAAATGATCTATCTTTTAGATCTGTAATCTAGGTTTAATCTTTAATTTAGAGTGCTTTTTAACATTTACATGTAAAACCTGTTTTTAAATGTGGCAGATTCTTTTTCAGTGGTGGTGGGACCTTGCAGAGATGCAGTTCTATTGTCCATTTAAATTCCTAAAGCTTTCTCATCTTACAGTTCAGTTGCTGTGGCATCATATTGTCTGTTCCTGTCAAAGGCAGTTTTGCTCTGCCAGAGTGCATGGAGAAGGCTGTTGCTAAGGTCATTTTCCTGGTCCATCACTTTGACTTTCACACTCTGCCATTTCTCTCCCTTTCTCTCTTGCATCAAAGAAAGTTCTTTTTTAACTTTCCAAGCTTTTCAGGTCTTATTGCAGTATCAAGTTGTCATTTCCCTCCTCCAAGTGGTCTTTGAGACAAACTTTCATCACACCCATGTTAAATTCTGAACTGGATATCTTCAGGCACTGAGTGACACCTCCACCTATTTTTTATTTCCTACAATCTTCCATAGAAGTCTGTGTTATTCCCTTTCAAACAACCTCTTAAAACACCATTCTTCTTTGATGTGGTGCTCACAAAACTGGGGATTGCTGGGCTTTTGGTGTACTGAGATCAGAAGCCAAGCACACCCACAAATGTTGCTTCATTGTTTTCCTTTACTCCTCCCATCTGTCTCTGTCCATCTGTTTTGTCATATAGTTTAATTCTACTCTCTCTGAGAAGAAAAAGGATTTATACATCCACAGCACCACTACCTACAGCACTTGAGACACCGGGATCCTGAACTGTGGCTAAAATTCAAAGATGAAGGCCATAAGACAATGTAAACAAATACAAGAAAAATAGATTTAATTATTATAAGAATTTTACGAATATTTTACTGAGTGGGATTTTTTTTCATTTTCCTGATGATGACAGTGTTTATGATTTTTTAAAAAAGCTCTTGTCTTTTTCCTAGTAGTTTAGAAATGTTAGTGTTGGGGGTTTTGTCACAACAAATTAATCAACATTAATTTTTGTGTGTAAATTCTGGCAGAATTTTTCCATCAAATGTTCATGAACATTTTCTCTAAAGCATTCTGTAATGTGGTGACACAACAAGTGTTAAAAGGACACATAAGCATTTCTGCCAATAATGACAAGAGGGAGTTAATCCATATGTTGATATGCTGTCAGTCAAAAGCAAACTAAAAAATAAAATTGTCTTTAGGCAAAAAATAAAAGGGACATTCCTTGATATTTTTTTTTCTTTTTGGCTGTTGTCCTCCCCCATGACTTTGTATGGCTAGTGTGCATAAAAATAAATAGCATGCCTCATGGTAGACATGTTGTGGTCTACATGTTAGGAAGGTAAATAAAATTTGTGTCTTTTTTTCTGAAAACTGTTTTTCATATTTCATAGTCTAATATTAGGAAGCAGAGACAACAATAAGTAGCTTGGCATCCTTTTTTCTGCCATTTTCTCAAAGCCTGCAGTGGAGATCCATATGCCTACTATGCCATTTCTACACACATTTACTTCCCCTGGCCAAATGTCAGGGGCAGAGATGTGTTAGGTACCCTGACTAGAATGTAAAATCAGATGATGAGCACTTTAAGGGACTGAACTTTCTTACTGACATATAAAACATATTGGTGTTTTAAACAACTGAGGTTTATTAATTAGAATTTTATTTATTTTATTTTATTTTATTTATTTTATTTTATTTGATGAGGAATATCAAGGTTTGAATTCCTAGTTTTTCCAACATTTGTACCTCTCTGGATGGCTACTGTGTTCTCCTAAAATGCCTTACTGAACATCAAGGGACATAATCATGTCTTTAAAAGATCTCCTGTACTGAGAATGTAGCTTTATTCATGAAGAGTTATGATAATCTTTCATGTGTGTGCCCTAGTTAATAAGGTATTTTGATAGAATTTTCTCCTGATATATAGCGTCAGAGCCCCTCATGTCCCAACCTCTGAAACAATTTCTAGTCCAGATAATGAAAGTCAGTGTCTGTGTGTCATTTGTGCCTTTGAAAATGTCCCCTGAAGCCCAGCAATACAGTGGAGTGCTGTTTTGATACTGACTGCTCAGAAGAAGAGTCAGTAAATGGTTTGACATTTTCTAATCTGGATGCATGAGATAAGTCAGTTAACAAAGCCCCGTGAGCTCACTATAATGGCAAATATCAAATAGTTTTGTCTTTTGATATAACCAGGTGTTGTACAGTGTTGGATTTGGTATTGCATTACTTGGGTAACTTTGGAAAGCGTTATCTACTTCACCTTAATTTGTATATGTATATATGAAGTTTCTAAGTAATGACCATCTCTGCTAACTCCACTGTGCAAAAAGTTTCCCTCTGTCAGACATGATAACTCAATCACAGTGTTTAAGCATTTGTACTTCCTAATGGTCAGAAAATACATTACAGCCACTGCCATAAAAAAACCTGATGGAATTACTTAGCCAGACCACTTCTGGTTTGCATTAAAAAAAAAAAAAAATCTAATTTATAAAAAATATCGTTCTTTCTGTATGAATTTGTTGCAGGCTGCTTTGGACCTAAGAGTTCCTAAGCAGAAAGTATGATTTGCTCTTGATAGAAAGTATGAACCGTTTCAACCCCACTCCTTCCTCCCTCTCCCCAACCAAACTGTGCCTGTATGTGACATTGACAATCAGTACCCCAAATGTATCAGAGAAAGTGGTAATAAATCCTAAATTTGGAAGTTACAGATAGATGTGGTTATGTGTAAAGTTTCATCTTAACCTCCTCAATTAGTGGTAGGAGTTTTCCTTGTTGACTTTTAATGCATTAGGATAGAAGGAAGAGAAACCCTGAACCCAGTTCAGTGGCATATTTCCTTCCTGACTTCAGTGAGGACAGATTTTCTGAGACCTCCCTCTCAGTTTTTCCTGTAAATGTCTGCTGCTTCCCCTTGAGAAAGTAGGCCAATCATCCCTTGAGTCATCAGCAGTAGCAGAAATAACCTCTGAGGTTAACCAAGGAATTTTATGGAACACTTACTGCTTTACCTCTTTCTATTGTAATCCTGATATTGATAGCAAACAAGATATGTACCACTTACTGGGTGAAAGCCAAGACACTTGGATGTGTCATGGCTATGTTATTACAGGTGGCTTTTGACAGAAACAAATAAGTATACAATACACAACGGATGAAAAAGTAACAAACAATACAGCCCTCTAATGGTAAAAGTGAATGCTAACATTTCAAAGAATAAATAATAATTGCATGAGAGAAATATTTTTATAAATCATATAAAATATAGTACCCATAATCCTATCCCTAGTATTACTGATACCAACTGGATTAAAGTAAAGAAGATGTTAAATCCAAATAGTGGATGAGGATGAATCCCAAAGCACAGCAAAAACATGCAGCCCTGATCTTAAAGGCCAGCAGAATGGAAAGAGGTGGGAGAAACATGAAGGATGCAATGTTTTCTCTGTGATTGTTCTCCATAACTGCATAGCTCAGAAACTTGCACTGTGCTTTGGGGGCTCCTTTGTCCGATTTCAATAAAATCGTTGCTCCACTGGGGACATTCTTCTTTCCTAAGCTACACTGTGATCTGGCTTTGACTGGAATCCTACTTTTGAGTGCTGATGATTGAGCCTAAAGCTGCTTTTGTTGTTGACTGTGCTTATGGTAATGCCCTACAGTTTCCAAGGCAGTGATCCTGTGGTGCTGTAAAAGCAGCAACTGAAACTAAGGGATTTTATTCTCTTCATGAACGTTAGAAAACACAGTTGTGTTTAATTAATTAAAATGGAAGGTAGTTGGTTGCAGAAAGTACACTGGGAGAGGTTTCTGGCTCTGTTCTTCATCCAGATCTCTGATCTGTTTTCTTGTCACGCATGATCACTTTTTCCCTTGTGGAACAGTCCAAGGGTGGGCAGAAGCTATGTGAGGAACTGGCTGAAGATATGTACTAATAAAATTGTTTATGTGGAATTATTTCTATTGTTATCTGGGGATAAAATCTCAGTTTTAGAGATGTATGTCTCCCTGCTGAGTTTTCTGCTGTTTTTCTATTTTATGCCCTTTCAAGGGTCTGTCCCTAAGTGAAGGGCTACAATCAGTAACGAAGTCCTGGCTAACAGTGAAAGCTAAGAGCTTCATTGCTATCCCAATAAATACATTCTGCTCTCAAGCCCCCATAGCAGTCTCAGCAAGTCTGACAGGCTGACATGGGAACACAGGCTACTTCCCCTCTTACCTCATATTTATGAATTAGGAGTTTAATGTAATTTCTCTGTTTAAATACAGATGTCCTTCTACCGGAAAGCTTACAGTTGTGTCATAGCCGGCCAAGAGAGGCAGCCAGGGTATCATGAAAAGTTAATATATGAACTACATAAAACCCCATTATCATCACTTTTCTCTCTTTGTAGCTGCTATGTCACTCATATTATATCACATAAATACATTATAAGTTCTTTGTAGCAAAGGCCTTCCTTTCCCTTGCATCTGTAGAACAGAGCACTGGCCCTTTACTGATATGACTGGGTGCTAATACTGTGCAGCTAAATACATGAATGAAGGGCTAAACTCTCCTCTTCCAGCAATCAGTAAAGGGAGCTGTTCCAAATTTGGGCAATGTTTTAATACATTCATTATTCTCAGCTGAAGGTATAATTTGCTTTCTATATAATATAAGCTGTTTCAGAGCTCATGTAGCCTCCAGGATATTTATTTAGGCTACTCGTTGAATTCAGACATTTGTGTGAACCCTGATTCTTTTGGGGGCTGTTACAATTAGAAGCACACACAGAATCTCATAAGCATTACTGAAACTCTTCAGTTAAACCATGACTTAATAAGACATACAAGTTTGCATAGGACACAAAAGTTTTGAACTAGTTTGCACATTTTCTAGAATGGGAAGAGACA
Source organism: Strix uralensis (assembly GCF_047716275.1). Classification (NCBI taxonomy): domain Eukaryota; kingdom Metazoa; phylum Chordata; class Aves; order Strigiformes; family Strigidae; genus Strix; species Strix uralensis. Next base: position 70,950,938 of record NC_133976.1, on the reverse strand, counting down.
GCAAATAAAAATATCAGTCTATTTAGAAGCAACTGCAGAAATAACTCCATTATAATTGCATCAATGGCATTTTTCAGTTATTTTGAGATTGAAATACAAGCCAGCCAGGATTCTGCAAATCAGCTACTATTAACATTTTTTCACTTTATAATTCAAAATAAATTCAGGCCAAATATATCATATTTACATATGTGAGTGAGATTTACAGTTACGCTGAAGACATAGAATTTGTCATACTTTCCTACAGTATGCCCCATACTATACTATAGACTGTTTCTTTTCCATCTCTTGTATTTCTAATAGCAAGGATTGTGTTTTCAGTCAGAAGTATTTAACATAACTATGGCTGTATCATCTGTGAACAATTGTTATGAGGAAAGTAAATTGGGTTTTTTTCTTTCATATTTTCCAAAGCAGTTTAGCAGTTGCAAAGGAGAAGACAAGAAGACTACATATATAATATATGGATCATATCTGGAGAACTAGTGATTTGTATATCTATTCTTTGTATTTAAAACAGTTGATCTATAGGATAGAAGGGCCTTGCCAAGACAACTTTTGTTTTCATCCACTCAAGAAATTTTTCTCTGTTCATTTCAATTATGAATGGCTGTTTTCCATTGACACTTAATACTAAAGTTCTCTTTACTGATTTTGTGTCAGTACCTCAAATACCTTGCAGTCCTTTCCAGATTGGGGACTTACGCAGAGCTGTACATTACAGTTTGTCTTCCCAGCTGCTGATATGCAACACACCATATTTTATTCCAGAGGTGACAAATATATTATGTTGTATACAGAATCCAACAGATTCCTTCCATTATATTAACGCATTTGTGAGAGAGGCAAAGTCTATCAATTCCTTACAGTTTTACTCTCATAAGTGTAATTACAATTAGGCCAACTTTCTCTACCTCAATTGCATTTACCTGAGAAACTTATGTTGGGAGCGTAGTCATGCTAAGTTCTCTCAACTGTAAAAAAGCCAGTTTTAAATATCAGTCCAGACCTGATGCACTCTCTGGAAATGTTTCTATCATTCTTCTGATTTTACAGGGAACACAGGGAACTTAAGCTCTAAATTTAGACACTTCAATTAAGTGCCTTAAATGGGGTGAATCCAGGCTTAACTTCCTGAACTTTTGTTAAAGGTGTTCTCTATTGTCATTTTTGTTTCTTTGAACATCTTAGAGGAAGAAAATTGTCTTGACACCATGAACTGAATGATTTACAATATATAACTTAAAAATGGTTGTAGTATAACTTAAGTTATATTTGATTTTAGGATTCAGGACACTTGGGATGCCAAACAGACTTTTTCACCTTTGTTTATAAACAAAGCAAATCTTTATGGGAAAGTTGTAACAGCTGAAAAAATAAAAGACCAATCCCTCCTCCCCCAAAATAAGCAAAGTTTATTTTATTAAAACACAGAGGCAATATTTCTGGCTGCTGATAGTCTTCATGAATGTGCTGTATGCTGTTTCCAAAAAACTTCCTGTCCCAGTTAATGATGCAGCAGCTTTTTTAGGAGGAACAGCACATAGGAATGGGTTCTTCAGTCTCCTCATATCATCACACATTACATTACAAGGGTCAATTCACCTCACTTGTCTGGTTGTACACTGTCATTACAGGATCCACTCTGTAGTTCAGGAGGAGCAGGTACGTGGAGACATCATTTATTTCTCATCAAGAAGACACATAAGTGTGTCTGATTTTTTGCATGAGTGCCTTTTGCAAGAGGAATGACAGACTATTGTTTTGACTAGGACTTTTTACATACAGACCTGGTTTCTGACAGGTCCTCCTTTTTGCTGCCTGGCCTCACTAAGTCACAGGAATCAATCTGGTCAAATATAATTTGTAGTTTGGATTTTTCACTGCAGAAAAGTATAATTTGAGCTGTAAAAATGCCAGACATATAACACTTCTCTCTTCTTTCCTCTCTTTGCAAAGGTGAATCAAACAAAGAGCATCCTGACACTTCATGGTCTCAAAACGGAAGAGAAGCATCAATATATTTTCAATAACCTGCACCTTTGCTCCTGTGTTCCCATTTCATTTTTTACATTTTAAAGAATCCCACTAACCATCTGGAAGCTATATAAACATTGAGAGCAATGAAAGCCATATCCCATGTTTATGGCATCTGAGTGACTATTTTCAGGAACCCATCTGCACAGGTGGGCTGGAATACAAATACAGGAGACCTTCTTCCTCATCACGCCACAGTGACATACAGAGGATGAGATCCTTTTTAGAAAGAGAAAGAAAGGGGACATTGCATTGGGATACCTTCTTGATAAAGCTCAGTACTCTCTGCACCGGTTTACCCCTTGCACACAAAGGTGAAAGGTATTTGTTCACTCACTAAATACTGGGTACAAGGAGAAGTTCTGCCCGATGGAGGTTTTGGGAGGACTCAGACCAGCTAGTGATGCCACACTTGGAGACCAGCCTGCCCACAGAAGAAAGGGAAGACATAGTGGCCACCACCTGATGGAATATCCTATGCATACGAATGGGAAAGAAGCAGTAGCTGCTACTCTGGCAGGCTCAGCAAGTATTGGGGCAGCACAATTAGCTGTGGCTAGATCAGCAGCAATTTCCACGGAAACAGCCTGAGAACCAAAAACTGCTAAAGCTCCTGTTTGAGCATCAAATATTCTTCAGACTAAGTACAAGAGAGATTCTGCTTCTGAAAGAGCAATCTGAACTAGTTGGTTGAAGACTGTCAGATATGACATGGAAGGGCAGCTAACAAAAGCCTGGTTTTGGAAGTTCTGAAAGATGATTAGAAATATCACTTTTAGACACCGCTGATGATATCTTGCATTGTTACTGTTTCCTTGCTGCAGAGCAAGTTGCTAGAAAGTAGGAGGGTTTACATGAAATGGAAATAAACTTTGAATCCCCAACTGAATGACTGTTTATCATGTGAACTGCCAGATGGGATGTGACAAAACAAAATGTTTAAGGTACTCCAAAAGAAATAGGAAGATTAAACCTCTTCTTAATAAGGTAAGAGATTTAAATGGTGTGTCCAGGTCCTACCATTGACAGTACAAGTGAACTCCTTTCTGAGATTAGTAGGCTAAAACTGATTAGTCCTAATTGAGTTTCCAGCAGACACAGTCTCCTTAATTGATCTCTTGTGTAACAAGATATTTCACAGAATGAAATTATCACCTGTGTGTGCAAACATGTTTAATAGGACCAGCTGTGCTCACTGAAATGCCTAATGCTTTGAAACTCAGAGGGTACCATGGAATTAAATTTGTATATAAACACCTATGGAAATTTAAGGCAGCCCTCTTATAAGCATGTGAGAAAGGGTGGATCTTACTGTATCTGAACCAAATATTTCTCATATCCAGCAAAATAATGTATTTGATAATGGAAAAAATCACACAGCTAAGGAAGCCATCTGAGACCCTAAAATAGTACCTGCAGTAGGGTTCACTTGAATTATTACACACAAGCGGAGGCAAATCCCAAACCAGTTCTCTGCTATTTATCACTTTAGCCTCCTCTGTGATCAGGATGTCAGAGAACCACTGCTATGAACACAGGTCTGTTGAATGAAGAGTGAGTCTGATTCAACTCTAAGGGGGTGGAAAGGAAAAGGGAAGGTGTGTAATAGAATCTGAGGCATCTATCCTCACTCTGAAGGAGGAAAACATGCAAGAGGAAAAGCAAGAAGGAGAATCTGGGGAACTACAGGCTGTTGAATCTAACCTCAGTTTTTGGAAGTGATTGGGGTAAATCCTTGTGGAAACCATTTGCAGGCACATGAAGGACAAGAAGGTGACTGGGAACAGTCAGGATGGGTTTAGCAACAGAAAACACAACTGATCAGCTTGATTTGTTTTCCAGGAGGAGGTGACCTGATCTATGGAGAAGGAGACAGAGCAGCAGATGTTGTTTACCTTGACTCCAGCAAGATTCTCAGCATGGTATTCCATGTTGCTAAGTTGAAGAGATATGTTTGGGATAGATGGAGTATAAGGTGAATGGAAAATTGGGGGACTGTTGACCTGAAGGGCTAATGGTCAGAGGTTCAAAGTCCAGCTGGCAGCTGGGTACCACTAGCACTACTTGGTTGATAATAGCACTGATACTGTTTATATTCTTTATTAATTACTGGCAGCATCGAATACTCACCCAACGGGCTGGCAAACAAGAGCAAGTTGGGGGAATGGTTGATATGCTGGAGAGTAGGGTTGCCATTCTGAGGGGCCCTCACAGGCTGGAGACATGGGTCAACAGGAACCTCATGAATTTCAGCAAGGACAAATCAAAGTCCTGCACCAGGCCTGTAATAACCCCATACAACACAATAAACTGGGGATTGGCTAGCTAAAGAGAAGCTATGGAGAAAAGGGGTTGGGAGTCCTGGTGGGTAACAAGCTGAACAGTAATTACCAATGGGCTCCTGTGGTGCAGGAAGCTGCAAAATGAATTTTAACAGGACCATAGACAACAGGTGGAGGGAGAGATTATTCCCTTCTCCTTGTTTGTGTAGCACACTTTTTATTCAACACTTCATGCTAGTTAAAAGCTGTGAAAGTATTAACAAAAATGTGACCTAGACAAATGACAAAAGTGCATTTCCAAGCTGATTACTCAATAGAAAAAGTATCTTTAATTGACCACTCTTATTCATTTATGAGATTCTATTATTTTAGTAGGTATTTATGTTTCACAGGGAGAAGACTGGTTAGAAGAGATTCTAACAAACAAGGAAAAAAAAGGGGATTTTGTCACAGAACATCAGAAAATAGGTCATAAGACTTGTGTGTTCAGAGAGAAATTCAGGAAATTTGCAAACAACATCTGCTGTTTTGACCAGAGTTTGGGCAAAGAACTGGAAACCTCCTCTGACAGGAGAACGTCTCAGCATGGACATGAAAGGAAACATGAAAGCTGTCAAAATAAACCCATTATATATACTTCATATCTTTCAATGCTATAAGAAAATCGTTCTTTCTGAAGTTTGCTTCTCCTAAAGGAATGCAGTTGATCCATCACCAGGAGCATGATCAGCTCCTGGGTGTCTGGACTGCATATGACATTTAGTCAAGTTAGTGACAAAGTTCATCAGTACTTTTATCATGGTCAGAGTCCCTGTTACAGTGAGTGGCTCAATGATGAATTATTTTCTGATATATAGCCTAGGACAACACTGGATTCTCTCTCTGATCATACTAGTATATTTTATACTTCTTCTTTTCATGAGATGTTGGTTATATTCTCCTTCATTAATTTATCTTTGAACACTATATAAACTGGGGTCATAGCCATGGCTTGGTAGAGCACAAAGAAGCAATTGAAGTAGTCAGGAAACAGAATGAGATTCAGGTAGGGAGACCTTATAGAGACACCAGTGAGCAGTTTGGTGTAACAATCATCTATGCTGGTCTTGGTAAATGTTTTCTGTATCTAGTAAATACCAACAGATGTTTTATAGTGTATGTTAATACACTTAATGCTATTCAGCATCAAAAGAAAGGGAGGAATAGAAACAAAGCATTTCCATACCCAATAGCTGACACCCATCCTTAACAAATTTTTGGTGTAGATTACCAGAAAAAGACAATAGGAACTGCAATTCTGTCCCATGGCAAAGATGGCACTGTTTTTTCATCCCCATCCAGTTTTTAGATTCATTATCTTCTAGCAGTGCACAGCTGAAGGCTGAACATGAGTTCGTAGCTTTTATGAACACTACCACTGGCACAAGAAGAATTAAACCATATGGCCTTTTCCTCCCCTCTCCCATGGGCCAGCTCAAGGCTTGTGACAGTGATCCAAACTGAAACCTTGAGCTAGGTTAATACCTTCTTTTTATTGTTCTGTTTCTTGTTCAGGGGAGGGGACAGCACGTGGATGGAGAAGTTTAAAGGTATCTGTGAAATAAAGGTTTTAGACACAAGATGAAGATCCAGCCCTTCTGTTTCACATGAAGTCTAGAAGGAAAAAAACAAGGTCAATTTTCAGCATATTTCACTTCTTTCTACTTGTCAGGCTACAAGAGAAAATCTCTGGATTCCCAAAGCCCATTTGTAGGAGAGAAAATTGGTGGATCAGGCAGATATACCTAATATTTTTAGAGAACCAAATTCTGTAAAGGCATAAAGTTACTGCAGCTGACACATTTAGAGACCTCACACTTCCAATGTAGTTCTTGATATGCTCCTGGGAGTGAAAAACATTAAAAAACACCAATTATACAAGGAAATAAAAAGCCATATGATGTTTTAATCATAATTTCCTTAGAAATTAGATAGAGATTAACATTTATATATGAATTTTTCAATATTTAACCGTTCTTCTCTAGCTGTTCATGAGGTCCATGAGTGATGGCAGTCATTAGTACTTCCCAGCATAACAATATGACTCTAAGTATATGCATGTACCTCATGTTTTTTATGCTGATATTTCACATGAAACAGTTCTGCTCCCATGCAAATTTTGTAGCTCTCTCTCCTCTGCCTGATTTTTTACTCCCTGACTGGACTTTTAGTTCTACATAGGGTATTTGTTAAAACAGACTTTGATTTTTCTACTGTAATGTGGACCTTCAGTCCTAAGAAAAAAATTGTTACTCTGCCAACTCTTTCTGCTATGCCTGTGCTGCACTGGCCACAAAAGTTTTGGTGAAGCTAAGCCTACCTCTCCTTACCTAACTTTAAGCGATCTTGAAACTAGAAAATGTTTGCATGCTATTAGACAGGACAGTCTATATGACCAACAAAGGATTGGTTTAGTCTCATATGATTTTAGACATTTAAGCAAAGATTCTGCAAGTAAAAGTTCCCTTCAAAGCTGTGCAGAACTTTAGGGCCTCAGTGGACCGAATCAATGTTTTGCAGGTACCTCTCTCTTCGCATTGACTATAGACGAGGAATTTAAAGTCACATGGTTGATGAATTCCATATATAAATTTAACCAAAAAGAATCTGGGATAAAGTATAGTGTCTGAAAATTAGGTTATTTTAAATATATGCCCTTGGCATAGAATTTTATTTTAATAACTTCTTTCACATAACATTTATTTTTAAATAGCTCACTGAAAAAATACACCAAATAAATCTGTCTTTGGAGAGGTGCAAATACTGTTACTTTCTTAGTATGGTGAAAAGAAGAGGATTATGGACCAAAGAGTGATCTCAGTTGAACTTATTGGCATTTTAAAGGTTCAGCTGTTGCCATCCTCCAGCTCCTAAATAGTATAAGTCAAATGAAATTAAGCCATACTTAGAATACCAATAGTTGTGTCATGGTAGATTTCCAACATCATGAAATACTAAGCAGCAAGAATTCTTAAATCCCATAGAGGAAGGTAAGTTTTCTCCTTGGCACAAAATAATATTCACCTTTACCTATTTTTCCTTTTCTTTAAAAAAAAAAAAAAAAAAAAAAAAGAAGAAGAAGAACAAAAAAAATATTGAAAAAAAAGATTGATAGTTATAAAAAATTCTAGCAGAATAGATGGGCTGGCCAGAAATTACATTTATTGAGCCAGTAGCTTCCAAACAGTTCCATGTATTATTCCTGCTCCCAGTGTGGTATTGAGATTATTTTTCTGAAATGAAAATCATTGAAATTGACATAGAAAAAAACAGCAGCACAGAATAATAACCAGCAGCTAAGCTACTGGGTTCTGAATAAGGATTTCTAATTCTCCATAAGCTCTTCTCAAATTCCTCTTAATATGGCCAAAGACATTCACAAATTGGAAAAGCTTCAGCCAATAGAATATGGCTTATGGGCTTAGTGTGAGAAAGAGTCAGCACAGCTTCACAAAGCTCCCTCAGGGTGCTCTCAGGAGAGTCTGAAGTGACCAAAGACAATGGCTTCTCAGACACTCTTGTCTTTAATAAGTAAATCCAATATTAGTTCATCATCCTTCTAAGTGTTTGTGAATCCTCTGGCAGATGTTATTGCTCAAAAAGCCCAGGATTTTTGAAGCAAAGTGGATTTCTAGTGGAACCACATATAAGAAAAGCTGCAACAATCTGAATGAGAAAAATGAATTTCTCACATACACAAATAATAAACAGTGCATTCTACAGACCAGTGGGTTTGTGAGCACAGGATATGTTGCATTTTGGAGCACTCTAAATGTCCTTGCAGAGAGTAGTTTCAGTTTAACAGCTGTGTAGCTCTATTGTCAAGGGAACTATTGTGCTGCTACTGTTGTACAATTTAATTTTTCAGTCCAGATAAGGTATTATCTAGTAATGAACACCGTTACACAGATATGGTCATTTATATTATAAATGGTGATAATAATTTCTGTCTGTGAGGCACTTGTACATCATGCAAGGTATTGCACTCTCACAGGATTAAGCATGCTCTCTGTTCCAAATCACTGGCCAACATAATTTATGGCATGGGGCTTCTTTTTGCTCTATTCAGCACCTTCAAACCCTTTTATCTCTTTAGAAGACACTGGCATGTTTTCTTCTGTATACTGTTCTTCTCTCCTAGATTTTCTAATTTTGTTTGTCTTTTAATTCACATCAATAATTTCAATATAATTAAAAAGAGATGAAGAAAACCAACTGGTGTGAAGCAGAAAAACCTAATGATTTCCACAGAACAGTGTAATTGTGGTCCAGCCTCTTTTTCCGTGGAAATGTTCTGGCATCAGATACGATCCTGAACTACCACCTACTGTCCAGTGGGTTTGTGCTTTGTTTGAAAGCATTCATTGTGGCAAATGTAGTTTTTCATGCAAGGCCTCGATCCTGCTGAGAGTTGTCTTGACAATGAGTTATCCAAAATTTCCTGTAGGACAGGAAGCTAAACCCCTGAGCCAACAAAAGGAAAATGAGGATGTGCATACAGTTATCACATGAACTCCCACTGTTTCAATGGAAAACTTGTGCTCCAAAAGGTACAGACAAAATTGAATCAAACAAGGAAGCAGGACTCAAGCTGGTTGGTAATTTGAACCATGTATAAACCAATGTAATATATTCTTGTGTCTACAGGTGTCTTGAAACAATAGCTCAGAGTGGATCAACCACTGTGTTCATCTCTGTTTAAATGTACATAAACATAGACGATACAAAGATACTGTTAACTATAACTGCTGAGGAATGCAGCTCTCTGTGGCCCAAGGCTTAGCCCCAGTGAAGCATGGCTACAAAACCTGGGGATGTCAGAACAAATTGTTTTATTGTGAGAAAGAAATGTGAGGAAATGCATAGGGTCATGCAAGATAAAGAAGCTAAAACTGCAAACTCATATCAGCTTGACGGTCTAAGAGGAAAAGCACCAACATGAAGACTTGGTGCATAAAACCCTAAAGGGAAAAACAGGAAGTCATAAGACAGTAAAACAGCAATATTGAGGATCAGCCTCTTCCACGGAACTGTGGAGGCTGACCCTTTGCCCCCTCCTTGGCTACTGCCTGGCCTGCAAACACTCATAGGGCTTCTTACTAGGGGTTGTGAGCATATGAACACTTAGAATAAAAGCTTGGTAAGTGTAGCTGTTTATTGTGTGTATTAGGTAATATATTATTTCTTTGGTCTTTTAAGCTATGTGTGAAGCACTTGAGCACATGGTAAAAGCTGACTGTGCAAAGTGATCCAGGGAGAGTTAAAACAACCATATTGAAAAGAACTTTGTAGTTTGCAGTTTAGTTTTTCTATTTCAAGGGGGTGGCCTTAGCCATTCATGTAACCACAATTTGGAAAATCACTATCAGCTTCTGTTTTCTATACTATCCTCTGACTGGTTAGATGGGAATAGAAACCAACAGAGGAAAAAATAAAACAACCCTGTCAACTAAAAGACTTCACTGTAGTCTTTTATTTTGTATTATTTCCTACAGTATGATATAAAAAGAAATTTGGCAACTATTCTTGCAACCTTCTATATTTCTGACATATTCTTCATTGTCCTTATCTGGGTCTAAAACTCTTAAACTTGATATAGAGTTCATAGATAGGAACAAAGATTCTAACACAGAACTGCATACTCTATGGAGAAATAGGGGAAATATAAATGCAATGGTACCTACAGTTCTTCCAGGCAGTGGGGGGAAATAGCTGAATTAATCAGTCTTGCTGATCTTTGAAAAGCCCATGAAACTTAAAAGAAAATAGAATTATTTTCAGCATAATTTCTATCTTTATGTACTTAAAGGAATCTTGAGAGGAATAAAGCCAAATATTATTTAACCATCAGAAGCCTCTCAGAAAGATGGCAGCTAAAGTCTGAGGAACTTAACCAACATTCAAACTGTTTTAATTATAAAAGCATTTGTTTTATTTATATTTTTGCTCATAAAGGAGAAAAATGGCAGAGGGAGATAGAGGTGGGAGACAAAAAAAGGTCATCTTGTTTGGATGAACCTTTGAAAGTTCTTAGGCTGAGTTGTGGAAGACAATAGAAAATGTTACTTCAGGTATAAAATGTAAAGCATATTGTGGGTCCTTCAGTTTACTGTAGTAGAAAATACGACAGAGAGGACATGCTTTGGGATAAAATTGTATACTATCTGTTTTGAGTGCAGGCAAAATGAATGGACATATTAAAATGTAATAATGCCTCTATTGAAAAGTCAGATGAGAGAAAGCCTGTCTCCTACTATTTTGTTCTCAGATCTTTATGTGGTCTGACATTTCTAGCCAGAGTAGCAGGAAGCAGCTGCACAACACTGGGAGCTGCAGTAACAAAGATTGCTCTCCCATAGAGCTGAGCCATCAGGACATGTTTCTTAACATTTCTGGCATGAAACAGAGACCTTTGCTAAGATTCCTCTACAGCCTAGGCAGAGAAGAAGCTGTCACAGCACAGGTTTCCTTTAAACAGTTTTGAAATATGCTGTGCCCTCCCGTGTTTGGGCTTTCACATTGTAAACAATACACTTACATCTTTGATTTTAACACCTCTGATAACGGGTTTCACACCTCACCTCAGCACCTCTTGTTTCCTCTTTCATGTCCCCTCCACGCCCAGGAGCCTCTCAAATCCTGCCTTCAAACTACCATGAAACCTCTCTGCGTGTGTTAGAGCTGGACAGAGCAGCAAATGTATCTTTGTGAACTCCATGATAAAAAGATACCTAGCAGTTTAACTCTACTGTGATTTCATTGAACTAAGAGCAAAAGGCATGCTATAGTGTAGATACTGGGGTCTGATACGATCACTTTGAGCATGCAATGGATAAAATATAGATCCAGAAACAGTCAGAGATTGCATGAGAAGCAGCCCACACCAGTACGGAGAAAGCGTACCATCCCCTGTTTTTCACTCTCACTTGTCTGTGTGTAGGGTGTGACAAGATCTAAAGGAGTCTCTATATTTGGCTGATGCCCAGAAGTCATTTCAGTACATTAGGTTTGTTAGTAGTTAGGGAATCTAACCTCACAAAGAGCATCCCAGTAACAGAACAGCTTTACATGATCTTTGTGAAATCCCCCCTGACCGGTGCAATGTGCTTTTCAATGACAAAAAACAATTTGGTCCTACAAAGACTGCCCTTTTTGCATGACTCCAGCACTGCTGGTCTTATGTACTTTAACACAACATTACTGAAGCAGAAGTCTGGTAGAAATAAAGAACTTCATTTTAGTTCCATTCCTGGGTTTGGATCCTTCTATTTCTCCACAAAAATAACTAGTCAATTATATGAGAAATCTGTCTCTTGTATGCCAAGAAATACAGTTCAAATCATTTGTTTCATGAAGCTAAATGTATCAACACAGCAACATTCTCATATCACTCGCAAATAAGACACAATTATGTAATTTTGAAATTTAAAGTAGATCCAGAATAAGATAATAAGTCTACTTCCCTTAGAAATGATTCTAGGGATTTTGGAGCAAGAACTGAATATAAAGTTGGAGGTTTTTTCACTAATATAATATTCTGCATCACTCCTTATTGTCAGATGAGTATCTTGTAGAAATTTCTTTCTCCAGGCAGTGTGATATTCTGAGACTGTTTTAAGATGTTTTGTTATCACATTTTTAGAGTTGTACAGAAAAAACACTTTTTGAAAACAATACACTATAAATTTAAAATCAATGTTTTCCTTGATTGCATGTCTACCCAGGAGAAAAGTTCTAGTTAATTTACAGGCTATTAGGTTCAAAGCAGAAATGACTGGATGAAATTCAGTGAGTCAGATGAAGTGGTAAGTCAGAAGAGATAATGCTTATGGCTTAAAATCTATTCAACTGTTTAGAAGAAAACAAAAGTAATCTAGATAGATTTGTAATATGCAGTTGTTTGATTTGGTTTTTTGAAAGGAAAGAGAGAAAGTTCAAGTCTAGAAATACATGCTTTCCTGAAAGATCTGTTTGGTTTATCGAACTAACAGTGCAATTCTACATATTTTTGAAGGCCAAGAGTAAGAGCTGAAAACTTGGGCACTGATTCAGCAAGGTACTTAAGAATGAGCGCAGCTTAAAATTGCTCTAATCAAAGACAATGTTCCTGGTGCTACTGCCTGATTTTAGAAAGCAAATTTGGAACTAATGAAAACATGCCAGAATGAAACAAGTGAAGGCTGTCATCTTTTTCTGTGCAGAAAAAATGACACAGGAAGTAGCGAGGCAAGCTTTTTTAAGACTTTCCTGCCCGCCTCATCCTCATCACCCCTACTTCCATATGTTTAAACTTAATTTTATTCCTGATGCAGTCCTTTAGATGCTTAGCAACAATTTTAGTTAGCACCAACAATGGTAATGTTATATTGACACCAATTCAAACTAATAATATAAAAGGCAGTTGGCAGCTCTAGACAGTCCTGTTAACTAGCCAGTCCACTTAACAGTTCAGCATCTTTTTTTCCTCTTGTCACAAATTCACTGCTTGAACTTGTTGTCCATGGCTCCCAGATTAGCAACACCTCAGCACGATGTCTGCTACCTTTTCTCTCACTCAGAACATGTCAGGATATTTGCCTGACTGACAGGTTTAATTATGAGTAGCTGGAGCATGGTAGGGTCAAGGACACAATGGTGACAAAGAGAAATGAGATTTGGGGTGGATTAATGGAGGCCTTCAGTATCTTTGTAAACCTCCAAAGGTGTTAGGCTGTGAAACAAAGGTTTTCTTGGTAGAAATTTTTCAGAAGATGTGTTCTGGTTTCTTAACCAGGGAACTCTTTTCATAAATAATAAGGAGTAGTTTAACTGAGAAATAAACTTTTATTTCCCCACAATTCCCTGTTCTTGGCATTGACAAACCTCTCATAAATACCAAGTATCACTGTGTCTCTAATGCAACATTGAAAATAAAATTCTTCTTTGTTTTATAATACGGAAAAGAACATTGGTGGGCGTTGGGTTTGGGTGTTTTTTTCAGGTCATATTTTCTACAGTGTCCTGCTGTGGTGAACAAGAATTCTGCAACTTCCAGCAAGATCTTACCAGATTTCCATTAAGACATCCTTTACACTGTCATGCACCAACAGGACAGGACTGAGATTCACCTTATACTTCTTGCATGGGACACAGGGAGGCTCTGAATTACGGTCCCTAGCCTGAAACACTGCAGAATTGCTATAGTCTCCTCAGAAACCAGTTCCCACAAGAAGGAGGCAGGGACAGGTGGGGATAGGAACAAGATCCAGACCTGGCTCTTCTCTCCCAGCTTTCTGTCTCTGACCACGGTTGGAAGATGCATAGGGAAGAACATGGCATCAAAGCAAGGAGAGAGTAGTTTTTCCTGGATATTTGCCTTATTTGGGGAAATGAGTAGTATCAAAATTTAAATTAATTTGTCTAACTTTTGAATGTGTTAATATTTTTTTCCCCACAATGTTCTAGAGAAATAAGTTCCAAAATTGCCAATGTACCATTTGAAAAAGAACATCCTTGTGTTTAAGTTTGGAGAGAGATGACAGCACCCCTAGCTCTTCTGCTTTGAGTGTCATATCTCCCTTCAGCTGTTCCTTTCCAAACTGAAAAGTCCTAATCTATTTAGCCTCTCTTCATGTCTCATCATACGTGTTGTACTTCTGTGCATTTTTTTATGCCTGCTATATCCTTCTTGAGTAACTACACTAAGTATTCAGTATATGGAATGTTAACACTTTACACTGGGGCACTATGGTAATTTACAACCATTCTGTCTGACTACAAATTATTTTTCCCTAAACTTATCTTTATGTCAGTATTTATGTATTTGCATTTCTCTATGCATTTATATTACCTTCCATTTGTTAACACTGAATTTCATTTCTCATTTCACCTCTCTGTAACTCGGTGTCATAGATTGTCCAACAAAACTTTAGGCAGATTTGATTTTTACTATGATGACTAATTTTGTGTCAGCAGCAAATTTTATCACCTCACTAATTTCCCCTTCTTTCAAATCATTTATGAATATGTGGAATGGCACAAGCTCTAGAAAATATTCTTGAGTGGAAATACAAATGATAACCCATTTATTTACCTTTGCAGTAGCTTTTTTGGAAATCCAATAATTGAATTGAAATTCAATAATGCTGTATTTACCAGGGCCCTTTTATTCCTTCTTTTTTGACTGCTCCAAAGTATCTAACAGATCTGTGATGCACGACAAACATGTTGATTTTTCCCCAATGTTTTGTATTTATACATGGGAAACTACTCCTGTTTTATTATAATGTCTACCACTTTTCCTACTGCAGAAGTCAGATTTACTGAGCTGTATTTTTCTGAAATCTCTCTTAAAAATCAGCTTAACATTCTCTGTCTTCTGATACAAAGCCTTACTCCAGAAGTTAGATAATATGTTTTAGTAAATAATTTTAGCAGTTATTATTAATTGTATAAGTTTGTTCTCAATATCTCTTCTGCTGATCTTTCATTTTGTAAAAGGTTCTCAGGACCCTTTTTTTTAACCTCTCCACAGTGAAAACTGGGGCATACCAGCAAAATTTAATTTTTTCACTTTTTTCAAATTTTTCCTTTTACACGTGGATAATCTTCTATTCTGATTGACCCTCTGGTTGGCTCCCTGCTTTGATGCATTTTGAAAATTCCTATTACAAGTTTTTCTGCCTTTAGCAAGTTTCTTATCAAGGACAGTGCTGACCTGTCTCATTGCCATTCTGCATGTCATGTGCTGCTTGCTGTTCTTTTTTGCATTCCTTCTTTGGACAATAGAGGGAACAGAAATACTTATTTTTCCTCTGAACCATCAACCTTTGTCTGGTAGTATGGTGAAGGGAGTACACTGGCCTCTTGGAAGAAATCTCCTCATAGAAAAAGTAGGGAGGTTGGGGAGACAGAGTTTCTTTGAAGAAAAAGTAGCTTCCCTGGGGGCAACTGTCACCCCTGAAATAGTACAACTCCACACTACTCCCAGCACTGGGAAATATAGTTTGGTTTAAACACTAGGTTTACCCTTTGAGTAAAGATATTAAATACTGCATGAAATATGAGCTGCTGAGTGACATTTGCCTAAAATGCCACCTTCTAAAACTCCTGGATTAGAACTCAATCCTTAAAGAGAGCATGGAAAACTCACTGTTAAACTGACAGTCAGATTTGTTACTAATTTTCCTAGCTTTTGCATGAAAAGTGTTTTTTGTGGATGATATTTTTGGAGAAAGTAGGAATTAGTCAAGCAGTCATAGTCACTGAAACAACTTCAGCTGGGCACAGCAGCATTAGAAGGAACAGACCTAAATAGTGGGGGGAAAAGTTCCTCCTCACTCCTCAGACTTATCATAGCAGACACTACATGGCTCCTGTCCAACGTGGTCATGGTCTTTTCAGGTTACTTTTCATTGCTGAATCTTCCCCTTTCCAGTTTGATTTCTTTTACCTTTCTTATTCATATGCCTCCACAAATACCAAGACCAGAGACCAATGTCAAACGAGAAATAAATCCTGTCTTTCACCTCCAGGGCTTGATGAAATTTCACTCTTTTCACAGCTTTCAATATCATGTAATCCATACCTAATAAAATATCAGCATAGCACTTTGTATTTCTAAAAAATGTATAAGCACTTTACTCAATTTATAAAATATACTTAGTTGTATGTGGAAAATGGTTGTCCTAATCAAAGAAACTTTGGGTGATCACAGCAGTATGGCCTACAATGCATCAGGGTAAACCCAAGACCTTCACAAGGATTCCGTGAGAAACAAGCAAGCAAGTTAGAGCATTTGCAAGAGATACACAAGCTCCCTGGGTTTTGAAACTAGATCTTCCACATTTCCAGTGAGTCCCCTGGCATTACAGGAATTCTATCCTACAGATCTCTCTCCTTCATTTCAATCATACATTCCATCCTGATCCTCCCCAAAAGGACCTCAGACAACCCTGCAGCTTTCTTGGCAACTGCTGGTAGCTGTCCTGACCAAAGGAACAAGAGACCTCTGGTCAGGAATATGGGTTCTAGGTTTATTTCAGGAAGTTGTATTGTTCTAATGACTCTACTCTACTTCACCAAGGTAGGCTTTTGCATCTTCCGTCCACTTCTGATACAGCATTCATAGTAACAGCAACTGAAAAACCATCAGTAACAACAGGTTTCAAGCTGTGAAGTTATGCACGGTGCCATTTCTGGTTTGTCTTCTGCTACCACAGATATGCAATCGACAGAACTAAGTTGCTACTATAAGGCTCTTGAAATTGCTATACTGATCACATTTCAGAGAGGCATATTTTGAATTAACTCCTCTTGCATTTGTAAGCAGCCTAAATTGATAGAAATCGAGGCACTTAACATTTTTGATGACTTGGTGACAATTATTTAATTGCACTGAGTTTTTTCCCATTTCAAAACTAGAAAATAACTACATTAATTTTTTCCTCCAAAGTATACAAAACTCTTCAAATGTGTATTCTCAGAAATTCACAGATCATACTCTCTTTTTCAACAGGATGTGCATAGCAGATGCATACAAACAGCCTGTGCAACGAAGACCTTCATTTCCTTCCCCATATACTCATTCTCTCGAGTTGATGCAAATTACAGCATATGAGGTCATGGTTACCTTTCCAAGGCTGATGGATCACCTTCTGAGACTAACACTCAATACAAAGCTGCCTACTTAGATGATACAAGCCATCTATGATGAAGACTGGAAATGCCAGCTGCAGCAACTGATGGCTGTTCTGTAATCACTGCAAAACATAGGTCGTGCTGTTAACATGGACAAATATTCTACTAGCTGATGAACTATGTACCCATTATCTAGCATATATCATGGGAAATGGCCAGGGGAGGGTGTAATTTATAAAACTGCTCCTTTGGCTTACAAACCAGTCACTATAGTAAAGGAAGCCTGTGGTGGTTTAACCCTGGTAGGCAGCTCAGCACCATGCAGCTGCTCACTCATGCTCCCCACCCAGTGAGATGAGGGAGAGAATAGGAAGAACAAAAGTGAGAAAACTTGTGCATCAAGATAAAGACAGTTTAATAAGTGAAGCAAAATGGCACATGCAAGCAAAGAAAAATGACACATGCAAGCAAAGCAAAATAAGGATTTTTTTCACTACTTTCCATAGGCAGGCAGGTGTTCAGCCATTTCCAGGAAAGTAAGATTTCATCACATGTAACAGTTACATGTGAAGATAAATGCCATAACCTGAATGACCCCTCTTTCTTTCTCCCATCTTTATTGCTAAGTGTGATGTCATATGGTATGGGATATCCTTTTGGTCAGTTGGGGTCAGCCGTCCCAGCTGTCTTCCCTCTCAGTTTCTTGCCCACCCCAAGCCCACTTGCTGGTGGGGCAGTGTGAAAAACAGAGAAGGTCTTGACGCTATGTAAGCACTGTTAAAACATAGCTGTGTTATCAACACTGTTTGGGCCACAAATCCAAAACACAGCATCACATGAGCTGCTATAATGAAAAATGAACTCTAGCCCAGCAAAAAACAGTACAGTCTTCACCCCTTATTCCATGCCATTGGACAGGGTGGGACCTGAGCATGATGTTAAGTGATCAAGAATGTGCACTTAGGATGACAGGGAATTATGAAAGATCACCAGGCATTCTTCTGATAACACTGCTGTGCTCTGACTCTACAATATCTGATGAATCCATTTTCAGATAATAACTCTCACATTTAAAGAAACATCTGAACAAAATTTGCAAACTGAGCTTTAGGTGACTGGACCTGCTGGCAGATTCAGACCCTTTGAAGGATACCTGTTGGAATCAGGTTTCCCTCTGGTGCATTTTCATTTTACAGTCAAAGAAGCTCCCTCCTATAGTCGCTCCTGTGTGGGATGCAGTACCATTGTTTTCCTTTCCTACACAGGTCCAATAATTTCATTTCAGCAAAGACTGTATCCAGCAGTACCTTACCTGATGAAGTTGAAAGGTCTGACTAGTTTAAAGCATTCTGGTTTTGTTCCTTTTCTATGTTTACTTATTTTACCTAATATTGGCTCTTTCATTAACGTATTCATATAAACTTAGTTCTTGAATCTTCATCCAAACTCACAGTTGTTGACTGCACTATATCCAAAACAAATAGTGCAGTTCTGAAGACTTAAAACTGCTACTTTGGTACTGGCAGTACGATGACATCATATACAGATTATTCACTGATGACACTGAAGGAAGGAAAAAAGAAAAAAGGGAAAAAAAGACAGTTTGAATAAAGAAAGGTACTTCCAGGAGCCTTATGCATAAGAAGAAATACCAAAGGTGATCCATGTGATACAGGGACTGTAGAATTTTTAATAAAATGCAAGAGAAATTAGATTTGCATTTTTCTGGAGGAAAACAGTTAGATATCTGAGGGGAATAAACACAAGTGATGCTGCAAGACTAGGTGAGTGTTAAATAACATGGGAACATAAATCAAACAAGATCAAACATACATTGGAACAGGTTTATTTTGCAGAACATAAAGTTTAGCATAAAATACTAACAACAACATTCCAAGAAAAAAATATATTCACATAAAAAGGGGAAAAAAGAGGCTACAGGAATACAAAAGAAACCACAGACATGCAGTAACAGGGACTGGCTTTTTGGTTTCATTCATCTTCCAGTATTTTGGAGCATTACACAAGAGCTCATGCACGGAGTAACTTCCTTGAAAAGTCAAGGCATATTTTTCTTTTTTTTTTGTATTACAGGTTTTCGGTGTATAACTGTTTGTATTTCTCTCACTGAAGACCTGCACAAATCCTCTGCCCTTAGCCCTCTCAGTGAGAGCTGTAAGAGGAAACAGTAGGAGTCTCAATGGTGATTCAAATATCATGCTTGCTTGATATATTAATTTCATTTGAAAACCAGTCTTAGACCCTTTGTAGTGGGAACATTTTAAGAGATGGTCTGAATTTTACAATCGGAATTTGAAGTGAGTACAAATTTTGTACCTTTGAAAAGCAAATATTTTCATGACAATCCTGAATTTATTCTTCAGAGTTCTCTGAATATATTGCGACATGCTTCATTTTATCTAGGAGACTTAATTTGTCACTAAGTTCCTAATCTGCAAACGAAAAAAAAAAAAGTATAAATGTTCAGCTTCTCTATTACTTGTATAAACATTAGCATAATCTCTATCCAATGAAAATTTTTTAAAATAAAGCTTCCCAGGAAGGACAAGAAACTCTTGTATGAAGATACAGCTGCAGGGCTTTAAAACTTTGAGATGCAAGTACTGACAGAAGGAGAAACTGGTTAAAACTGAGCTTATTACTTGCCTCCTATAACATGCCTTAAGTTGAATTTTCCAGAAAACAAGCAGAAAAAAATGTCTTTGTTTAGAAAGAAAACTCTGGCTTTGTAAAATGAAATAAGGACTCGGCTTTTTCTCAAAGTGTTGCTAGCACTTGCTGCTCTCATTATTGCCACACACAAACATGCACACAACCTTCCATAATCCGTTTGTACCCAGGTGCTGGTCCTGGCAGCCAGCTCCCCAAGAACCCGCTGATCTACATTGTTCACCTTCTGCTCAGCCTTATGCTTCCCAGCGCTTCTAGCAGTGGCCAACATCATGCCAGCTGAACAACCAAATGCAAATTTACACGGGGCTGGATGAGTTTGGGCTCCCTGGACCCATCAGTGACAGCTGCTCTGGCATGGGCTCTCTTGAGTCATATGGTAGAACTGCTCAGTGCCTCCTGTTAGAGTGAGGCTGCATCTATCCCGGGCTACCCAAATGTTTAATGGCTCCATCAATTTACCTCAAAAGGAGAGTGTTTAGTTTATCTGACGTTACTTAGGTCAGTAATTAGCAGCAATGATGAATATATTCCAGTATAATACAATTTCAGTTACATATAATAGAAAACTTTTAAAATATCATCTTTTTTTCACAGTAAGTTAATTCAGATACACTATCAAAATGCCCGCTTTACATCCAAGATTCCTGATACCAACATCCTGGAACAAATTAAGGAATACTTCAGCAATGCAGTCAAGAGGAAAAACATATTCATCACTTCTAATTTCAATATGGCATTTGCTTACTGCTCACTACATAGCTTGAAGAACCAAACAAGGAAGTTTGCAGGTTTTGTCTTTATCTATCTTCATCTTTCCTTATCTTTATCTTTATCATCTTTATGTTTTATCCTTATCTTTATCTTCATCTCTTTATATCATCTTTATATCCTCTTTATATCTTTATATCTTTATCTTTCTTTATCTATTTTATGTGCTACCATAGATTGGGACTGCTCAGCAGTGTTTGAAATAGCCTACAGAGTTAATTGCTTAGGTATCACCTAAGTATGAAACCCTCTAGTACTCCTAGGATACTAATTACATTTTGAAATCCCTCTAGTGACTGGTTCTGTCCTGCTATCTTATAAACAACAAGGCTTAAAAAACCCTTGTGAGGTAGATTTCATTACATCTTTTAAATAATTATATAAACTGGACTGCAAAGAGATCAACTTCATTGCTCAGTGCTGTGCTGTGAATCAATGATAGACTCAGCAATGTACCCAAAATGACCTACAACAGTTTCCTTTCCTTTAACTGACAGGCTGTATTTTCTCAGATAACAAACTATGAGATGCACAGGTCTTTTCCCCTATAGAATACAAATTATCAGTACTTGGGGTAAGGCAGATATTCTTTTTTTATGAAGCTGTATAATGTTTCACAATTAGGCAGTTACCGGATAGGAAACTTCTGGTTCTTTTTGCAAAGTTTTAGAGCTCCATGGAACATTTTCTTATTTTAACTCTTACTTTTGTAAAAACAGGAGAACTTTTGAGCTTGTGCTCATTTGTTTTGCCTCCCTACTTTAAAGACCTGTCCTGGAAGTTGAAAATTGAAATCTTCAAACATGTTCTTTTTCAAAGGTAGCAATTATGAACAAATTGATTTGGGAGAGGGAGAGAATGGGGATTCATTATAAAGGCTTAAGAAGGAGAAACTGTTGCCTCAGAAAAAAATGTAGTAAGTGTTTCTTACTTTCAGTCATTGTTAACAAAATGAAAGTACTGTTTTACAGAACGGCAGGAGAAGTACTGTCAGAAAACTCTCTTTAGTTGAGACATCAATATAATGTATTAAAACAAATTCTTCATTCAGATCCCATTCTTTTCCTCCATTAGGATCACCACTATTTATGAGATGCAAAGTCTAGAGTGGTCTCAGCAAAGTATCGCACAGTTTAGTGCTATAATGATGAAGAATCCCTCTCACCTCATACTGAAAAAACAAAATTGCAGAGAACAGTCTTAGCATGGAAGCTACTCAGCTTCTTAAACACTGAGTGTTTGTTTCATATCCTTTGATGATATTTGCCAACCAACTTCTGTTATGCAATGTAACAAATGGTAGGAGCTGGTTTTGCACTGCAGACTCAAGCTGTCTTGCAGTTCCAATGACTGTGAGCTATAAATACAATGGCTCTTCATTTGCCTGTCGTCTGTTATCTCCTGCACGTTTTCTAGCTGACTGCTAGCTTTATCAGACCACCAGCACACCGGCGACTTCCAATCACTATAAGTAGCATGTTCAACACATCTGGAAACAGTATTAGGATGATTCCCAGGTATACTCTCACTGTGTGATGCTCTTCTTAGCCTACAAGTGCTCTCTATAGGTACTTGCTAGCCCTCCACTGGGCAAGAGGTATGTTGAATTAAATAATGCATGGTCAGCAGCCTCTTAGTAGTTCGTTACTCCATCAATCACAGACAAATAGTGAACCTCAGTGAGCAAGTTTGGTCTTTCCCATGTGATGTATGATGACCCTGTTTAGCAACTAGATAAGCATGATATCACAGATGTGATAAAACTTACTGTTTCCTAAGCCAGTAAAAATACTGTGCTATGTTAAAAGCAAGCCTTAACTTTCTGAGTACTGCTGGGCCTTGGCCATGCTTTAATGTACTCCAGTGATCAGTCAGGATGCTGGCAACACAAGCATCTACATACCTGCAATGGTGGGTCTGAGGGACAGTGAATAAGGTCAATTCCCATTACCACAGCTGTTGCTTAAATTGTGTTTCAAAAATAGTGACCCCTTAAAGTGGTAATCAGACATCTTGTTGGACTGCAGCACAGTTTTGTTTGGGGATATATCATCTTCTCATGAAGCCCTTAGTTTAGGCTTGGAAAATATGATTGACTCCTTAGCCAGGTACCCAGACTCTGTAACCCAACTTTTCATTGTCTTCTGCTCCAGAAATGAGACTGGATAGAGGAAGGAGAGGTGATTAACTCCCTGCCTCATTCTCCTGGGCTATTCTGAAGCATTTATGTGAGTTCTCAATGGTGCTGATAAACCTATAGAATAACCCTGTATTGTACAAAGATTTGATTACCTCCCCCTGATTCCTGTAAGACTTAGCTGCACAGCATTGCAGCATGGCACACAGTGCTTACATGTGTTAGCTCCTACTTACATGTATTAGCTCATTTGAAGATAGACAAAGTCTTGTGCAGTAGTGGGGATACATGCAGAGAGGTTAGGTTTGCTGCATGTGACTGACCTTTTTTTAACAGCAAATAACAATTCTATTGTCTTGTTTTTAAAGGTAATCAAAACTCCAATAAATTAAAGTATTTTGGTATAACATAGAAACCTACATATTTCCCACATATACCCACACAGTAGTTTGAAAGACTGATTGAGGAAACCTGTATTGGTATTAGGGCAGTTTAATACATTAAAAAACCCCTGAATTTCAACTGAAAGTTTTAGAGGGAAAAACAGGCTCCTGAGAATTTAATAATTGTTTTTCAAAAGGCCTAATGACTTAAGAGTCCAAGCCTTGCTGACTTGCAAGGAAAATTATGCTCTCACAGGTCCTGGAGGTTTTTAAAAATTAAGACAAATGTTGCTAAATTACTGAGGCACTTTTGAAAATTTTCCCCTAAATCACTGTTGTGGAATACTGTACACAAATCAGATCAGGATTATATTTTACATGCTTGCTTCTCCTTGATAAGAAAAAGATTTTACCTTTCTATTTTCGCTGCTATAAACATCATGTGTCAGTATAACTTAAAAGCTACAGGCTTTTATTCTCACAATCAGCCTGTGGTTTAAGTGAATTATAAAGGAGAAAAGTGTCAACAATTCAGTTCACAGAACCCCTAGAGTTACCCTGTGTGGCATTTTAAACCTACCATTAAAGCAAATAGTCTAGCCTTAATAAAAGAAAGATTATGGATGTTGTAGTACATGAATTATTGAGGAAAAATATTCCAGCCAAGATAAATCAGAGAATACTGAAAATCATCTTCTTGTTCTGTTAAGATAGCTTAGATCAAATAAGGTGATTTTAGGTTTTCATCAGAGATTTGTTTCTTTTAAGATATAATTTTTGCTGAAATATTAACAAAAGCCTATCTAGTCTTTCCAGCTGGACAACACACAGGGAACTGCAAACAATGAGGATTTCACACATTACTCCTGTGTGTCTACTTCTGGGGCCCTTCTGCTGATAGAGCATCTAACACAGGAAAGGCTAGATTTGTCTTCTCAGTCATGCTGGTACCCCAGACCAAAATCTCAACTGACTATAACAGGAAACATTAGGCTTGTCAGTGGTGTTAAATTGGGAAAGCAAAATCCAACAAAAACAGACCTTTTTGATCTAGAAATTAGGTTAATTATTTGGGGCCAAATCCTACCAGTTCTGTGCATGTGGAATGGCATCTTGTCCACATAATACACAAATTTCATGGACTTCCTGGGAGACACACTGCTACCCAGTAGAGGTAGGAAAGCCTGTGCATGGCCAGTAACTGCTTGTGCCTCAGTTTACTCCTCTGGAAAATTAATATGAGTAACATCTACATTCCAGGTCTGATTTATCAAACCTTTGATAATACTTAGAGATATTGAGATGCAGACATTCAAATAAACAATATGTATTGTTACACTTTCCCATTTCTGATTTTAGGTAGGTTTTTTGATTGCTGGTTCCCAATAAGGGGAAGTAGGCAGAGAAAAACAGAATGGAAAAGATGAGTCACACAAAGCCACACAAAAAAAGACAGGCCTGGAATTATAAAACTCTAATATACCTAAGGAAAAGACTAAAGCATGAAGATACTTCCTTTAAATCAGAATTTCCCAAGCTCTTTGTCCCTACACTGCAGGGAATCCCACAAGTGCACTCCTGCCTGTGACTCCTGCCTTGTTAGCACAGTCGCAGCCCTGTGTCCCCATAGTCACACCACTCTGGCTTTGGGTGTCAGCACCTCCCCTACAACCTGATGGCACAGGCAATGCAAGCTCCTGTCCGAGAAGGTACCTCAGCTCTGCTGCCAAAGTTCGGGTAAGCTCTGGATTTTCTCCTCTCAAATAAGATACTTGCATGATCCCTTGCTGGAAACTGCGTAACAAGGAAATGTTTTTGCCAGACTGCAAAGGATGGTTTGGTTCTCGTTTGCAATTTTCCATTTGTATTTATGTATTTTTGCCTTTCATCTGAATGCAATGCTTTGACATATCCAGATAAACACAGACAGCGTGTGCCCTGCCTGGTCCATATACCCAGCAAGGCGATGTTCTGGAGTGCAAGGCATAAAGTTCCTGCCAGCTTAAGGATGAAGCTCTCTGTCTGACTGAAATGTCAGATACTATATTAAAAAGGTAGCAGATTGTGATGATAATGAAGTGCTGCAGCCTGTCGCTATGTTACCAACTGCTCTGAACTGACATGTCAGAAGGAACAGCAAGGAAAATGCCCAGAATCCCTGTTTGGATCCCCTTCCCACGCCTACCACCAACTGAGGTATTTAAAATACTTACAGATATAGCCAGTATGTTTCTTTATAAACAAAGCCTAAAATGATAAACAGATAAATATATTACCCCAGCAAGCCTGCTGTCTAAAATCATTCTCCTGCCTCTCCAGTTTGCCTCAGATTGCATCCTGCACCCTCCAACAGAGAAAGATTGATTTGGGAATGGGCATTTCTCTGCCCGTTCTCTGTCCCTTAAAGAGGCCAAATTCCCCCTGACTGATTCAGTGTGTTTAAAAGTAGATTGAAACAGGAGGGGAGATGTTTTGTGCTGACTGGGGACAAGGTGAGACACATGGATGTTCTTTAAAGGGAGGGGGGACATTCTCCATCCCTCGACATGCTGATTCTACCTATTACCACTTTATTTATATGGTGTTAATGTCACCACTCTGGGCAATGAGCCTCCCTGTATAATAAAACTGGCTGAAGCTGGCCTGTAAGGGCAGAAGTGAGGAGAGTAGTGCACAAGGGCACAGCCAAAACTGTTGCTTTCATCCAGTATAGATCAGAGCTCACAGCAGACTTAATCCCTTCCCCTCCCTCAGCAAACCTTCCTACTGTGCAAAGCAGAAAGCACTCACAACCAGACCACTTCTGCTCTTATGGAAATTTTGCGCAAACAAAAAGAACAAAACAGAGTCCTTATCACGATGCTAAGGATGTACTGTGACTTGCCTGGTGATTTTGATATGAGACGGGTCTTCATCATGGGCGTGTTTGCTGAGAAGAGATTGCATTTGGAAGGGCACTGGATCTGGATGTGATTCTGTGCTCACAGATGCCAATGTCATTTTTAAAACTGTCTACTCAGTCAAGCAAACAAACTGGTTGGAGTTGCTTCCTTCCTGCTGCACACTATGCAGAAGTGGAATTCTTAATTATTTTACCAGTTATTGCTGAATTTTCAGTTACATAAAATGGTAGGTTTTCCCTACTTTATGAAAAGAAATCAGTTCTCTGAAAAGCCTACAACATTTTAATTAGAAATAAGTTCATTTTCTGTAAAAATCTACCATATCATTATTCTAACTCAACAGTAAAATATTTTAAACTGTTTTGGGTTGAAAATAAATTTGTGCTAAAAATACACAGCAGATACATTTTCAAGAGCCAAGAACACAATTATGGATGTAATGCCATTGTTTGTGAAAATCACATTCAAACAGCAGAGACTGCTAGACAATTTCAATAAAGATTTTTTTCAAGATGATGTGAAGCTAAGCATCAAAAGGAGAGTGTCTGGATTTGTGCAGTGCACAGCTACAAAGCTCCAGGTACCAGGTGAAATGGAGGAAAAAATGTGGTATGAATTATGTGCTCCTATATGAAGGGTACTCCATAGGTAATGGAAAACAGAATTAAAAAAAAAAAAAAAAAAAGACAAAACCAAAGGCACCTAAACCCCACAATTCCAGGTATTTCTGACTGTGTTTGAAAACAAATTGCTCAGAGCACAATTGAAGCTGTGTATACCTAGGAGAGTCCCTGTCCTCCTGGTAGTAAGGGCACATGGTGGCAACTGCTGTACTGAGAAGGAGGGGAAAACAGGCATTTAACCAAATTTCTGATTAACAGTGCATGAAAGCTTCATGGCCTATCACACTTGATCAACTGTATTTACCCTCATGCCACTTCCCATCACTTCTCATTAGTCTTGCCATGCAACTCAGAGGAAAATTGGCAGAATTTACACAGCCAATACAAAGCCACATTAATATCTTACAAGTGTTATATTTGCTTCTCTCTCAGCTTCATCTTCTGTTCCTACTTCTTCCACCCACAGTTGTGAATGGGCAGAATCTAGACCTAGCTGAGACAAATATCTGAGAAAATATCTTCTTCTTTAGGCCCTGCTTGGCAACACCTGTCAGCAGGCATATATGACTAGGCTAATATTACATATAAAGGAAAGAGAGAGACTGACAGGACTAACTCCAGTGGTCTACAGTAGCTTCCAGCTGCACAGTAAAAGACTGGTTTTTGGTAGACCAGGACAGGGCTTCAGGTAAAAGCATGTGCTTTCTCAGAAGGGACTAATACTAAGGACAGTGAGTAGATAGTCCAAAGAAGCTGAAGTGGGATGTCCACTGCTCGAGGTTTTCCAGTTGTCTGCCAGGTATATTTTAGTCATGAGGTGCCAACATGATCCTGATGATTAACTGAGTTCGCTTCCAGGCCTCTTTTCTATGACTGTATAATTCTGATGTATATTTTAATGTATTTTTGCCTCCTGTGAAAGAGGAAATACTGCTGTACAGTTTCTTTAGTAGTATTTTGTGTTATATTTTAATTGATAGTGAGGCCCCTGGAGTGCAAGATGTCAGATGCATTGACTCAAATATAAATAATTAAACTGTTTTTTTCTCCTCCATTAATTCTACTCAGCCCTTTACTCCCATCCTTCAGACAGAATTGTGATTAACATAATTGGAGTGGAGAGTTTTGTTTTTCAATTTTCAGCAGAAAGTTTTGTTGTTTCCTGCCCCCCCATGGGAATTCAGTGCATGAACTTGACAACATCAGCCCGTTTGATTGAAATGTGCCTTTTAATATTGTCTTAAGAGAAAACCTAGAGGAAAAACATGAAGGAAAAACAACTCTAAATAAAAAGTGCAAGATATCTACTACTCCACAGTTCCTGTTCTGAGTGGATCAACAAAGGTTGATAGAATAAAGTTAAGGTCTGTCTGCACTGGTGAGACTTGTAATGAATGAAATTGGCTTCAGCCAGTTTGTTGTAATGAGGAGAAGTCTTCTGTGGTCAAGGCTCTTGGCTCTAGTTATTTTTATCCGTTTACTGGCAGTGCATGTTTTATAAATGAACCATTATTGGCAGGAGGTAAGCAAGCACATGTGCACTCAGTTGAACACCCACGAGCCTCAGTTAATACTGAGATTATCCATAAGAACAAATGAAGCATTGTCTAGATAGATTTTGATCATAGCGAAATCTGGTAAAACATCAGTCTATCACATCCAAAGGCTTGATAAACATACATTACTGTGTATATAGGAGGTGATACCTTTCTCTGTTTTTCTGAGCCTGAGATGTCCTTTGCATTATCACAATTCCTGGGGGCATTCTGAGTTACCAGCAAATCAGAAGAAGCTTCATGGATGTATCCCCATTTCTACATTTCATGATGAGAGAGTTACAGAATTAATTTTCTAGTTCATAATCAATAACTGCAACATTACAGTGGGAGAGAAAGTATGTAATTTAATAAATGCCATAAATATCTCTTAGATATCAACTTATACTGTGTGATTTAATTTCACAAAGCCAGTGCTGTAGGATATAGGCACCTGTGAACCTTTCCTACTGTGGGCAGGTGCTGCAGAGAGACTTTGTTCTTCTTAGGTTCTCTGATGTGCAGCTCTTACTCTATGCATGAAAGAGAAGAACATTTCTGTTCCTTGATGTTTTAGCTGCTTGAGTGCTTTCTTGACTAGATTGCTGCTCTCCTAGTAAGGGAAGAAATACACTTATATGGTTAACAAGTTTTCCATCTCTCCCCTCTGCTTTTGAAGCGTCCAAATCATATGCCAGGCAGTAACATTACGGTGTGTTACAAAGAGATAAAATGGAGAGGCAATCAATCGCATCAAAAGATGGCATCAGTAAGAGAGGAAATTCTGGTCCATTTCAGTTGCTGGTAATACTCTGACATCTCTCTCTGGATCTAGATCTTTTCTCCTGAGTTATCTGGGTTAAAAGCATGACACTCAGATGCAAACTCTTTCGTGCTGGCCACTAGATGGTAATAAGGCCATTGAAATGGACTGCAGGCAGACATACAGACAGTGAGTGTGCAAAAGTTACTGTTTCCGAATGGAAATGAAGACGTTGTTTTTGTTTTGAGACTGCAGACAGGCAAACTGCAACAGAGCTGGAATTTTGCATATCCTTAAGGAAAACAGGCTGCCAAGGGGGGCAAACTGAGTGGTTTCAAGTGGGCTTAGTCTCTTACTGCCATATCCTACCCCAGAGTCACTTAGTCATCTGCTGCAAAGGGAAGAGTGCCACCTCCAACACCTCCACTGCCAAGAGCCTACAGACATTATTTGGCTGAAAGTCCTCGATCTGCCTCTGATGGCCCAGTGGTGGTTTTAGAAATGAAAGTACCTGATAAGTATAACAGGAAAAATAAAACAAACTTGATTTGTTACTCTCCAAATTAATAAGCATGTTTACAGTGCTGGCACAAAACACTTGGTCCCATTGTATCATCCTTGCTACCTTCCCACCCACCATTTCATACTTGAATGTATTCCTCTATGACTGCAACAGATGTGATCATCTTGAAGCAAAAAAAGTAACTTGGTGGCTTGTATTTGATACTTACTAAGTTATTATTTCTTTATAATAGCCAATATGACTTTAATTTTCAGGGTCTGTGATAATGGAAATGTACCTTTTAAAGAACAAAAAAATAGATCATATTGTTCCCTTGGGACAACTTCAGTTTACTTAAATGGGTTCACTGAAAGGGTAAGTTACAGCATTTACAAAAGTAACCATTGTACCCATGGGCTGGTGTTGTCCTTTACTATGTTAAAGTATTTTGTAAAAACATGATGAGCAGTAATCAAATATTATTATAAAAACTATACAAGTTACATGTTCATTTATCAAAAAAAGTCTATTTCAGATTCTACCAGACTCCTGGCAGAAACTCAGTTAGAGCCATTTAGGAGCATATAAACATATTAGCAATTTGGAAGACAAGCTCAGATCAACAAATGTCAGATCAGTAGGGTCTCTTGAAAAAAAATTAAATGGAAGGCACAACAGAGATGTGTCTTTTAATGGATTACAAAGGTGAAAGTGATAAGGGAGAAGATTATTCTGAACTTTCTTTGATAAGTTGTGCTCAATGCCTTCCTGACAAGGTGATTACTAGTATGGAATACTATGGAATTATACTTCCAAATATTTCTAGAATATCTGCTAGTGTATGTCTTTGTGTATATGTGTGTGTGCATCTATATGTACAAATACACATACTTAAATAAGATAATGCTGCAGAAAATGTTGGATTCAGTCTCCAGATTCCTGGATTGTATTCACTGTGGTACTGTCGGAGACATGAGTGACCTTGGATCAAACTCTGTTACTCCTCTATGCCTCAGTTCCCCATTTGCAAAATGATGCCAATCATACTGACCATGTCATAAAGTGTAGTGACATCTGCTGTTGAAAAATATTTCATGTTAATGGACTGAAAATCATTTACAGCTATTTCTCACTAGTATGAGTTAGTTAAAATAACAGCTATGAACTTGATTTCAAAAGAAAGCCTGTGCCAGTGGCAGTGTTTTTACCTCCTAGTCAGCATGCTGCTTTTTGCTGCGCATATCTATCTTTCCATTGGCATTGTGTTACACTTCAGAAGTCTTATCAGGTCACAGCACTCACACAGAGAGCACAGAAAGGTTTCATTGCCCCAAAGAACTCAGGGATCTCTAACACGAGCTTTCAATGGATACCTGTCAGCTGCATTTGTACCCTTCAGCATTGCTTTCTCTACATTTCCCATATTGCTAATTTTCCTGCTGTTAGTGTTTTTTCCTCTGAGGCTCAGAAATACAAGGGGAAAGAAGAAGAGAGAAGAGGAACCCTCCCTCTGGCTTTAAGAGCCTATTCACTAATTCCTTTTCACACTCTCACTCTTGCAGGCCCTGAACAGCTACCTACCTGTTTGGCCTAATGATTTTCATGTTCATCAAAAGATTTATTGCGGGATGGCTATTTGGTATCTTTTTTAATGTTGCCATACATCTCTCTCAAAGCATAAAAGGAACCTGAATAATACCTGACAGCCAACAGATGTGCAGTCTGTAGACAGAAAACCATTTTGAAATTATGCTACTAGCAAACTAACACCAGCATAACTTCTCTTTGTTGCAAGATATGAAAAGCAAACACAGTGTGAGATGAGAACACATGCATGAAATGGATCTTCTTTTCAATACCCTAATTTGCCAAGAAATGAAGAGCTTTTTATATCCTGTAATCAGTTGCATCTTATAATTGTGGGGCTGAGGGGTGCAGGAACTCATCAGGCTGATTTTGTAGCTTTTGCACTCCCTCCATCTCATTATTTTACCAGGGAATCAAAGAAACAGGATGTAAATTGGTTCTCTGCTAAGACTGAGCGCAACTGTACCTAACAATGCAGTTCCACAATAGTTTTAAGCCATTCTAACGTGGCACCATCTCTCTTCCTGCTGCATGCTGCACGCTCTCACCTTTCTGATCCTATGACCTGGTTCAGGAAACAAAACCAAATGGTTCAGGGAATAAAACCAAATGAAAACTAGCCCTGGAAGGAAAGCCTGATTTGGTTTTGCCTGGTTTAATTTTTGAACCAGTTCACTGCAGGATCAAATGGATGGTGACACTACTGCAAAGGAGAGGGTGCAAATACAAGCCTAAGATGAGGTGTGACATCCCTTCAGCATCCTTGCTACCTAAGCCATTCCTGACTATACAGGGAGTTGAATGTCCTTCAGCACCCTGATCCATGACATTTCCACAGCATGAGAGCCCTGCTTCTAAAGCCAAACATTCAAATCTTGCTGCTTCTCTCTTTGTAAACTCATAGGCTACTGGAAAGTGGCCCCTGACCACAACAAGTTCTTGAGCTCACGTCTTAGACTTAAACGTGTGTTGAAGAGCTTTGCTAGACTGCAGAGCTCATGACTGCAATTGTGTGGGTTCCTCAGAATGGGTTTTTCTGCTTCCACTTCAAATGCAATGTTACATGGGTCTGCTTGGAGAAAGAAATGAAGGACCACAAAAAGAACAAAGAGCATCATAGCCATTACTGTTATCTATGCAAAGAAAGCACTGCAATGGCACCTTGCCTGTTGTGTCTAGTTTACTGTCTTCCTTTGAAGAAACATATTCAAATACTAGGGAAGAATGTGCTTATTTTGCCTAGTCTGCAGCCTGGGCTTTGCAGCAAAAGATCCTCTCAGGGTTTCTGAGCTTTAGGCTTTAACCCTTGCCAAGGAATAAAGGAGGCAGAAACACTGAAGGAGAAAGGTCAGGGCAAACTGTCCAGGATACTCAGTCAGAGGGAATGGAGATAATGATGGGAGAAAAATGCATAACTGGAATCAAAGTCAAAGATAATTTATGAACAACAGCAACAAAACAGTTTCTGCAAATAAGCCTTATTTGCATAATTCACTTCTTTTTCCTCTGTTTTTATGGGATTATTTTTTTTTTTTTTGAGGTGGAATGGGACTTTGAAAATCATTTAGCTTGTCCTGAGGCATTCACATCATAAATAATATACTGAATGCAAAATAATTATATATTACACTGAAAAATTAGGGAGTACTAGGAGTAAAGAGGCCTTTTCAGCTGTGCTTCTTCCCTCTGTACCATTCTGCTCCTGCGTAGTCATGTAAGTTTTCATTTCATGCTTACATACTGTTTTTCTCAGCAGGCCCCCTTCCCCCTATAAAGAAGTGTCAAGGATCTCTGAAGACTGTGTTTAAGTGTTCCTGCCTGGGGTCCAGGCCATCAACTCAATAGACCATTCAAAATGGACAATTCAAAATGAACTGGTTTTATATGTTGCTGCACATCAACAGCCTTAACAGAGCCATGTGGCATGACACAGCTATGCTATTCTGAGTGTTTTAGACAGAAGGGAAATGAAACTTTTGAAATACCAAACTAAGATTCTGAGAGAAAAAAAGATATGGATCTGGTAAAATCTAAATAAGAGGACAATGTCTAGTGAGGCTTCACTGACTCTGTGATATACTAACACAAACTGCCCTGATTGGCAATACAGCTCCAGCAGATGCACTCCACACAGTGCAACCTGCGACACATTCAGCTGTGGCTTTCCTATCTATAACTGCTTCTTACCAAGGTTCGTCTGCTAACACAGGTATGTCGCTCGGGGATCACACCTCCTCATACCCCTGAGCAATGCCAGCACAAATTTATAGTGTAGATTTGACTCTGTGGAGCCCATCTGATATCAGGTCTTTTAGGGTCTAGTTCAAGAAGATATGAAGGGAGAGAAGTTTAATTCCCTTTCTCCCTTTATATCTTTAAGATACGACTTACAGTGTACTGTGAAAAATTCCCTAAGTACAAAAGCAGCTCTAACTGCTGTTTAACACTCTGGTTCTTTCTCTGTTTCTTACTTTAAGCTTTGACTTAATTCTCCTCACGCTTCAGCAGATGTGAACCATAGTAATTAGTGCTAGCTTTTGGAATGAGCTGCACAGATAATTGCCTGGGCACCCTGTGTATGGGGAGAGGACAGAGGGACCATTAAGTTATCTTAGGCTGTGCCTGCACTGAGAGGCTGGTGTGCTCTGTGGTGTCTACTGCAGTCTTGGGCTCCTGGTATCCCAGCCTTCCAGACTTGGCACAACCCCTTTTGGTCTGCATGTTGGAATTTTCTTTCCCTGGAAATCCAAGTGAGAGAAGAATGAGAGGAGGGGCTGGTGCATAAACTGCAAAGTGTTCCTAGTTCCACATATGGAAATATCAGAAAGGAGAAGGAGATCCATGAGTTACTTTCACTCTGTAACACTGTAACACTAAGGCTGTCTTTGCTTTTTGCCACTAGTTACCTGCAGTTTTCTGTTCTACAGGTAGTTGGTGTTTGCTGAAGGTTACATTGAAGAAAGATGCTAAAAAGTGGAACAGGTATGTATCTAGCCATCCTTCTTCATGATGATTAAGTGGATTATATGTGCAAGAAGCTATCTGGTGCAAATGAGGGACAGGAATGGGAAAAGAATATTATCTTTGTTGCTAACCACTTTGCTAAACAGACATCAGTAACCTTAGGACAACATTTGTTTACCTGTGGGTTTCCACAGAAACTCATCATCAGACATAAAGTGATTTTTAATGAGGCTTTTGACACTTATGTGCAGGGTTCTTAAACAAAAAGGGTAAGGGGAAGTGTCCTGTTCTTAGGGTATTTAACAGGTCAACAGTGAACTGAGCAAAAGATCTACTTCACATATTAACTATCATTTCTTTCAGCAATTTTATTCAGGCTCTAGGAAATGTTTCCATTTACTATAATAGGGAAGCAGATGAATAGTTGAGGGTTAAATTTGCATTGACTATTGGGTTAAATTCTCAGTGGGGAACGACAGGTTACTAAGGCAACAGGAGCATGCATTTGATACCTGTTATTCAAGTCTATATCCTCATGCTCATTAACTTTCACATTGTTTATTAATATTCACTCTAAAATGGATGCTGCTCTTTGCTTTGACCTAAGTAGCAAGACATGAATTAATGTGAACTCACAACTACTATCAGTATATTAAGACACCTCTCAAAAAGCACAGATCTTTGTATCTGAAGAACAACTTCTGCTTCCATGTAATAAAACATCAAAAAGCATTTGTAAACAGAATTCTGATGGGAGCTCTGCCCGGAAAACAGCAGAACCTATCATGATCTCCTAAAACAAATAGTACAAAATGAGCAGAAAGTCAGGCCAAAATACCCACTTAGATACCAACCACCAATATGTAAGAATTCTTATGCATGATGAGACTAAGAGTATCTGACTGTATGTGTTGTTGAAGACCATGACCAATATGAAGTGGTTTAGGCTAATATGTTCAGGAAATATATGCTAGTTTCAGCCTGCGATTGCAGAGGTCAGGAGCATTATGATAAGGACTTGCAAGAACTAGTCCACATTGTACAACACAACAGCACTTCACAAAGCTCTTAAGACACCTTTGTGTAGCCTCCCACAAGAACACAGAATCAAATACACATACCAATTCATCTCTGAGCTTACTCATTCCTCTCCCATTCAGAAATTAAATATCAATGGCATCAGAGGCTTCAATCTGAAACAAAACAAAAAAAATATTTAAAATGCTTCCCTGGGAGTGAAAATTCTTCCCATTCAGAATCATCAGTGTGTTATTTAATTTCATTTAGATTTTTACACCATGTTAAAATATGAGCAATATTATATAAAGCTTACATGACACATACACATGAACATGGTGTGTTATTTTTATAGAGTACATATATGACAGTGGGATTAACAATCTCTGTTTGTGGAAAGCATGAGCTTGCCTTGCTGTTTCTTGGAGTTAGGCCTCTAAGTCTATCTCATTTCCTCATCCACAGAGTTTATAACCTATGTAGCAATGCTCCCAACTGTAACAGAGACATATCTATCAGTCCATCTTAAAAAATTATGCTATTGAAGTGAAGGATCTCAATCTTCACATCTAAATGAGTCTATGAAAGCAGGAGCACTCAGTTACTGAAACAGAACTAAATAGCCTGCTCTAAATGACATATTGCAGACAAGTATAGAGCATGAAGTTGATCTTACATTGATCAATCTGGCAAAAAAAAAATAATATTTTTGTTTAAGCTAGTCTCATGTCCTACTATACCCTTGACTTTAGCTGTCTGAAACCACAGTGATTTATATACTCCCTGTAACATCACATTGACCCAAACAAAAGAATCATTCAAAGGATTTAAAAAATCATTGAAGGAAAAATTTTGTACATAGTATAAGTTTCAGACTTTTTGTTTCATTTTTATTAAATTGTAGATTTTCCATTCTGTAAGGGTAGCTGTCACATAAGACCTGGCACACACTGGACAGCTATGGAAAAAATGGTAAAGGCGTCCTCTTAGTTAGGACGCTTTTGAAGATCCCATGAGATAAAAATAATAATTTTCAATCAAACATTAAAATCTATGGGGAAAAAAGTATTTCTTACAGAGATTTAAGAAGTGTCTGAGTTTTTAACTTGAAGTGTTTTTACTTTCCTTCCTTTTGCTAGCCTCAGATGCTGGCTTTCTCAGACACTATAGCGATGAGAATGAGACTAACCATTATACTAAATACCCACAACTTTCTGTAGTTAAGACCAGCACCTCAGAAAGGCACCTGAAGTTTTTGGTTTTTTTTTTTTTTAGAAGATTTTACTGCAGTTGAAACTCTAAATCCTCCTTGGGATCCTTTAAAATACTTAGCCCAAACCCCAAAGCCAGGAGAAGACTTGAGATGCTGTTGGGCTATAATTCCCCAGCAGCAGGACTCTGAGGCTCCCAGGCACAGCAGGCAGGGGCAGGGCTGCCAAAGAGCATTCATAGAAGTTGTCCTTCCCAGATTTAGTCAAATGGGTTGTCTCATTCAGTGTCAGAAACTTGCAAAGTGCCAGCACAAAATTTCTTAGTAACATGTTAACTGGAAGCATTGGAAGCCTGATTGCTTGCCAGTGAGTATGATAGTCATGAAACAGAGAAAGAAAGTGAATATCAGGTAACTGTAATCAGGTAAGTGGGGTTTCTCAATTCTGTGTGATGCGTGCAGGTTTTTCATTTCCATTGAAGACTAAAAAGATATATAAACAAGGCTCAGCAGAAAGCATCACTATTGATTTTCTTGCATCAGAGATTATCTGACTAGAGCCACAGTCCTGCAAAGGCATGACTTCTGTGACTCATCCCATGAAGTCACCTGAACTTCTAGTGCAAGCCTGGAAATCTTTCCAAGACAAGAGTTTTTGACTGACTTTGAGAGTACTTTTAAAAAATCTCCTTTTTTTGACATTCCTACAGTAAGGAGAACGAGTGGTAAAATATTCTGACCCTATACTTGATCTCTACATTCATTCACATTATCTTAATAAACTGAAGAAATGATGTCTAAGCAAATAACACAGGACAGTATGAGGTTTTTTCTTTGGGGGTTGATTTTGGGTTTTTTTCAAGAAAAGCAGAACAACCACCCTTATGATAGAAAGAGTTAATTAAAATCTGGACAGATAATCTCATTCTTTTTGAAGAGCTGCTTGGTAAAGTGCAACACTATCATTAGATTATTCCACCAACTTTAATGAGGTGGGTCTGTTAAACCAGTGTCTCTCTGAGTGTTATGAAATATAGTGAAAATCTGGAGTGACTTTTGGAAGGAAAAAAGTGTTTGAAACTTAATTCTTAATAAATATTATCTAACTATGGGAAAAAAAGATTGAAAGATAATATTTTTGATAATTTGAAAATATTTCTTAAATTCCTCCTTGGGAAAAGAGCACCATCTACTGATCACTACTCTGAAATTACAGTATGATGATTCATTTACATGGGTTTTACTTATATACAATATCATAATCTTAATTCCAGAAATTCTGGATGACTCTTGAACACATGAAATAAACCTGATGTATCTTCATCTACCAGCTAATATCACTGTGATGTTTTATTGTTTTAGTAGCCTGCAACACTTCAGCAGCAGAAAGCATGCTTAAGAACTTCAGAACCTATGGTGATACTAAATAAACTCACATTATCACTAAAAGGATGGTACATGCTTTCCTAGTCCAGTTGCTTGTTACAGATGCCTGCTTATTGCTGGCACTTTTTAGTCATGTGAAGAACTAACCTAAGCTGCGGAAAGGTTGTTTTTTTAAGTAGGACCTGTTTTTCAGCTGCCCCAAGGGGGAGAGGACAAGGACTGCCCTTTCCAGTCCCAGCACAGATTTATGCCAAATTACAGTATTGTTTAACATCACCTTAAAAACATGCAGCTCTTCTGCACTAAAGAGAATAGTGAGTTCTTGAGTTCACCTCCAAAGATTTTTTTGAGCTTGCTTTTCTGCCAGAGAACCAGCTGTGACAAAGAATATCACACCGAGGAGTGCGACACTCACCCAATGCCATAAACACTCTCCCCATTCACACCCAGAAGATGTAGCT
Source organism: Strix uralensis (assembly GCF_047716275.1). Lineage (NCBI taxonomy): Eukaryota > Metazoa > Chordata > Aves > Strigiformes > Strigidae > Strix > Strix uralensis. Next base: position 70,913,029 of record NC_133976.1, on the reverse strand, counting down.
ATACTTAAATCTCAGCTCATTATTCAGGTGTTCTGCCAGACACATTCTAATTACATTCTTTTAATTATATCACATACGTCTTCTTTTTATAGCTGTTCTGAAGGCACTGACTTTTCTTCCACAAAGGTTGCTCAGCCAAGTTTCTTTGTTTTCTTTCTCTCTTAGGAATAAGTGATTGCTCTCTGGCTAGTGAAAACAAAGTAGTGCTTCAAGAGCAGCAGGATGGGCTGCCCAGCGGATGTGGGGAGGATGCTGAGCACTGAAGGTTGTGGTCCAGCAGGGCCTAGTGGGGCAGAGATCTGGCTGGCAGGGCAGCCGGGCTGTGACAGTGGCCAGGACAGCTGCAGCCTCGCTTGGGACAGAACCGAGTACTGGAGAGCCCGTGCAGCCTCAGACCCAAGTCAAGGAGGCCCACAGTGAGGTTTCTCCCAGCTCTGTCTCACAACCCAGGGTTGGCAGTAGAGACTGTAGAGCCTGCTGGTGCACTCAGGGCTCTAACAGCAGCAAGCAAGCTTAGCTATAAATAACAGTTTTTTCTTTGCTCATTTTCCTTCACATTTGATAGGACCTGAATTCTTAAAAAGCTCTAGTGCTATTCTGAAAAGCGATTTCAGTAAATTGGTGTGCTGGTGATTGCTGTCATCCTATGAGTGACAAGGCTATTTTCCCAGTGTCTCACATCTGATGTGATTGTGACAATTGTCTCTAAATCAGAACAGGAGGAGCTAAACCAGGATCTCCCACAGCAGTATGCACAGCTACAATTTGAAACTGCCAGCTAAATCTCCATGACTGGCACTCAGGCCCTGTGCAGGTCTGGCACAGAGCAGAACTCATTACACATCTATTATCTGCTCACGCAATTATGCCTCTCTATGAATCACATGAGAATTAAGATCCTTCTCATACTACTGCCCTTGTCAGGCCATAGCCCAGTAGCTAGAGTTGAAAGGTATAATTGCTCGATACTTTCTTGCTTGACTCAGCCTTCAGTGTTCTTGAATTCCTTATCCCAGGGGCATGGAATCATGGTAACATCTCAGCTGGTTGAGGGAGGTGGTTTTTAGAGAACATTTCTAGATCTTGTAGCTTCAGGGTAAAAACTTAAAATTATGACTCATTTGCATTCAACATACTCCATTACCCTGTCTAAATGTAAAATTATCAGTCTTTAGGGTTTGAGGCTTTTTTTTATTTATACACTGGAACTTTTACTGGACAGGTTTCTACTTTACCTGGCAGGGTTGAAGGTTATTTCATAATTTTTGGATGCAAGGTTTGTTAAAACTGAAAAATCTGTTTCCTCCGTTAAAAGGAAGAAGAAATGAATGACTGGATATAAACAGAAAGTATAGTAAAATTGTAGATTAGGATAATTCAAGTGAGAAGTGACCTCAGAAAGTCTCTAGTCCAATCTCCACTTCCAAGCAGCAGATCTGAGTTCAGACCAGGTTACACAGTTGAATCATGAAAATGTCTAAGGATGGAGATGGCATAGACTCTCTGGCCAACCTGCTCCACTGCCTGACTGACCTCATGGGGGAACAGTTTAAAGCTATGAGTCCAACTTAAAATATAAATTGCCTATACATACACATGTATTGAAGGAATGGAGAGAAAAGGATAAAGTAGAGCCATTTACATGGGGGAAACCAGAGCCACTGAGGTGCATAGTCAGATACTAAGCAGGTAAGTTAGAACCATCTGTAGGCTTTGTGTATCACTGGGTAATGGAATTCCAAGGTATATGATAAATTCATAGATAGAGTTTGCAAATGCCCTTTGTGGAAATGCAGAATTAAGTTGCAATGCTAACATGAAATGAATGGCTGAACTGGTCAGGATATGCACTTCTATGCATCTAAAAGAAAAAATTGTGGTTGAATTCACTTTTATTTTTTTCATTCAAACTATTTATCTGAAATTCATGTGGTTGGTTTGTTTTCAGAGCATCCCATTATTATCACTTTGCACATAAAGAAAATTCAGCTTGTATTTTGTGTTTTCTAGCTATTTCTCAAGTCCCCTTCCTTTGGGCCAAGCAACTTGTGGAGTTACTCTAAAAAGGAATAACTCTTAGATTTTTACGCTCATAGATGATTGAATTAGGACATCCAACATCAGACCATGCCACGAGAATAAGGACCAGTTTCTCATTTTATTGGAAAATACAGAAACCATCTTCAATGAAGCTAGGTCAAGCTCCTGCACTGTTGTGTCACCCCAGGACTGTGACAGATGCTCCAACTCCAACTTCTGACACATGTCACCAGCCCTGCTGGTCAGAGATCTTCTGTAGGTTACCTTTACTGTTTCTCCTGGGGTTCATGATCCTCATGCTCTAAAGTTTCCCTTTTTCTGGAAAAGAGAACTTCTAGGACAAGGGAGAGCTCTGGAATTCACTCTGGAGACCCCTGGGCCAGGCGATGTCTGACAGAGTCTCCCTGTTCCAGCTGTGGCTCTGGCAATGGCCCATTACCACCAGGGCAGCAGAGAGGAGCAAACACTTGCAGGTTGTCTAAGGGCTGATAGAAAGAGCTAAGCTGCTCCCTCTGCCCCTGACAAATCATTCACACAGAGCTGGGCAGACTCAAGTGTAGAGTTAATGTAAGGAAGACTTTCATACTTTCACATACATTATGAGGAAAGTGTAATTTATTTTTTCTAGGAAACCCCAATTTTTATAAAGTAAATGGTTTGATAGTTTTCTTTAACCTTTTTTTTTTTTTCCTTCTGTATTGAACTAGGCCAACCATCTGTGTTTTGTGGTGTTGGGAATTATCTTTGAATCTCATAGTGCTCTGTGTAAAAGTTAGACTTTAAAAGGGTGAGTATGAACCACCATAAAACAACTATGTCTTCTAGTCAGTAACTACATTTGACGACTTGGCCTTAAACAACTTCAGACTCACATGATGAGTCAGTGATGCCTTCTGTTTTTCTGTGAAAAATATACTTGGCTATTGATCTGAGAACTCCAGAGGACCTTTGGGACACAGCATCTAAGCGGATGTTTTCAACAGGTTTAAATTAACAATAAACTGCAACTCCACTGGGAAAGATTTGAAGAGATGAAAACTGAAAGGCTATTTAGTTTTTTTCAGGTAGGCAGTTATACCTGGTATATTTAAAGGTGGTAAGTTCTGATAAGTTTTTGATAAGCTGATTGCCCTGCAATTCTGACTTCTTATTTCATATTGTTTTATACATATTATGTGTATCCTGTATCTATTGTGTACTAAAATGTTGCATGACTCCACGGGAAGACAAAATAAGTCCTGGATAATTACAGCTCCTCAGAAACTGTTCAACCACATCACAGGTTATATAAAAGATATTTTACTAAGGCAAAGAAAAGAAAATGGGCAGAACTGAAAATAAAATCTAAGGATTAAACATAATAAAACACAAACAAATTTTAATATATGGTTTTCTGGCTCCATCTGGTGTTTATTTTACAGAATTTCTAGCTCAAGGAAATCTGATTTCCACTCTCCTTTTCAGCTATTCATTGGAAATGAGGAGTGGTATTAAAAGGACACTTAAATTTATACATCCTGAGGGTTTACATTCAAAGCTGTATATTAGCTACTGTTCAGGTACAAGAAGAGTACTTTTTTAAAATCAGTGTTTATATCCTGTGATTTAAATCATATCCAGATCTGAGAAATGGCTTCTATGGCCAATGACATCATTTTCCCTCATGATATCAATTAGACTGCTAAAATACTATTCCTCCCTACTAACCTTGCCTTGCTTATATCCTCACCCATGTCTAAATCATCAATATTACTGCTTTATTCAAATTAACTCTCAAACACTTACAACATAATTATCACAACTATTCACATCAAATCTTTTAGTGTTGCTGCTTTCAGGTCAGATAATAATACATTTACTGACTGTAGAGAAAAAGCAAGTTGGAAGGAAGAGTGAGAGGATCACCGCTTGACTGCTCACTGGGTCAGATGATTGTGGAGAAAGTACCTATACAGTCTGGGACATAAATCACTTTTAGTATCATAGAATCATAGAATAGCCTAGGTTGTAAGGGACCTCAAAAGATCATATGGTCCAATATTGCTTGGGAAAGGGAGCCTAGATGAGATTATTCAGTAACTTGTTCAATCGCATATTGAAAATCTCTGTTGATGGGGATTCTACCATATCCCTGGGAAGGTTCTTCCAGTGATTGATTGTTCTCACTGTAAAAAATTTATTTCTTATATCAAGATGAAATCTCTCCCTGTGCAACTTGTACCCATTGTCCCTTGTTTTTTCCATGTGGCTCTATGTGAAGAGAGAACCTCCACCCTGTAGTTGCCCATTAAGTGCTAGAATACTGTGATGAGGTACCCTCTGAGCCTTCACTTCTTCAGGGAGAAAAGACCTAGCTCCTTCAGTCTTTCCTGTAAAAACCACTGATCACCACCCTCTTAGTGAGGCCGGTGAGCCAATTTCCTACCCATCTCACAGATCACTGATCCAGTCTGTATCTTGCCAGTTTGTCCAGGAGAAGACTGTGGGAAACAGTGTCAAATGGTTTGATGAAGCCCAGGTAAACAATATCCGCTGCTCTCCCAATGTTGGTAGCAGATTTTATGTTGTTGTAGAAGGTGATCAGGTTTGTCAGGCATGATTTGCCTTTGGTAAAGCCATGCTGGCTTTTCCCAAACACCTTCTCCATTTGCCTTGTAATAGTTTGTAGGAGAACTCATTCCATCACTTTCCCAGTGACTTAAGACTAATGGGTCTGTAGTTTGCTGGGCCCTCTTTTGGACCCTTCTTGTAGATGGGTATGACATTTGCCCTCTTCCAGTCATCAGAGATATCCCCTGATCTCCGTGACTTTTCAAGTATTATAGACAGTGCCCCTGCAACAATGTCAGTTATTTCTCTTGACACTCTGGAGTGGATTCTGTCCGGGCCCATAGATTTATGTGTATATAAAAGTATAAGCTCTTCTTCGTTAGCATTTCTCATCATATAACGGCATAACACCCTTCTTTATCTATTGGGCCTAACATACAAAACTGTCTTGTTCTGGTATGTTCATACACCAGCAAACTTATTGTAAAAACCAGGGTAAATTAAATATTATACTTTAAGAAAGGGATTCGCATTTTCCATAGAGTGGAGTATATATATACCTGCACATGCATGTTAAAAATAATATTCAAATAAGATGAATGCATTTTCAAATATAATTTAGCAATTAAGAATAATGTAGAATAGCCAGTACTTCCTGACAAACAAGCTTTCTGCATACCTCACAGGCTTGACTATACTTGTAGAGCTCCTGAATAAAGTAGATAAGAGAAAGTCTTCACCAGCAGCAAATATGTTAAAAATTATACCTTTTTTGTTCCTATCTGTTAGAAGAATGATTTTTCCAACATTACGCATTTTAAGTAGCTTACTCTTCAAGATTCTTGGTTGCAAGGGACAATCTGTTTTCAAAGACATTATTCATTATATGTATGGGTATTACTGTGGCCTTCACAACTTGCCTGCACATACTTGTTGTTCAAAATTATCATACTATCTGTATATCTCATCTGCAGGTGACTGAAGGACTCACTGTACTTGATATTCAGCATTTCAGCTTTGGTTTTGACTGAATGCATGCAGTAGCTCCCGGGATCTCACTGGTGCTCCATGACTTTTACATTCTTCTTTACACTGCAGCTATTCACACTTCCTGACGCGGACCTGTTGTTTTCCCACAGAAAAGACTTCATTTCCTAAAACATGTGTGTGTGATGGCAAGATGGAAGGAGCTAAAGCAAAGATGCTGTAAATCAGTTATCAGTCTCACTGAGCTCAGGTTTTCCTGGGGTAGTCAGCGGAGTGCAGACAGCTTGGTAGCACACAAGCTCAATGAACTCCAGTTTAGGCTGCTGCTCCTCATCCCATCCTTATTCTCCACATGCTGTTACTAATCTTTGTGGCAATAGCTGCTAGCTACAAGAGAAGAAGCTGCAAGAGCTACCTTAAAAAACACCCAGACAGCCTTGATCTCCTGGTCTGAGAAGAATTATGACTTGTATCATCCTCTGGCAGGACAAGCAGTGAATGAAAAAAGCAAGCCAATGAAAAGCAGTCCATGTAACTGACCCATCCCCAAGCAGGCAGAACAAAACTGGTGCCATGTAGCAAAATGGACTCCTTCCATTCCCTGAACATTGCCCAGAATAGCATCAGTGGTGTTAGAGACAGGGAGTCTTGTGTGCCTCTGCCTGATTCCTTCTCTTCTTTAAGATCAAATAAAAGCACTCCAACCAAGTTACAGTCAATACCCAGGCTGCAGTAAGTGCTGCCTGCTTATGAGACTCTCTGTTCTAAGGTGAAGGCATATTTGGGGGAGCTCAGCAAAAGAAAGGTTGTTTCTTTTTATTTTTTTTTTCCCCCAGCTATAAAAGCATGATAGTTGCATTTAGAGCTGTCAGACTGAGCTCTTCCTTCCAATAACATATGCCACCCACCATACCTACTCTCTAGTCTCTAACTCAAAGTGATTCAGCATTGGCTAATGTAAATGGAATGGATTTACTTTAAAGGAAAAAATCATTTTTGGCTGCCCATTAAATGTCACAGAGGAAATTCATGACATGCAGGAAAACAACTGTGTACAATATTATTGAGCCAAGACTGTCTAACAGATGTTGTACTTATTATAGTGTAAGCATAACAGCATTTTTAATGCGTAGAAAACAGGAGAAGCCTTATCTCCCTGTGGTGATACTGTGGAGACATTATTATTTCTAAAAGCCTTGTTTCCTCCTTCCAATTTCTGACATGTGCTTAGGCTCGAGTCTGTAATACTATCTCAGTGCTCACATGTAAAAGGCCTCACCATTAGGAAAATAGTTATTACCAGGTGATTTGTTCCTGTTTCCAGAACCAGGCTCATTTCCAAGCGTCCTGGGAGCATCACTCCAGAAGGCAAGGAATCCCAAGCCTGGCTCTTGTGCCACATCCATGCAAACCTCTGCGTGACATTTCCAGATGTCAGCTCTGGCCCAGGGAGGGAAGCACAATACAGCAGCTTTGGGATAGGAGAAAGTTGTCTCAAGTCCAGATCCTCACTACAATATCACCAGGACCAAAAAAGTTGTTATTTAATATCTTTCTGTGCTTCCTTTCCTAAAATGGGTAGAAGATACTTCTTTACCTCACCAGGGTACATGCCCCAAAAAGGCAGGAAGCTTTTCTATTAGATGGAGCATTTGAGTTTTCTGGGAAGGGAGGCTTAGTTTAAGTTAACTTGGTTTCAGGATAGAGTTACCTAATAGTTCCACAATAGCCATGTGTTTTGTTTTGCTTGGGGTTTTTTTTAATCTAAAATGGTATGTGAAAAATAGATGTGTAAAACATTGCAATAAAGTCTCAAATTTCTTACTGACTTGCAGCAGGAGAAATCCCCCTGATATTTACTGCACAAATCTAAATTAATTAAGTGTAGCCATTAAAAGAAACTAAATCCATTGTTTCAAAAAGGATCATGCTAGTTAAACAAAACAAAAAAACCCCAAACCAACAACAACAAAAAAAGGATAAAGGGAACACTGCTTTTTTGAAAGCTCTTGTGGAATCATAGGATGACTCAGGTAGGAGGGGGGCCTTAGGAAGTCCCTAGTCCAACCTCCTACCCAGGGCAGGGTCAGCTCTGATCTTAGAACAATTGCTCAGGCTTTAACTCAGCTGAGTCTTGAAAACCTCCAAACATGGAGACGGAACAGCCTCTCTGGGCAGTCTGGGCCAACAGCCTGCCTGCCTCCATAAGTGACAAAACTGTGTTTAAGCCCAGCCCATCTGTTACCATAAATTTGGTCTCAAAAGAACCCTCTAAGACTTAGTTTGAAGTTTTAGAAGGCAGGCATTCTTTATTGCAGCGCTGGATCATTCCACCTAACGTTCATACACTAAAACAAAAGTTCATCTTTAAAGACATGAATATTCATACATTTTCCAAGAAGTTTCCACCTTTCTGCCTATCTACTATATTTACATAATGCTGGCATTGCACAACTACACTATGCATGCACAGGGGTCTTGGGTGGGTGTTGGTGGTTGTTTGGAGAGTTAGCCCCCTACTCCTTTTTCCCTTTTATGGTCATGAGTCTTTTGAGGACAATTTCTTCTCCTTGGTTGTTTCCCAACTCTGTTGTCCAGCCAGGCTGTTCTTTCTTACCCACCCTGTTCGAGCATTTCTGCCAGGATGTATCTATTCTCAAGGTTAGGATATCTTCTCTGTACATTTTAATCATTCAGACCTTGTTAAATACACAGTTAAACATGTAACATTGGTCATCTCCCTAACCCACAGCTGGCTGCAGGACACATCATAGCCACCTCAGCATCTACCACGGGTTCTGCTTGTGTTGAATAAGCCCCAGGCCCTGGTCCAGCCTGAGCTCACCAAAATCAGGGTAGTGAAGCACAAATCTCTGCAGAAGCAGGACTCAAACCTGTCCAAAGCAGACTTAATTAATTAATTAATTAATTCTTTTACTGGGACATCCTTCATCTGGGCCCAGGAAGGCAGCAGACTTCCCTCTGAAGCGGGTCTGGTCTGCATATCGGGCCTTCGACACCCCTCAGAATGGAGTCACCCACTACAATGACCTGTCTGGGGTTCTTTCTAGAATTGTTTTTAATACATGGTCTAGGGCAACCCAGCCTTGGTGGACCTTCATTTTCCTCATTATTTGGCTCATTTTCATCATCCTTCTCTGCTTCATTCATAAGTTCCAGGGGCCCATATCTGTTGTGAAGGGGCACTATGGAAGGTGAGGGAGGTCGGGAGGTCCCTCCCTGAGCAGGGACCTGTTTCCAATCTCCTCCATCTCTTAGGTTCCCTCCTTCTGCCTGGTAGCAAGAGGGTGAGGAATCGCCTGACTCTTTTGGAGCCTCCATTTGCTCCTTTTGCTTCAGGGGTGCTAAGGTGCTACTCCACCCATCAATTTCCCTTTGCAGTCCCTAACACTTCTTAATCTTTCAACGTCTTCTTTGAGCTCAGTCACCAGGCTGAGCAGGTCATCCAGCTGATCACAGCACACACAGGTGTTGTCACTGCTGCCCTCCGACACGACTGACAGGCTCAGGCACTCCCTGCAGCCTGGGATCTGGATTGCTGCATGTTTGCGTAGCAGCTCTGTCTGGGTCACCACGTTCTTTCTGGTGGTGGTTTTGACCCGAGTGGAGACCATAGCTCAGTCTAGTCGTGGAGGACATGAGATGACAACTAGTTAAGATAAGCTCTAGAGCCAGGAGAGGGACTATGCCCTGTCCGCATGCCTTACCCGCGCAAACTGCCCACACAAAATGCTGCCCAAACTGCCACGCCACGCTCCTGGTCGATCGTGTTCCCTGGGGTCTGCTCTTTTCTTTTCGGTGAGGGGCGTTGGGCATTGTCACTCCAGTCTGTGTCCCCTCTGAGTCCCCGCTACCCTTGTTACGGCTCACTCTTCCCACTCGGGAGGGAGGCGGCTTGAGGCACTCCCCCTTCCCTGGACTCCTGCCTTCTCAGCTTGTAGTTTTGCTGTGGGCTTTTTGAGGCTTTCAGAAGGGTCCCCCACTGCTATCCTCTGCTTCAGAGCCCCTCTCCTCAGCAACTGAGCTAAAAGGGCGGAGGCAGAGAGTTTTAAACTGCCATCGTCACTCTAGTGGATTCTAGCCTGTCGTCACCTCTGAGGACCTGGGTTAGTCTGGCCATAAGTTCTTCTGCCTAGGATATGTGAACTTCAAAAAATCCAGCTCTTTTTAGACTCTGAAGAGGAACTAATCTTTTGGGAAAACTTGGCTTGCATCTGAGCCAGTTAGAAAATAATTTCAGACTCCAAATAGAACATCAAAACTATAGGATGAACTTGTAGCATGTTCCATTTAATGTACGGCTTCTCAAATACAAAGGAATTTATTTACAATACACCATCATCCCCTTTTCTTTTTCTTCCCAAAACAAGAGAAGATGTCACAGAAGATGCAAATACATGAAGTCCCTTACAGTCTAACAAGCAGACACATATGCATTATATAAATCTACTTACATACGCATACAGGATTCTTAGATAAGAACTGCAGCCACCTGAACATATGGCAAACCTGTGGGCAAGTTTGCATTCAAAAGAAATGGAGGTCAGTAGAAAACAGAACAATGCTCAGGGGAATTTTACAACCTAGACAGCTTGTCAGTGCCACAGACAGCCTGCGTGCACAGGAGAATCAAAGGTATCTACTACCAGCCATGACAATGAAGTTCTAGATAGCTGGCTAACCTGGGAGTCAGTAGCTTGTGCAGGGGCACAGTGCGGCTCCACACTTAAGCATGTGTCAGTTGTAGTAAATCTTGAAGGCAGTAAGGCCACTCATTAACATCGAGTCAGATGTGTTTTAGCTCCTGGCTCGCCCAAAGCCTGGAGAGTATCAGCTGGTATGAAATGCTGCTGTGCTCTGTCAAACCAGATGGGCAGATCACCAACACAGTTATTTGATTAAAGATACAAAGAAAGCCAGTGCCTTACGATTTACCCTCCGCCTTCCTACCAGGTAAGGAAGCACCAGAGGACCCAACTACCAACGCTGCCCCTTCTCACTCCACCAGTGACGGGGGCATATGGCAGAGTACAGCCAAATGAAGCAAGAAGTTATGACAGAAAAGTTTTCAGTGTTAAAATACTTGGAGAAGTAAGAAACGCCTGGGAAATGACAATCCCACTGCTCATGTTTTTCCTGCAGAGCTACAGTTTTTATTTCAGCACCTTAAAATAAAAATCTTTATTCTCTTTCAGGAGTTTGTCAGCTGCCCCAGCAGCAGTAGTAGAAAGCTGCTTTGGAGCCTGGCCACCTGCTAAGGAATCTGTATAAACCCATCAGAGGCTAAGCTTTGCTCAGAAATGACAGTTCAGTGGAGTGGATGCGATAGGAGCTCAGTCCTCCCCCCAGAGTGCCGTGCTTGAGATTATGGACCCAGGGGAAAAAAACCTTTGTCGTTGCCTTGCGTATTTTCTTGGAAGGTGTGTGTCCAGTAAATAGAAAACAGATGCTGCTGATTACTTTACTTACCTCTCAGCATCCACAAATGTTTTACAATTAATGGGCCCAGAAGAAAAATCATTCTATCCCTGTGCTTTTGAAACCGCAAGAGATGGGTCTGTTTAAAGCCCTGTGACAGAGGACTTTTATATGTACAGTTCCTTTTCTTGAAAGGAGAAAAAAAAATGATCTAATTGAGAGTTCACTGAAGAAAAGGGTAGATAGGGAAGAATTTGAGCTTGAGCTTTTACAGGCTTGGAACTTAAAAAACAGGAGTAAAATGACTAGGTGAATAGAGCGAAAAGTAGTTAGAAAAACCTTTACAAGAAAATGCTAATAAGTTTTCTTGTCTCTTATTTTCATTTTATTTGCTTATTTCAGTCTCTTTCTTCATAAAGTCCTTCTTCTGAGCCTCTTTCTGACATTGTCATGGATCGAGTACACTGTCTTCCACAAACAGCACCCAGTGCTACACTCTCCAAGCCCAGAAAAAAAAAGACTTCCTAGCTGTGTTGAGAACATTCAGAGCCAGACTGTCATGAGATTGCACTGTGCAGCAGAAATGTTCCTGAGAGTCCAGCCCTTGCTGCCTGTGGAGAGGCTGATCTCAGCAGGTATCGCTAACATGATTCAAGAGGAGTAATCCTTGGGCAGTTTTGCATTCCTCATCCGGGAAGAAAAGTTTGTGCTCGGAGTGCAAAAAGGATATAAAAGGGCAGGAAAATATTTTTTTGTACCAAAACGGAAGCTGCATCTCTTTAGTGTGATAGATCAGTCATGGCATCAGTGGAGACGTGTGCAGGGAGGTAATCCCCGTTTCAAACAACGAGGTTGAAAGTAGTAAGTCCAGCCAGGAGAAGCAGAACGAACGGGATGGAATTGGGACAGGAACAAGCTTTGTGCAACCGCGGGCCCCTGCGCCTCAGCCCGCGGGCGCCATCTTGTGGGCAGGCGGCCATTAGCCGCAGCCGAGCTGGTCAGGTCCCCCCGTCTCCTGCGAGGGGTCGCGGGCGGCCCGGCTAGTCAGGATGGCTGACACTGCGGAGCACGCACCTCACCCCCACCGCTTCTCAGGCCCCTCAGGCTCCTCAGGCCCCTCAGGGCTGGGCTGCCGGCTGCCTCCCTCGAGGGCTGCGGGAGCTTGTGTGTGCCCCATGAGCTCAGGGTGCGGCCCAGTTTTCTCCCAAGATATTTTTGGGCCTCAAGCAATAGCTTCACTTCATCAAATGCTCTGTTCCTCTCCTCTAATTTAATTTCTGATGCAGCTGTCCATCTAGGTCACCTGCTGTTCATTACAGCTTTTACATTTTAACAGTGATTTTGGGCTGGATGCATGAGAAAGAGAATGGGTAGGCATTTGTCATTATAGTGGTAATGAAAGACTGTCCTGGCTATCCATTTTTAATTAATTTTTAAACATGAATCTTTTGAAAAGAACAATTTGACCATGGTTTATCTTCCCAGGTGCCAGGCTAGATAATCACATCACGTCTTGAAAAAGACTGACTTTGCTTCCTCAGCATGTGCACAACTTCAAGATTTGCAAGCATATGCTAGCAAAAAAGGCCCGGGAAGATATGTTTGCACATAAGTGCAGAGTTATCCACTGTTTTGCCTCTCAGCATTAAATATTGTGAGAGTGGTAGTGTATGCCAGAGTCCCAAACAACCTGATAGTACAGCATGTGGTAAATGGGCACTGAATTACTAACTGCTTTCTGACTTTTCCTGCCTTGTGGAGTTTGGGGGCTTTGGGAACCCCTTTCCTTCTTTCCTTCAGCCCATTTACTAATGAGGGCCTATATCCTCTGAAGATAATTAGGAACCCCATGCTCACTGACTTCAGTGGGAGTCAGCCAGCAAGTCAAGACCTAGCTGGCACCCCCTCCTTGTCCTTGAATACCACCTATACCAGTCCACCTGGGTTTCTAAATTTGAAAACAAAGCAATTTACATCCTGACTGTGGGTCACTTAGGCAGAAACAATACACCAAGATTTTGGAAAGTTGCATAATGCACACCACAACAAGGACAGAGCCACCCCGTGGGAAGTAACAGACCTACCAACATGCTTTCAATGAAGCAGGAACAGGATGTGTACACTCTCAAACTGCTGCATAAAAGGATGGTTGCTGTGAAATCAAGGTCTGACCTGTTTCTTAATTGACATCATTTTAATGTATTTCAGATTATACAATAAAAGAAAACAGCATTCTCAGTATTTCTACCAGAGCTAAGGCATTTCCTTGTGACTCTTGCTGAGGAGTTGAAAATTCACTGTTTTTTGGTGGCTGGGTCTCCATCCACGGGGATGTTGCACATTAGAGAAAGGGATAGATGAAGACAGCATGCAGCATGCTCTACCTGGAGGCAGTGGTAGGCCATGTGTCAAGGGGCATTTAGTCCTCTGAAAGATTGAAACGGAATAGGCTGGTCCCATTAATTCTGACAACTGGTCATTGTTTCTCAGCAGAAACTGACTCCAAAAGATTTGTCAGAAACCAGTTTAGTGGGGAAATAATTATCCTACTTTATATTCTAGACAGAACTGCTTAAAATTCTCTTTCAGGCAATAGTTTTTTACTTAAACTCCTTTATCTGTATAACCTGCATGTCACTTCTTACACATTGCTGTGTTAAAGGTGATCATGCATTCCCCTATTGCCTTCCATCAACTATGTTCATTACTTCCTCTCATATAAAACAGCACATAAACACCCCTTCTGTCAAAGCTCAAAATCTTAAAAGTGGCTGTAGCTTTCAACTGATGAGGTTTTTTACAAACCTTCCTCTGAAACTTGTTTTATCTTTCCATTTTTAAGAGGAGAAATGCACCCCACCAAATCTATTTGTGCTTCTGCCCTTTCAGATTGAAATGCCCCTTGAATGAAAGCACAAAACCCCTGTGAAGATGCCACCTTGAGACCTCCACAATCTATATTCGGTCCCCGACTTTTCCCTGGGGCAAGGCTCTGTGTCTCAATTCCAGCGCTTCAAAAGGGGGAATGTCATTGCTGCCTGACACTGGGCAGTGATCGGGAGGATGAGTATGTTGGAGACTGCCAAGAGGTCAGGGCACAAAGGTCCTGTGCAGTGCTGCACTAGAAACACCAGTGCCCAGCAGCACTATAACAGCAGAAGCCTGGTGCCACCTTTAATGGCAGATCACGCCAGGCACAGAGCTACACTGCTTCCCATTTTTAAACCCATCTGGTAATTGTGAACAGCTCTTGTCATGTTCAGCATGGGATATCTAGTATTGTGAACACCAGACGCACGTGTCGGTGTCTCATCTTTAAAAAAACGCTCCTTGGCATTATGCTATACTGTGCTCTGAAAAAGAAAACCTGAATGTTTTTTCATGAGGAGTTTCTGCAGGCTCTGGGCAGCATGCGTCGGTTAGATGCAGGCAGTCCAGATACAGGCTGCAGACGACCACAGTGAGTTTCCAGCACAAGAAAGCTGTAAATAGCTCTTTACCACTTACAGATCTCTTTCTGGAATACTGTTTAACTTTCTGTTTGAAGGCAAAGCCTATTTTCTCAAAATGCTGTTGTTGCAGAGGCTGCACTTTGGGATAAATGAAAGTCAAATGGTTCTTGAGTTTGTGTTTGTAATGTTTAGTGACAAAATTCAATTAGAAGCTCTATATGTAAATGCTAAGTCACTCGGTTATGTTTAAGCTTGTGTGAATATATAATCCTCTTACAGTCTAGATGATTTAGTAGTCGCTCTCCTGAATAACTCTGCTTCTTTCCCCACAGGTAACGCAGCTGAATACTGCAGCCCACAGACACAGGATTTAACTGTTTTGGAGGCCTTAAACTGAAACATAGTTGGAATGAGGCCACTTGGAAGAAGTCATCTTTTATGCACAAAATATTTATATTTGAAGCTCACCAGACACTTATGCAGGGACAGCTCTCTGAGAAAAGAGTTCTGTGCACAGAACTAACACAAATGCAATTAGTGGACTGAAGCTAAAGAGGACACTTTTAATCTCATCTCTCAGAAGTTCTTCAAGAAGTCAGTAAAAAGAAGTTTTACTTTTTTTGTTTTTTAAATCTCCCTAGGAATGACTAGAACAATACAGCACTGGATTCCCAAGGGTAGAAGTCATGGAGCTCCATTCATAGATAGGAAACAGATCACCTCCCATCAGAATTATCTTTCTGAAATTCACCAGATCTTTGAAAAGATGGAAAAACTAGAGAGTACATAAATGCTTTTTTGATTGAAAATCCTGTCAATGCCCTACATGATTCCAGTCACGCACTGTCCAATGTCATTCACTTGGAAACAGGCACGAAGGAAGCTGGTAGCTACTTCAAGAAGCAGTGCACAGGTTATTGCATAGTAGTGAGAAATCTAAGTATTGTCAATTTAAATATAAACTGGAATTTTAAAAATGTTTTCCAGAGAAACTGTGTTTTTACAGACTTTTGTACAGACCAAGTCTCCATTTTCCCTCCAAAAAGCACTGGACAATTTTAATCCTATCTTATTCTATCACAGTACTCATTGATGCATGCACAGGTATCCATAATGCAGCACTACTCAGGAATTTTTCCCTCAACTACCAATGCACTTCTATAGCTCAAAAGATGGATTTATGATTTGAAACTAACAGTAGTCTAAACCTCCTAAACTTAGCTTTTGTCAGCGTTTTCTTGGAGGAAAACACCAGCAGAGCTAAGAGGCCAACGTGTTCAGCCTGTGCAGCATATGGGGAGTAACCTGCGGCAAAGAGATATGAAAGCAATGTAGGGATAAGGGAGGGTGACCACTCATAACAAATCAACACTGTATCAGTGCCTTGCAATACTTTTCATGATGGAATTCCCTCATTTCCTTGTCCAATTCTTTTCCACTTAAACCTAAATGAAATCTTCTGAAGGAAAAAAAAAAAAAAAAAAAAAAAGAGTAAGAACTTTTGCCTTGGAAGATTTCCTAAACACTGCCTTTTTTTGTTTTTTTCAGGCTTCTGTCCCATGCAAAGGTGTTCTAGAATAGTTATGATGGAAAAACTTATGTTTTATGCAAAATATATTTGTCATTTAAAGCTGACAAGTTTCTTATGGGGAGACAGTTCCCTGAGAAAAGAGTTCTATGCACAAAACTGACTCTATATACTCTGGATGCCAATATTTTCTTTTCCTTTCCAAATAGAAATATTGTTTTCTACTTTTCCATTTCAAACAGTAGCGCACAATTAAAGTTGTGTGTTTCCAATTCTTATATCTAATTAATATTTAAATATTTTTTTCTCAACTTTGCAGCAGCTGGCATTGTTTTACACTCTCAGCTTTCCTCCAGAGAAGTGATAAGTTTATAGCATTCACAACTCTAGGTAAAATTCAATATGTCAACAACACCAGCCTGAAACCCTGGAGGCATGCAGGAACAGATTTATTTTTTTTAAAGTCATCATTTTGAGTATCTAGTTCACTATGGTTAATAACTTGGGATTGGCAATCTTTAAAAAAATGAATTAAAGTGATCAGCTCAAGTGAGATTTTTTAAAAGATAAGTCTATGCAGTGAATTATTAAAAAAGCAGGCTCCATTATTGCTTTAAATAACAGCTCAGGTTTCTGAGCAGACATCTAGATAGCTGTTTCATTGGTTATGTGAGAGAGGCATGGATAAATGAACAGCAATTTAACTTAAAAATGACCAAGGAATTCCAAACCAATTAGGGTTGGAAGATGCTCCATCAGTGGAAGCTTTTACTGAAGTCACTTTCCCAAGTTTCCCATGGCATTTTGATTTAAAAGAATGACACTTTTTAGAGTTTTCCCACCATAAATATTCAACTCAGTTAAGCAGAAGAAGCAGTACTACTGTGTGACATCACAAGTGTGTGTCCAAACAGCAGTGAATAATCAAATGCAGAAAAAATACACACCATGAACACAACGGAGCTTAATGGTTCATCATTTGCTCCCAGCTCTACATTTCTGGCACTGCTAGGAGGCTTTAATGTATATTTGGGTGTTCACAAGTCCCATCTTGAGGCCTTCTCGGCGACCCACGAGGGCCTGCAAGTGCATTGGTCCCCATTTCACAGGCACAGAATAAAAGGCTTGGGGAAGCCAGGTGACTTGCACAGAGTCAGACAGTGTCTTCACAGCCGTGCGCGGGCTTGCACCCATGACAATGAGCTTTTCCTTGCAAGGGGGCCAGGAGGGCTGCTTGGAACATGACTCGCCTGGGCAACGGGAGGTGTCCTCCTGCTCCTGCAGATGGAAGATGGGATCGTTAAAGTACAAGCAGTGCCTACTTCCCAGCTGTAGCACCCTCCAAGCACAGGAGAACCTTCAACCGCCCAGCCACCTTTCCAGTTAGCACCTCTTAGCAGCGTCTTTACACGTACCCTTGAGGGTGGAGGCCTGCAACTCCCGCTAAGACCTCTGGGAGACCAGTCCTTGAGACTATACTTGTTTGAAGGATGAGACTGAAGTGGTTTGGTTTATGTTTTGTAACATAGCTTCCCGTTTTAATAACTGCCTTTGTTACCCCAGCAGTAGAATTAAAACTGTCTATCTTCCTTTGGTTGCTGCCTTATTCACACCCATGGTGCTCCATGTGTGTTTAACACCGCATCAGCGTGCTTCTTGTTTCTCCAGGGAATTCAACAGAAGCAATCTCTGCTCTGTTTAAACCATCCGAGAAAGATGATCCCCAGACTTGTTCTCCTGTTGCCCATGACAATGTTCTGGTCTTGTGGCATAAAATTCTCTTTAAAAACCCCTGGCAGTTTCACTTGGACATCAGAGATAGCAGAAGAAAAATAGTAAGAACAACAATAATAATAAGGAAAATAGTTTTCTTCTGATTTTGTGGCACTCAGCTGTAGGACTGCTTCTTCCAAATGGAGCTATCACTATTAGGCATGCAGAGGAAGATGAGCTGGTTGGCAGCACAGTCACACTGCAAAGAAGTGACAGGAAGGTAGAGAAGTTGCAAAAAAAGTGTACTTGGACAGGGGTGTGTTAGACTTTTTTGCTAAACTTTTGATTAAATATCCATAGCAACCACACAATATGTTGTCCTCTATTAAAAATGGAAAGTATAGAAGAGAAATGGATTGAATTTGTTTAATAAGAGTTTGTCTGCAATGCATTAAACATTTGTTTCCGTGTTCATAATCCCTTGCAGTAGTATGCTTAGTAAAACTTCCTAATTTAATGTCTGTAGTTTGCAGTTTATGCCTGTAATGTGATCAATAAATACATCTTGGTAGCCTTTTACTGTGAGTTTAAAATTAGCAACATGGTTTTTTTGTAAACTCTGAGCTGATTAACTCTTTCCATTTTCATTGTTCCTCAGAAATAAGGACTGATGATGAAAACTTACTGAAAACTTGTGGTAGAAACTGGTAGAAGAGGAAGGCGTAGTCTTTTTAGCACTATGGGCATGCTCCCAGTATATCCAGACTGGTTTTGAAAAGGGGCCAGATCTGAGCTGAGTGGCAGATGGAAATAGGCTGTCCTTGCAGCTTTGTCAGAGAGAGCCTGTGGAGAGGCATGGTGGACAGCAAGAAGGACAGCCCATCAGTACATAGCACTGCACAAGCAGTATGTTGGAGCAGGTATCTCTGGTTTATAATGCACGCCTTCCCAGGTCACCCAGGCACAACTTATTTTTGTGAAAACCTGGCTCATTAATATTTCTAAGTTTAAAAAGGAATATAGCATATTCCAGGTATGAAGGAAATTGCCTGAATGTCTCATCTGATTTATAAGGGGGTTTAACAAATGAGTAAAATCAGCAGTCACATGTTTATTTGAAAATGCTTGAAAACTGGAGCCTGTTAAGAATACAAGAAATGCCACATATCTTTGGCTATTATCTGCCATAAGGACATGACAAGGTCATTATTAAATCTTAGCCCTTAATAGTTTTGTGCCTTACAAGGCATTCAGAATTCCCTTTAGCACCCCCCTGCATTTTGTTGGATGATGCTTGAATTATTTTTCTTAATTTTACATGCAGAATTGTGTTTCATGACATGATGCCTGTGGGCTGGGGGGCTGAGAAGCAATAGTTCTGCCTTGTGGCTGATGAAAAAAGAAGCTGGTCTGTGGCCAGGAGGTCTACCTCTAGCCACAATATCGGCTTACAGCCTGGAATGATGTTCTGTCAGCTAAATCTCAATGCTAGTCATTGCCATTTTATATTCTAAAATAATTAATTGCAGACTTTTGCATTAAGCTGTTCTTCTCCCCATGGACTGACCACCCCTATACTCATTCAACTGCAACTAACCTGCCCTGGTGTCTTTTTCACAGTCTCACACAGCCACAAATAAATTCTCTCATTACCCTCAGCTATAACCATGGCTACATCCTTTCACCCTTGCTGGAATCTAACTAAAGGACAAAACTCACCTACCCAACAGCCACATCACTAGGACAATTGCTTCTGACCTTGTTTTTGAGCAGGTAAAACATGGAGAAGGAGTATCTTAATGAGATAAATAAAAAACCCCAAACGCTTAATGACACAAAGGCACAGTACGCAACGTTTTGGGTTAGATTTTTGCCAGCAAATGAAAGGTGCCCATGACCACTCTCATGCACTTAGGCCAACCGGAATGTGACACAGCCGAAGCTAATGCTGTCATAATTTCACAATACAGAGCAATGAGATGTGGTGTCCTAGAACTGTTTAATATACTTATGTAGATGTAGCTACAGCATCTATAGTGTCTGTACACCGGCAAAAGCAAAGAGATACCGGCTTGAGCTCCTTCAGAGCAAGGAATTTGGTTTCCCAGTTCCTTGATGAGAGCTCTAACTGCTATGGTGTCCAGCAAACGTGGGCAGAACCACATTACTCTGACCTAGTTGGCAGAGTCTGCTCCGTTGAAAGCCCGAGCTGGTTGGCATCAAGGAGTGCCCTGACGGGGCAGGTCACACGCAGCCCCATGTGTGTCTCCTGGTCCTAGGCAGGCTCAGGCGCTTGAGCCGCTGAGCATGGGACGCTGGTGGAAGAACTGCAGTGGGTGTCCAAAGGCTTCAGGTACAAAGGGACGAACCAAATGAATTTGGGCATATCCCAGGCCAAGAAATATCTGTTTCAGCTATGGGAGGAGAGCCATATTGCAAATTTGGACTTAAAAGCCTCCCTTCCATCTGACTCCTACCTTAGATGCTGAGCAGCTCTTTGCGTGTGTCTGCCCTATTTTCACTCACAGGTCTTGGTTCCACATTGTCCGCTCTGCAGTCATGTTAATTCATTCCCCAGCTCTTTTTTGGAGCAAATGAATCTGTTCCCTTTGAAACAATACCTGTATGCAGTTCTGGAAATAATTTAGTCCAGACACCCTCCCAGTAAGCAGTGTGAACGAGACTACACCAAGTTTGGCTCCTGCTGTCCCCCTTTTGTCCTGGCTTTGCATCCTTGGGCATCCTCGAGCACTTTCCCGTGCTGTGGCCGCAGCCGTACGACACTGACCATCAGGTTCACACTGCAAGAGCAGCACTCAGAGTGGCAATGGCACAGGCTCTTGCATTGCCTTGGATGCTTTGGACAGCACTTTCTACACCTTCACACACAGAGAAAATGATTATATTGTCTTAAGGACCCAGGGTCAAATGCTATGTGGCGTGGGCATGGTCTTCATGTTCTCCAGTCCTGAGCAGAGTCAATGTCACTGCTCTTGTCACCTGGCTTGGAGTGAGGGACCTCTTTTTGGGCTGGATGCATTTAGCTGCATTTTTCAATCTAGCCTTCTATCCAGTATGGATCTCAGAATAAAATAATCGAATAAATGAGTGCACATGGGAAGGTACAAATAAGAGAAGGAAATAGATGAGTTGTATGGCAAGATAAAAATAAGATCCTATAACTTCATATATACACACAATGTTTTACTCATGAAGAAGATTGTGAAGCTCTGGGAGAAGATCAGCTGTAAGCCCACAGACAGCCAGAATCGAGCTGGGATGCCCACCCTACACTTGCTAGAAGCAGGCAGGACCCTGCTGTGTGCACCGGGTGGGGGCAGCTGAAGCCCTCTCCCTCTGACAAGGGTGAAGCTGGCCAGAAACGCCTCTCACCACATGGCAGCACCTATGACCCGCTGCAAGGAAGCGGAGATCTCCCCCCGCTACCAGCACTGCCTCGATGTTTATGCGCCCGAACAACAGCAACCTGCTTCTGTTGGGCGCAGATGAGCGCTGGCGCTTGTCATCTTTGTTCTGGGGGATGGCTACTACCAGGAGGCATTTTTAGCTGCAGTGGCAGTGCAGGGAGATGGAGGCAGCTCTGTGAGGACATACGGAGGAAAAAAATGTCACATCATGTCTCTGACTCGTTTCCAGCCCATCTGCACCAGCACTGCTGAGGCGTTATCCCCACTGGAGGCAATTCAGGGTTAGTCCCTACAGGTTTGAGCCACAGCTGTAAACTTGCTTAAAATAAATAGTGGAGGGGCAACCAAGTGTGGGATGGCACAAAAATCACAAAGTCTGTGACTGTGAAACACTGAGGAGAATTGTCAGGGGACAAACCCTCCTGTATTTTACAGTCTGTGCTGTGTAACAGCAACTCAGAGCTTCAGGTCCAGTCTGTTGATCACTGCTCTGGCCCCACTTCAGCTCAGGAGGATGCACAGAAGTTGATTACAGGTGTCAGTTTTGGTCACTGAGCTGTTGTAGCCTTCAGACAACCTACCCCTTCCAGAAACGAAGTCCAAGCCGAAGCGGAGTAGCTCCTTCCCCTCTGCCTCTCTGCAGTCGGGCTTGCCTCAGGCTCCATCCTCCTCCACCTCTTGCTGCTCCTCACTCAGTCTGGCCTTTCCTGGGCTGTGGGAGCCCTTCCCTGCTCTTGTCTGACAGGGATGCCCACCAAACTCCTTCACCTGCTGGGGACCACCCCTCCCAGCCCTGCAGCCTTCATCACCATCTTCCATCCTACCACCCTGTGCTGCTTGGCAAGAGGTGAATTTTCACAATTCATTACGGTTTTGAAGAAGAGCTGCTGCACAAGCGAACGTTGATTTCCCAGTGCTCTTTGGAGGGGTGGTGCTCCCACTCGCTGGGGGTGGCTGGTGGGCACCCAGAGAGCTTGGCTGTCCTTCCTCAGGCCGAATGGCATCAGGACCACAGCCACACACACATGGGGGTAGGAGAAAATGGCAGAAACAAGGGTGAAGTAGTACCTATCAACACTGACAGACATTACTTCATTCATCTCTTCCTCCTCAGAAGGCCAGTGTGTATCCGGGTGTAATGGCCCCATCCTTCGTATCGAGCGCTTTGCATTTTAATTGCTGCAAAACACAAATAGTGCCAGCTCACTAGGGACATTATCTTTTGCTATTTTAATTTCAAAAATTAAAGCTATCAAACCTAAAAATAAAGATCCTACTACTACAGATAATAGGAACTGCTGCATTATTTCTCTGTCCTGCCACTTGTAGTAGTCAACAGCTTACTGCCTCTGAAGAACCATTTGTATCATGTAATTGCACCTGTGTTGTGTTTACTCAACCTAAGAGAGCCATTACTAACCTGAACTCCCTCTTTGGGCTGCCTGGGGATGTGAAAACTCACCTGGTCAGAAAATGATGCTTGGGTGAAAAGGCTCGATAGTTCCCTAACTTTCCTGTTTAAAAGGAGCAGCAAAGGTATCTCAGAGATAAAACATGCTCTTAGCTGAATATCGGCCACATACTTTCCCTGTCTTAATGGAAGACCTGCATTTCACTACAAGATACCCATTTCCTCCAGGGAAGAGTCAAGAAAGAAAGAACTACATGTCTTACACTGCTCTCTGAACTGATACAAGAGGCACTGACCTGAGCTAAAGTCCCTCTTGAATAGCCTTAAGTTTTAGAACAGAGGAGACAGCATCAGGTAGCTGAGATGCTTGAAAGCAGCTCCAGCTGTATGTACACTTTTACCAACACTGACTCCTAACTTGGAAGCAGCAGGATGTGCTATTGCCACACGCTGTTGGCAGAAGCCCCTGTATCTTTGGTACGGGTTTGCATGGAGCCCAGGCATGTTTTGTCACAAGTGCGTCTTCTTTTGTTCACGGTCTTCGTCCCCTTGCTGTGTCCCAGGAGTGTGTTGCACACCTGAATGCTTCACAAATGTCAGCTCTGCAAGCTCCTCAGCTAGAGGAGAGCTGCAGCTACCTCTGAGCGAGGGGAGGCCTGCAATGCCCAGCTGAGAGTAAAGGGGCCATACCCCGACCTCATTGCATGGGCAGTGGCACCACTGTAATCGATGGTGGCCAAATTACAAACTAAATGGTGGTAAACAGTGGCTGGAAAATGGGTCTTTGCAATTTAAGACCATATTACAACTGATGCTATTTTGTTGTCAACTGGGAAAATGGGATAAAAAGTGCCTTATGCCTTTATGACTTTGTATAGGGATCCTAACGCTCAGAAAAATGTGGATTAGGAGGAGGTATGTTAATGCGATGTATTGAGGAAAAGGAAAAGAAACAAGCATCTGCATGCTGTGCTGTGATGAACAAGAGGATGTACAGTTGCTAGTCCCTTCTTCCTCTCCCCCATATAATCCTGTGGCCAAAGGGGAAGAACTCAGTTGCAGTTTGAACTTCGCCAGCAGCCGCTCGCTCACCCTCCCCCTGTGCGTGGAGTGGTAGAAGAAACAGGAGGGATAAAGGGAGACTCATAGGTTGAGATAAAAAACAGTTTATAAACTAACTGTAATAAAATGAAACAATAACAAAAATAGAAAGTACAAATGGGTAATGCACAATGCAATCACCACCCGCCGACTGATACCCAGCCCATTCACAGGTAGCGATCCCACAAAACCAAGATCCTGCAATTGCAATCCTGGAAGTGAGAGAGAACCCCCCTTCCTTCCTGGCCACCCCTCCTTTCTATACTGAGCATGACGTTACATGATAGGGAATATTCCATTGGATAATTTGAGTCTGGTGCTCTGGCTGTGCCCCCTCCCAGCTTCTTGTACATCTGCACATGGACAGGACACAGAGAGTTGGAGAGTCCTTGATGTCTTAGCAACAACCGCAAACGTCAGTGTTTTATCAGCATTCTTCGCATACCAAATCTCGTACTGAATCTGAACCAGAGCACTCTTTGAGCTACTTGAGAAGAAAAATGAACTCTATCCCAGCCGAAACCAGGAGAGTCAGGAAAGCTCAGAAAGAGATCAGAAAAAAAGGACAAATGGGAAATGGGAATTTTAGCGCTATTTCAAGGAGGACTAGAGGGCATTCTCAGCCAGTGATAGAGGCACCACTGAGACAGGCTGTCGGGATGGATGGTATGCCTTTGTGCACCTCCCTTCCTCTACTTCAGATTTGTTGAATTGGGAGCAGTCTGTTGGAACATACTGAGAGAATCCTGGTGGAATGTATCAGCTTTTAGAAACTATTATGCTGACTCACAACCCAAACTGGGGGGACATGCAGGCTTTACTGTATACCTTTTTTTACTGCAGAAGAAAGAAGGATGGTACTAGACAAGGTGAAAGAAGAGGGAGGAAAAAAGAATAGGCAGGAGGATCCTAGTCAGTATTTGCCTTTGAGAGACAAATACTGGGCTAGGAAAAATTAAATTGAAGCAATATCAGCAGCTGATGGGGTACGGTATGGGGTGCCAAAAGCAAAGAAATCTGTCTAAACTGTACAAAGTAAGACAAGAGCCTGAAGAAAGTCCATCAGCTTTTTATGAGAGATTGTGTGAGGTGGCTAAGAAAAGGACTGATTTAGATCCAGAAGAGGAGGCAAATAAGAAAACATTCAACATGTCATTTATAGGTCAGTCACTGCTAGATACAAGAAAAAAGTTACAGAAAGTAGATGGAGGGGGGGGAATGTCTGTTTCCCAGTTGATTGAAATTGCTTGTAAGGTACATAATAATAGAGAGGTAAAGAAGGAAAAGAAGGGACAGCAAAAAAAAGAAACTGCAGGCTTCTCTCTTAGCTGCAGTGATTGTAGACAGATGAGGTGGGATGAGAGGACAAGGACGAGGAGGTTGTGGGGGAAGGGGTAGAGGGGGTCCCGGAGCAAGATTGGGATATGGAGCACAAAAAGGCCCTCCTCAGGGCTTGAATCAGTGTGTTATTTGCAGGCAGGAAGGACAGCGGACAAATGAATGTCCAAGTAAAGAAAGAAAATGGAGAGGAGAACAGATGAGGGATGACAACTTGATAATGTTGGAGGATTTGGATAATGAATGAAGGGGACCGGGGGAGGATATTAAAGCATCCCCAGCAGATCCCCTGGTTCCAGTAAAGCTGGGGAATGATGGACTAGTAGGAGCTGGTACTAATGAAAATTGTCTGGAAGCAACAATCAGTGTGTTGATCGGGTGATTGCACACTGGGTGAAAGAACCCAGTTTTGGGACAACAAACACACACGCACACCCTGAATGCACACCAACACACACACACACACAGACACACTCGCTGACTGCACACCAACACACACACTCCCATGGACTGCACTCCTCAGCCTTCCTGCTGCCACTGCTCCCAGCCTCTTGCTGTTCCATCCCCTTCAGTTGCTCCACACTGGAACCCTATCCCAAACCCACCAGACACCCCCCCCACCCCCAACTAACCCAGCTCAGCCCTAGAGCTACCCTGCAGCTTTGGCCCAGTGACCCCTCTGGCTAACAGAGTGCTGGGGCAGCCAGCTGTGGGTTGGGGAGATGACCAGCCCTGTTAGGAGTGCAGGTCAGTGGAGCCTGTGCTCTGTGTTGGGTGTCCAAGCTGAGGCCTCTTGATGGAAAGCCGGACTTGGTCAGGGTGGGACCATGACACAGCATCATCTCCAGAGCTGGAACAGCTCCCTTCAAACCATGGTGAAGAAGAAGCAAAGGGCACACCCCAGTGTCCAGAGATCCCACCCCCACTGGAGGCATGCGCTGCACCGCTGGGTGGGAGCAGAGCTGGGAGCTACAGCACCATCACTTGCCAGGGGCCAGGAGCGCAGCAAGAGGAGGTTGGGATGGATGGTTCTGGCAGCCTCAGAGGCAGGACCTTGTGCAACTACTGCAGAGTGGACATGCCTAGGTGGGAAGCAGCTCAGGGTGTGCATGCTTGAGCACCTCCAGGTCCTTCATGACTCTGGGAGGTGGAAATGTGGCTGGTGGTTGGCAGGCCTGGTCCTCTTGTAAGGTCTGTCAGGGATGCTGGGGCTGATCAGTCAGGGGTGCTGCAAGCACGTGCCATCCACAGGACTGAAAGGGTCTCTCTCATCTTGCTCGTGAGCTAGGCCAGCTTCAAGTACAGCAGTGAACTGCACACGCACGCAGCACTCCCACCCGTAGCTGGCCCTAGACACGGGGTGTTTCCAACTGCTGGGTCCCTCTGATCTGTGTTCCCTTCTGCCATTGCTAGCAGCCAGGCCTCAGGAACCACCCCCCCTCCCTGGGTACAGAGAGGGGCTGCGCAGAAAAGGGTTTGGAATCACTCTCAAAGAGAAGGTAGGATGGACTGTGGTGATTAGGTGCAGGGCTCAGTCAAACAGGCAAACCAACCAGCCGTTTGCATATGTGTGAGTGGCTCCTTGATCCCCCCTTCTCTCCATTTTCAGTGCTTATACATCCCCCTCATCTTCCTCAACTCCTCCCTTTCTCCACCCTTATCTCCTCTCACACAAGGGACCCACCCCTTGTTGTTTTTTCCCCTTGCTCCCAGGTTTGCTCCATCTGTGAGCAGATTTGGTGTTTCAGGTGCTGTTAGCGAGGTGACCTTGGACTTCCATGGCATTCCTCATGCGGTTTCCTGGGTACTGCTGTCCCTGCCAGATTCCTCTCCCTAAAATGACCCCATCTCTTCCTTCAATTATCTGTGAAGTGTGGCTATCTCCCACATCATTCTCCCTTAACCACCTTCAAAATCTGGTGCTGGAATAGCAGAGTATCCACAGAAGACAAAGATGCCTTCTCTCAGGCCGCCTTCTGCCTGCTCTAAGCAGATCTGGGGCACCACCTTCAGGTCAACTTTCAGAAACCAAAGCAGCCTTGAGTCCAGTTTGGGACCCAGTCCTGGTGCCTCTGAAGCCATGCTACACCTCAAGGGCCCTGAGAGCAGCTGTTCCACTTTCAGACAGAGCCTGCCCTGGCATCCTAGGGACCAGGTTGGGTGCTCCGCTGTGTGCCTTATATCTATTCACACAAGCCAGGATGCCAGCAGGAAGTTCCCACACTTTTTGTGAGCTTTAAGGCTGCCACTCTTCAAGCCACGGCCTCCTGGGACCCAGTCCCGCTCAGCAAATGCAACACACGTGGCTGGCTCCTGCTTTTGTCCTGTGACTGCCCTGCACTCCAGCATGTGAGCACGGCTCCACCATACAGCTGCAGAAGGCAGACTGATGAGCTGTGCCTGATACAGGATTTACCAAAGCCATGGAGAATGGCATGTGGGGCTGAGAGCAGGAGCAGCCTTCTCTGTTTAGGGCTTGCAGTTGCATGTTCTTGGCCACGTGTACCAGGTGCCACAACTGCCCTTGTGGGTGCTGGCCCAGATCCCTGGGAAGCAGGCACGGGGCATGTGTGCGGAGGGTCCCTCGTCAGCCCACAGTGGGTCCTCACAGCAGCCCACTGCTTCCTCGAGGCCAGGTAAGGAGGGTCAGGCACGGGGATATCCCCCCAGCACTCGCAGGTGCCCCATCCGCAGCACCACGTGCTACGCCCGTCCCCTTTCTTTGTGGTACACCAAGTGCCTGGGCACTGCAGAGCCTGGCTGAGAGACTGCTTGGGAGAGGGCTGGGCTCTTGCCACGGCTTCCTAGCAGCCTCCAGCTCGACACGCCTTGAGCCCAAGGCGTGCTAGGGCAGTCGCACCCTCCGTAGCACTGCTTTCCTCTCCCCCGTCTGAAGCAAAGGGCAGGGAACTGCTGGACTGCTGCAGCACGTGGCTCGGCTCCCTCTGAGCCCTCTCCCCATCTGCCTTCCAGGCACATCGCCATGTGGCGCGTGGTGGTTGGGGCCAACCACTTGACTCAGCCGGGCCCGGAGACCCAAGTACGCAGTATTAAGCGGCTGCTGGTTCACCCGCGCTACAGCAACATCACCAAGAGGAACGACATTGCGCTGCTGCAGTTGGACCAGCCTGTGCAGTGCACACTGGGTGATTGCACACTGGGTGAAAGAACCCAGTTTTGGGACAACAAACACACACGCACACCCTGAATGCACACCAACACACACACACACAGACACACTTGCTGACTGCACACCAACACACACACTCCCATGGATTGCACTCCTCAGCCTTCCTGCTGCCACTGCTCCCAGCCTCTTGCTGCTCCATTCCCTTCAGTTGCCGTTCACATTAATTGTGTAAGTCTGTGTGTGTGTCTGTGTACCCGGCTCTTTGCAATGCAGCATAAGTCTCTTGAACGCACACATGGGAACAGCAGCAGCCACATCCATCAGGCTGGGACAGGAGAAGCCTCCTGGGTGTGAGAGTCCACTGGATGCAGCTCTCATGGACCTGAAAAGAGAAATCCCCCATGTTCAGAAGTCCACTGGATCTGGCTGCTCCGTAACAGAATGGGGAAGGAACCCCAAAGAAACTCTGCAGCAGAGATCATGGTGTGGACAGAGAAGAGCAGTGGCTGGGCTGTGAAAGCAATGGTGAGTGCTGGCAGCGGGGCTTGCACTGTATAGTAACTGGATCGCCTTCTAACAAAAGGGCAGGAAGGATGCAAGGTCAAAGCTTTATGAAAAAAGCGATTTGGTGTTTGTTTTCTCCAGTAGGTACCATTAAAGTTTCCCTGCAGGCCCAAGATGGCTTAGCTCTCCTGGCAAGCTTTGCCTTGAAGAAGTGTGCAGTAACAGCTCAAAGTTTTGATAGATAGACAGCCTGTATGCTGGCATGGGAGGATGACTTCAGATGATCCACCTGTTCCCACAGAAGCCACAGCTGTAGTAGTTCACACTCCAGGCACTTGCCAACAAGCCCTGCCCAGACAGCTGCTCCCTACCTCTCTGTGAGAAGCTGGATCAACTGTTCTGCACACTGGGCCTGTTCATTTCCTAGTCTGGGTGGAATACAGCAAACGAAGGCAAGGCAGAGGACTCTCCTGAGCAGTGTCCACTCACACATGGAACACTAAGAACAGGATTCATCTACACAGAGGTTCTGTCTACAATATGGCTGTCAACACCAAGTCCATTTGCCTCAGAGTTCCCGTGCAGTCCATGGAATCAGTGCATTCAAGGTTGGCTTGACACATCCTACAGGAAAGGCTTTTATTAGGCAAGATCAATCATGCCCTAAACCACACCTCCATCGGTCTCGGTCCAGCCGGGATTGGGGCGACGCGTAGAAGAAAGACAAACTCACACCAGTTTGTTGAAGGGGGGGCATTGCCAAGAGCAAATGCTGCCACACTAAGTGCAAGCTCCCGATTTATTACCACCTGTTTACATAGGCTTGTTTTTACTTTTACATCCTACTGACCTTCAGGTTTTGCCTGTTTATTGCATACATGCTCACCACACTCTGCAGGTGGTGTTTTTTACTGCTGTTTTTCACACAACACGGTGTTACATAATGCTGCCTCAGTTTCCCAAAAATCATTCTTCTAATCTCAAGGTCAGTTTACATTTTGCTAACCACCAGTTCTTAATTCCCACAGAGACAAATCGTCCCTTCCCCCTGCAGTGGCTCAGGGCACGTACAGTCACTGTGAGGTTTTCCCAGGCGATGCCAGACATATTGATCTTGTTGCTCTCCCAGAAGTGCAGGGTTTCGTTGCTGGGATGGGTCAGTGCCTCACACTTACAGCTGGGAGGAGAGAAGCCAAGAGAGGGATCAGGGGAAGGCGGTGGAGGTGCAGCCCTGAGCTCCTGCCAAGGGGCAGCCATATTTTAGGAGGAAAAACCCACTAGTAGGTGGTGAGCAAGTCAACCTTGCTGTGCATGTGCACAGGGTAGATCTCCTGCAGGTGGCTCAGCTTCTCCAGAGCCTCGTAGATGAAGATGAGGCAGATGAGGGAGGCGAAGGCTTCTTTGGTGAAGCGGGTGATGTAGCACACCAAAGAGTTGGCGTCGGTGGCCACTGGCACTACGCAGAAGAAGGCGGTCCACAGCCCGACGCACGCCTGCAGAGAGAGATAGGAGAGTGCATACTCCCTGGGAAACCAAAATGACACCAAGGGTGGAAAGGCCAGCACGAGGCTCCGAGCCGGGCCTTCCCGCGAAGGGGGAAAACTGGGGTCAATTTAGGAGCCCATCAAGGCTGCGGAGGGCAAATGCAGTTTCCATGTATTATCACAGACAGCCTCAGGGCTGTGGTGCAGAGTGGGGGGCTGCAGGAGGAGAGGCCAATTATTTCATTATCATCATTTAGCAATTATCTAATTGAGGCTAATTGCAGCTGGTGTGCAAGGTGGTGTTCTCCCCCATCACCCTGATGGCCAAACACAGAAAAACTATTTGGATATTTGGGCAAAATGTCTTCCGTCTCCCAGCAAAATCTGGGCTAAAAAGTGCCTGCTTTTGTACTCAGAGAAAAGCCAGTCTTCCTTCCTTCCCAAACCAGACTGATTTGTCTCATCTTCTTTGTGCAGCCCATCTTTGGCATCCACATTCTTGTGGCTTTTCCTCCTCCCACTGCTGCACTTCAACCCTAGAAACCCCAAACATCCCCATCCATCCTTCAGAGACCGAGGGCTCTTGCTCCATCACATACTAACGCAGCAGCGTGCAACATCTCAGACACAGAAGACAACTTAAATCTAATAACTACCACCAAAAAAATAGAAGAAAAACATCTTTTCTCCATCACTGCTGCCTTCTGAAGGCTCTCGCAGCACCCAGCCGTGGCAGGCAGCCTTACTTGCAGAATTTGCAGAGGATCTCCTTGAGGACAAGGACGGGTCCGGTGCTGCCGAGGATGGTGAGAGGTTGGCCAGCAAAGAGGGAATATACCATGCCGGTCATGGATGCGCCCAGCAGCGACTCCATGGCACTCTGCCCGGGGAAGAGAGGCAGCAGTCAGGGAATAAATCATGAGGGAAAAAACCAAAACCAGAGCAAATTCACTGCAGCAAGGACTTTTGCACAAGTGTTACCCTCCCCAATGTCACCCAACAGAGAGAGGTGCTCACGATGTGGCCATCGGTCGCCTCCCCCAGCAGTCCCCCGAAGGTGATGACGGGGGACATGCAGGCACAGTAGAGGAAGAGGAAGGACGCCAGACGCTGCAGCCTCAGACCATCCCGAAAGTCACTCCAGAGAACCACAAGGCTTTCCCTTCACGTCCCAGATCAAACCTCCAAAGAGCCTGGAGAAACGGACAATAAAAACAGACTGTTCTCGTGGAAGAACACATGGAGTTTGTTCTGCTGCAGAAGGGCCCTCACAAGCACTGCTCCACAGAAGCACTTGCCTCCTCCCATTTCATACCCAGGAGAAACAGGCCCACAAACACACCCCTCCAACCAAAAGAAAAAGGACCCAACCTGAGAGCCTCTCCCCTCTTATTGCAACAGTCCCTTGCTTTGGGAAGCAGCAGAGCTCTACCTGGAGGCACTTACACATCTGCTTCCACCCCAAATCAGGAAAACCTGTGTGCAGTGATGCTGTGGCTGAGCCCAGCTGCCCAGATCTCCCACCTGCCCAGCCCAAGGGACCAAGCTGGTAACGTGGAGCCCCTTCACTCAACCAACTAACCCCAGAAACCTGCTAGAAGGGAAGGTGCCTGCTCAGATTTGAGAGCCAAACAGAAAAAAACCCCAAACTGTTAAAGCTCACACCTTCCTGTTCACTCCAGTTCAGGACCGCTGTGTTTCTCTGGCTTGCTGTGAGAAGCACTGTCATCGGGAGCTCCTGGCATCTTCCTTTTTTGCTGTTGAAATGGAAATAGGATAAAGATATGGATTTGCAAGCCCTGGCTTGCCTTGCTTCTGCTCTGGGAGTGTGACTGTGTCAAACCGGACCCTGGGAATTCGGGCCCCTGAACAGCATCCCCAGCCGGGCTGCCATCCTGCCTGTCCCCCTCGCGCCTCCCTGCGCCGCAACACCCACCTGCGAAGGGATGTTTTTCGGGGGCTCGATTCGGATCGATGGATCCCACTCTCCTGGCGGCAAGACCGTGACCTGATCCAGGAACCTGTCGATGCCGGCCACAAGGTCAGCCCGGTTCTGGGCTTTATAGGCCACGTCATGGAAAACCTGCCAACAGGAGACAAGCTGGTGAGAGGACAGCCCATCTCAGACGGCAGGAGCAGCGCAATAAGCTCTTGGCTAAACGCAAGATCATTTTCCCCACATTTCCTGCTGCAAATGGCAGGAAATACTCCCCCAAAAGGAAAAATCTGTGCATCCAGGTATCTGCAATCATCTGCACGAGGCCCCGTCCCCCACGGTACACCACAGCCTCTTCCTTCGAGAGCAAGGCAAGTTTTCTTGGCCCCCACGATGCCAGCACTGGGGACAGCTTGATGGGGAACCCAGGGAGAAGGACGAGGTGCAGGATGCACCCCAGGTGGGATTTCAGCCTCCAGGATGTGGGCTGATGCAAATGCGTGTGTTTGCTTTGGGGTGAGAACGAGGGGTGGGCTATTTGGAGAGCTGAGGGCAGCTGGGACAGCAAATCCTCTTCCTCACTACTACAGAGACAGGGAGAGGTGCAGAAAGCCAAAAATGACCCAGAGATCTCTCTTATCTCATCGCACCTCATCCATCATGACAGTAGCCATGGACCTGCCAATCTCATGGTACTGATGGCCTTTTCCTTCTGGTCCAAGCAAAACAAACAGGAACCTGGGCAAGAAAAACAACATGAGAGAGAAGAACGTGCCCTTGCTCAAAGGGCACCCAAGGAAATTCCTGGGAGCTCCTAGCCCAGAGCACAGCTCGAGAGGGGACTCATAGGCTCACTGACTCTGTGGTGAATTTGAAATTCACCAAAACTGATCCCAAATCTAACTTTTGGGCCAACTTTCATTAAAATTGGCCAGTGGGTTTAAAAGATACAGCAGGGAAGGGAGAAACAATGGTGAGGAGATGTGCAGGGGAGAAACGTGCTTGCTCCCACTGGCCTTGTGCCCTTGGGACACCAAACTGATGCACACAATCTGATGTTGTTTTGCTGTTTTTTTCTTTAAAATAAAAATTCTGTGCTTCTCATTCAGACCTTGTCGGGATGGGAACTTCCGTCATGCTGGAGAGGAGGACAGCCGGGGTCAGGTGGACAAATGCCACGATGGGCTGCTGAAGGAAATCCAGCTCTCCTATGAGCACACTGGACACTTCAGCGCCGGCAGGAATTTTCTTCAGGAAGTGCAGCTCCACCTGGGCACAACAAGCAATTTTCAGGCAATTACCCCAAAAACAAAGCTCACAGAACTCTGCAGCCAAGTTTGCAAGAGCAGATCTGGCCTCAAAAGTGTAAGAAAGCTACGAGTGTCTCACCTTGCTTAAACCCATTGTGCCAGTCTCTTGGTTCACCCCTTTTTTAGCTTCTACAGCTGTGGGAGAAGGAAGACAGGTGAGTGTTTGGGCTGGTAGGAAAAAGAAAAACTGTCAGAAAGACAGACACAGAGCAACTCGGATGCTTCCCCTTTACCAGGAATAGTCTAATGGGGTCGAAGCCCTGCAGGAACCCTCACGTGGCTTGTCGAGGACATGCAGATCTGGCAGTTTCTTGCTCTCATCAGCAAAGAAGTGGACAATGTCAAAAAGCTTGTTTCCTTTGTTCTCGTCCTGATGGTGATGGTTCTTCATGAGAACTTCTCGAACCTTTGCCCGCATGTGCTCGTCAAACTCCGTGAACTGTTCTTGCTGGCCCAGGATCATGTCTGGGGATGGCAAAGGGAAATTAAGCCATCAGAGCAGAAACCCCATCAAGTCCTGACCCCTGAAGCCCCCGGGGAGGGATGTGCCACACAGGATACCCTAACGCGGGCTCAGCCTTGCTTAGCAAGATGTTTTAACACAGTTCAGCCTTTGCAGCCACACAAAGAATTTTCTTTTGCTTAAAAACATCATCAAAGTGCTCATTCATCACTCCGCTAAGGTAATTATTTCCCATTCTAAATAATGTAATTCTCGTGCCCCGTCTGGCCATTCTGTCTGACTCTACACAGTTAACCAACTTATAAGCAATCTACAGCACAGACTTTGCCAGAGTTTTCTTGGCCGATCGACTGCAACTTGCCGTGCCCACGGTACCTGTGATCTCTTCGATGCTGTTGGCACAAATGTCCAGCAGCACCGTGTCATTGAGGATGCAGCTCCTCAGGTCAAGGAGGCTGCGCAAGGACAGCGTGGCCACGTAGGGCTTGCTCCAGCGCTCGCTGCCATCTTCCATGTCCTCCTCAAACTTCAGCCACCTGCAGACATCGGGCACCATCAGCCCCATTGCAAGAAAACAGTCCCAGCTCTGCAGCCCCTGGGATCAAGCTGTGGGGTGCCGAGAGCAGAAGGCTCCTTACAGCAGCACCTGCAGCTGCAAAAGCCTTGCCTCCCGCAGAGCAGAAAGCAGAGCCCGCAGGCGCTGTCAGCACAGGGACTCCTCACCTACTGCAGCCGGGAGCAGAGACTTACCTTGCTGTTTCCTTCCACTCAGCACCTTCACCCTCTTTCACACAGATCTCATCCAGCTCGGTGAACAAGTCGTGGGGGACATGCTGCTCGTCCTCCTCGGTCCCCAGGATGAACTGCACCCACTGGGATAGGGTTTCTGGGGGCAGAAGACAAAGGCCCGTCCCATTACCGCGCTTGAATACGGCCCGTCACACTCACGTGCAAAGTGGGCATCGGATCAGCACCAGTTCAGCCACAAATATTGGGCTGGGCCTTCTCCCCTGGCTCTGGCCAGGCTTGCACAGAGCCTCGGAGGAGGAGAAGCATCGATTCCACCTCTGCATAGGGATGGGCAGCTTTCCTTCCCCACATTTACATTCTTAAAGCCAGGATCCCTCTAAGGAAGTCAAGCCTAATTGCATTATTCATTTAACTGCCTTAAAGAGAAAAAAATCTGAGAAAAGTTTGGAAAAAGGGGGTCCTGCTAAATAATGCCTCTTTCCCTCAGAAGAATAGCAAGTCACTCCAGCTAGCCACATGGACCCCAGCGCCCACGTAGCCCTGAGGAGTTTAGTGCAGGCCACGGCGGGACTTACAGGGGTAGCCTGGCTCCGTCGGGCCAGAGTCCTTCTCCCGCTCCTGTTCCCGACGCTTCTGGCTGTGGGGTAGGTGATGCCGGTGGCTCTGCCTCACCAGCAGCATCCGCATGCCCACGGACAGGATCTGGTGACCTGAGAAAAAGCAGCATTTGGAGCGCTCTCACTATTGTGGGATGGTTGACGCAGAAACCACGGTTAAATCTGTGCAGCTATCCCAGGAGGAAACACCTGTGGGTTTTTTTGTGGTTTTCACTCGATCCCTGAACGTCATAGACCTGCCCTTTTATCGAGGTTTATTTTACTCGAGCTTTGCAACAACTGAGCAACAAGAAACAATGGCTCTGGGTCATTTAAAACTCACACCGTGGCCTCCGTGGCGGCTTTTTTCCCTTTGTTAAAAAAGCCATAATAGTAAACTATGTGAAAAGAACTGTGCTGCTTTATTCAGAAGCACAGCACGTGCAGAGACTCACCTTCCAAATCCTCCCTCTCATAGTGAATATTGACAATGTTGCTCACGCTTCCCCGGTCAATCGCTGCCTCTTTGTCATGTCTCTGCTTAGCAATGAGAAGAAGGTAAGAGTTGGGGCTGGGTGTGTAGAGCTCCCTTTCGTCCTCCCACCCATCATCCACCCCTGCCTCCACGCGAGTCCACGAGGCCTCTGCGTGCCTCCTCCTCCAGGCACGGCCCTAAAAACACAGACTTGTAGGAGCCTTTTCTTCCCATACCCAAATAAAACAGCTCATAACATCACCTATAGTGTACACAACGTGAGTCGGAAAGTACTTACTACAGGGGAAGAGAGCTGAGGGTTTCAGACCAGAAAAACAAATCTTCTGCTTCCTTCTTGTCGTTCCTTTCTAAAAACAAACAAAGACGGATTTCCAAACTGGGGAAAAAAGCCCCCAAACCCTGCACTTTTTATCACAGCAAGTTTCAGTCTCCAAACACGGTACCTGCAGGACTCACTCGATGGCCCTTGGCCACAGGACATGGCCACCAACAACCTCCAAAGGCTCTCAAGAGCCTGCAAGGGCAAAGCTTCATCTTCAGCCCTACGAGGCTCCAGCTTCCCTTGGTGCAAGGGCTCTTTCCACCAAACAGACTTTTTCTCCTTGCCAAGGGCTGAGAGCTAATGCCCTCCTCACCTGAAGTACCACTGCCGGCGCTGCATGAAGAGCAGTTGTGCCTTGAAAGCCGAAGCAGAACTACAGGGGCAAACAGAAATCGGTCCTTTGGCTTCTCTTTTCCCCTTGCCACCAGGGCTGGGGAAGGGCATTGCCAGGGTTACCGTGTTCAAAGCAAGAAAATCCCAGCCACGTCTCACACTCAGGTCACAACTGTGACTTTGAAAGGGCCTCCTGGAAGCACTTGATGGCACCGGTTAACTTGATGGGCAACAGAAACACACACTCCTGTCTGGAGATGAGTTTGCTGGTCCCCGAGTACTAATTTCGGAGCTGATGTTTGTCGCTACCTCCCCGCCAGCTCCCGGGACTTGCCCATGTTACCCGGCACCCGGATTATCATGCGCCTGTGGCTTTCCCGTCCTCTCTCCGATGACAGCCTCCACTACCCTCCGTCCCTTCTGAGCAACGCCCAGTGCCCTTGTGCAGGGGCTGGCACGGGGCTAAGGGGAGGTCAGGCCTTGCTGAGCTTTGCTCAAATCCCTCATGTTCATATCAAGGCCAGAGATGCTTCTGCAACTAGGAAAACAGGACTGGTTCGCTGGCTGTCAAGACCGTCGTGGAAAACTGAAGTTGCAATAAGATGGCAAACAAACGCACTTTCAAATCAGATATCTGGAGATTAATTCCTGCTTCGTAGCGAGCATCACTGGTATTTCATTAGGAATTGTCCAGGACACCTCCAACCCTGAGCCTTGGGCAAATGCCATGGGACTGAAAATGTGAAATAAATTATCTGAAAAGAACATGTCACCTATTCATCTTCCCCACACTTCCTCTCAAACAAAACCATTTCTGCCTGAATAACTAGACCTGAGAAGGTCATTAGTGCACCTCACCCGGGCGCGTGTGCGCTGTGTCCCTGGGTAACGGCAGCCTTCGGGCAAGCCTCACCCTGAGCCACAGGAAGGGGCCATAGGGGAATGCCTGATTCTCAGCATACAGTTTCCTTCTTCCAAGGACTGAGCAACAAAACACAAACGCGTGCAATAAAAAGTCACCCCTGGTATGCAGCATATCACCCTCTGGTGCCTTCAGCACCAGACCTCGGCTCATCATCCTCTCACTGTACTTGGACCTGGGAGTTACATGCTACCTGTGGGCCAATTCATTTTCCCTTGTGTTCCCTGCGCTGCTACAGAGATGAGCTGGGCATTAACTGACAGAGGGAAACGCAGGGCTCTGAGGTCAGGTCAGCAGGGCAAGATGGGA
Organism: Strix uralensis; assembly: GCF_047716275.1. Taxonomy (NCBI): domain Eukaryota; kingdom Metazoa; phylum Chordata; class Aves; order Strigiformes; family Strigidae; genus Strix; species Strix uralensis. Next base: position 70,875,487 of record NC_133976.1, on the reverse strand, counting down.
CCTGCAGTTCTTCCCAGCCACTGCTTTCCTTCATCACCGTCAGCAAAGGTCAGCTTACTCACCACCACTACACCAGGCGGACATTGTGATATGGTTATTTCACTCTATTTTCTCATCTAGATTAAGACCCATCAAGATCTTCTAGATGTTGCATAAAGTTTAGGCAGGTTTGGTTTTTTTCCTGGACACGTTCACTCCAAAGTAAAGCAGAGTTCACAGTACAGGAGAAGCCTGGGATAGGGCAGCTCAAACATACTGGACAGGGGGAAACATATGCTGAAATATTTTTATGCACATGCCTTGACTCGAAAGCCTTTTTCTTCTTGGCTCCTCTTCCCACATCCCAAGTTCCATACATAACTCCCTTATTTCAACTCCAGGCAAATCTCCACCTGCTATTGCCAGACCCCGGGCTGGACATATCCAGGAGGGCAACTACACCAGCACACACAGCAACACCGTTTATCCCTGGTGGAAATTCCAAATCACATCACTGAAGAGGTCACCACTTGGTAAGAGCACCCCAGGACAGTCTGCAGGCACTAACTTCAGCCACCCAGGCCGGAGAAGCCCAGCACCCACAGGGCCCCAGCTCTGTCCCTGCCTCAGACAGGCTCCTCAATCTCCCTGCAGCACCCGTCGCTAGAGGCAGAGCCTGGGTAACCCCTGCAAAACCTGCTCCCAGCCCGGAGGGAGGCAAAGCCCCTTGGCCAGGGCCTGATACACCCAGGCAAAACCCTCCTCGGCAGCAGGGAAGAGCTGAGGCATCCCCGTGAAAGGGGAGCTGCAGAGACCCTGCGGATCAAGCAGAACGGCACCGGTGCTCCCTGCAAAAAGCAGCTTTACTGGATTCTCTCTCGGCTTTTGCACACAAAGCCCTCGAGGGGCTCTGGTGTTTTGCAAAACACAGACGTTCTGCCAAAGCTGCTTAATTTCTGATGGCAGGGAAGATGAACACCATAGATCATTACTTTTTCTAGCTAACAGGGACTTTGAGGGATAGGAACACACTGCATCCCCAGACAGCCCCGTGGGGAGATGTCCCTGCAGGTGGACGCTGCCAGCCAGACTGCTGGCAGCTGAGCAGAGGGAGGCCACAGCCAGCTTGTCCTGTAGCTTCTTCACCATAACCATGGCTCTCAATGGCTACAGACACCAGGCAGCCCTGTCAAGCTGCCAGCTTGGAACAGCCATGGACCTGAAATTAAAATCAGTACGGGTGTACAGACTTTGCAAGCTGACACACACAGTTCAGAGTGCCCTGCAGGATGGACTGCAGCCACTGCTTTCTGACCCAGTCCTGGGCCTCACCATGCTTGGAGATGGAAAAGCCTAAGACAGACCCCCCCTCTCACAGAGCTCCCTGCCCAGGTACACGGGTGTAGCTGAGACAGGGAAGTGGAGGGAGGACCAAGTCTCTTCCAGGCTTCTTCCAGAGGATGGGACTTACCGGTTCAAAGAAGGCTTGCAAGCTAGCCACAAAATGAAGCATCAGCCATCTCCCCAAGGGGAGACCCATGCTTTCAAAAAGAGAGCCCAGAAGCTGAAATTCACACCACCCCACATGCTCAGGACCATGGACTCAGAGGAGCTATGGGGTTTATATCGCTGCCCTCTCTCCATTCCTGGGGTTGTACACACCCATCTCTGCTCCCTTAGGGACCAACAAGCCCCTCTTGCTTTGCCAACACTCTCTCTGCCCCATGAGCTCCCCTCTGCTTTCCTGCACAATATCCAACTGTCACCAGTAAGTTCAGCTTGGAGCCATCATTCCCAGCTCACACTTGGCTCTCAGCTGGCTGCCTGCGTTTCTGACTCCAAGAGGACACATGTCAAGCAGCCCAGGGCGTGGAGAGGGGATCACGCTGGCACACAGCCCAGCACAGAAGCAAACCAGCCACCTCAGCACTTCAGACAAGCCACCCTTCTCCATCCTAGCAGGGTCTGACCAAAGCAGGCTGTTGGCCCTGCTCTCTTCAGAGGCACAGGGAACTGTTGGTTCATGCAGGGAGTCGCTCTAAGGGCTGAAAATCCTTCCCCCATCCCCTGGGAAATGCTGCTGACACAGCTCTCATCCTCCTGCAGAAACAAACGAGCCTACAGCCAAAGGCAGCAGCAGGCATGCGGCATCTTGCTGCAGTGCCAGAAGGACACAGAGCACTATCAGCCTGCATCCCCCGAAAGCCCTGCTGCAGGCTCTGAGACAAACAGCACAGGCACTGCCCAGCTTCTGAACACCAGGACCAGAGCCCCTGGGGGGTGACACAGGCACATCAGAAACATCTTTCCTGGCATTGGTGCTGCACTCACCAGATCGAACCCACAGAGTAACTGGGCACATCTGGTGTCTTGCAGAGGACACAGAGCTGCAGCAAAGGCAAAGACAAGGGCTGCAGTGAGGACCCAGGCAGAGGAGGGCAGTGCTGGCACAGACAGCTTACACCATCGGATGGGAGCATTCCCTTCCCCCGTTTTATCCCATGAAGGAAGAACTCCAGCGCTCAACAAAGGGACTGACTGCAACACTCAAACCATTTTAGATGCTATCAAAACATTTCCCACCAAATAACTGCAGTGAGATCACTTACACAGCTGCATCATCATGAAGTCCCAATCATAAATTCCCAAATAGGCAGCCCATAATCCTCTCTAATCCAAGCAGGGTTCGTACTTGTTTTCTTCTGAGACAGAAGGAAAATAGAGTCGGCTCCTTTTAGCCATGTTTCCCCTGCCTTCCTCTGAGCAATGCAATTCCACATTGCAGGGGAGAATATGAAATTTTTTGGTGGCACACACATCAAAACGCAGCCCTGGGTTTGCTTTATTCCTTTTTATTCCCATGTTTGGAATCAATTTTTTTCCTCACTTTCTGTTTATTTTACGTCTCACTTCCTAACCCTAAGCTGCGTCTCTACTCCTTTTCTAAATCAAGACAGTAACTCAAATGCCTACATTTTGGACACCCTGACATTAGTGGTGCGGCCATGAAATCCAAAAAGAATAAATTGGGTTTTCCTCACTTTTTGAAACAAAGCAAAGTCCTTGGCCCCAGCAAGTGTAATGCCTCCTAGGTTTTCTTTTTCCATAATATTATGAAACCATTTAATCCAGTCTTTGTGTAAATGCAGAGGAAAATTTACAAGCCTCAAGAAGTTAATCACAGCTCAAGGGGAACCTCTGACATGGAAGGTAGCAAGGCAGTAACTGTGAGGCTGTGATTGCCAGGAGACAACGCCACAGGAAGATGGGTAGATTTTGGATGGAGGTTCAGGCCTGACTCAGCAAGGTACTGCCTTTAGGCATCTCAGCCTAAACAAGAAAGTGGACAGATGTCAAGGGCATTGATCACCTACTGTAAGAGTCAGTCAGAAGATCAGCATTGTCTCAACATTGTCCTCAGGGACATGGACAGGAAGGTACCCGACAACGGCCTGTTTGGAACAGTTGCCAATCCCAAGAGTGGAATGCGGTGCAAAGGCTCCTGAATACAGAACTGTGTGGTACAACGAGTGCAGTGCTGTTGTGCGGAATACTGGACTGTGTGGTACAAAGAGTGCAGTGCTATTCTTCATACCCGAGCCGTGTGGTACAGAGTGCTGTTCAGTACCTGAGCCTAACTGGAGCCGTTAGAGATGACCGCATAGCTACTGTCAAAAAAGTTGGATCGAAACTGTTGCCATAACATTGATGAAGAAATCATGAACTTCAGGTGAACTTTGCTTCATTATAATACCAAAACACACCTCCTGGTTGAAGGCTACCCACCTCTAAGACCAACCATGCCTCGGACACTCCCCCTCATGCATGCGTGGTAGCCTCACTCGAGAAGGGCGGAGATCCCTGAGGCAGAGGAGGAGCAAGGTGTGTTACTAAGCATAAAAGATGACTTTTGGGCAATGAAGCTTTGAAGCTTCCCCACCAAGGATCACGACGATCGACGACAGAGCACTGGCTGGACCCGGGACTGTTAGGACGTCTTGAGATCAGCGGTGGTAGCTATAACCTCTCTTTCTCTTCTTTCTAAACTTCACTTCACTTTCCCCCTTTCTTTCACCCATCTCTAACTATCACGTGCCGCTTCACAAGCAACACAATAAAGTTGCACTGTTTGATTGATACAATCTCCTTTGGTGTTGGTCGCTTTCATTTTGCACTTTTGAGATCGCGGTAAATGAACCATCACGAGTCCACCGAGTGGACCATGACACCTACACAGTTACAGGATGCTTTGATAGTTGTTCCTGGGGCTCACAGTACCTTAATCCCAACTCTTCTGGCCTTGTGTTTCCTCTGGCAGCTAAAAACCACCTCAGTCCCCACCATATTGAGGGCAGAAACATGCTGCAGCACCAGCACACTGTAGGAACAGGGCTTAGTGGCCTTTCACAGTCACAGAGGCAGAGCAGGGGTCAGTCTCTCCTCCTCCACACCCAGCTCTTCTCCTCAGCTGGCAGGGTCCTGCCAGGGCATTCTCCATCCCACCCAGTGCCATGGGGTACCACAGGCTGGGGAGCACCAGGCCCTCCTCTCCTCCACCCAAGGAGGGCACAGAGCCTCCTTCAGAGGCCAAGCACATGGCAGTTCTCTACTACTGGGCATCACTTGCATTTAAAACCATGGCAATATCTGAGCACCCACAGCCCAGCAAGATCCTCCCATGGTCAGCTCCAAGGATCACACTAAATGCCACAAGTGGTCCTTCCCTCCAACTTCTACAGGCCAAGAAAAAAAAATCCTAATGTGCTTTACCTGGTCCACAACATCTTGGTTGGCATTTGCAGCTTCTGGCATCACTTGGCAGCTCCATTTGCAGTGGGACAGGTCTCCTTGGCTCCTGGCTTCACAGCAAATCGGTCATCCAAAGCCCCAGCAGGTCCAGTACCTCTCCTGCAGGGCACTTTCAAACACCAACATCTGGGTCTGTGATTTGAAGCAAAGGAGAGGATGATTAGAAAAAACAACAGCTGTAAGTGAGATACAGGGAAGGGACAAACACAGCCCGTGACATGCATTTCAGCCTCAGCCCACAGGAGCCCCTGGTGCAATCACGGCAGCTACAAAGCACCACAGCGTGTTCAGAAGCAGTGGTGGGAAAGGAGCAGCTTGCTTCATTTATCCTTTGTGAAGCACTGAAGGGACAAGCTGGTCTCCTTGCCACTGCCAGGCTAGCGGGTGGTTTCCTGCAGCACACGGGCTGTGCCAAGAGGTGCTGGGGCAGCCTGAAGGCACCAGCTCTGCTGGGCGAGGAAGTTACAATGTGAACAAGCATCAAGAAAAAAAGACAAAGTGGAATGTGGCTTTACCTGCTCTGGGCAGTTGCCTTCACAGGCTTAATACAACCGTGCAACAGCCACAATTGCTGAGTTTGAACTCCAGCAAAATCCCAAAGCAATTGCTGGTGTCCTTAAGAAGAGACTACTGGATTAGTCAATATTTGACTGCATTTGTATCCGAAAGTCTTTTGCCAAAAAGACTGGGCGTTTTGTTAAAGAACAGCCATGCAGAGGCTCTCCTGAGCTGGAACCTGAGCCAGAGCTTTATGATTTTTAAACAGGCCACCTAGTGCACCCCTTAAAAGAGCCTCTGCTCTCTGCCGTGGAAGTACTGTCAGACTCTACAGCTTTTACGTGATCGAGGTCTCCATGCTGACTCCCAGCACATCACATTTTGGCCACGGGAGCAGAAGGGCAGGTTTTCATTTTCCACATAGAGATCGTCCAAGCTGAACTGTAAACAAGCTCCTCAGGTTCTTCCTTTGAACCTCTTCCCATCCTTCACACGTCCCAAGAACTACCATGAATCAAAGAGTCAGCAACAAAACCAGCCCCAAACATCTGCAGATTCGTCTTGACAGAAATCTTCCCACTCATGAAAAAACAGCTTTGTAATAAGCATATGGCCTCAAAAGCAGAGTGGAAAACCCTTCAAAACACAAAGCAGGAGTGGAGCCACTCATGAAATTAGACTGGTTGATCAGAAACACTGATCGGTCTGTGCAGGGAGCACCAAAGGCCTGAAAGAATGAATCTGTCAAGTCACTGATATCATTTAAAACAGTTGGGATTTTAGAAGACAAGACAGTAGCCACATTAAAAAAACAAAAATGAGGATAAAAAATTAAAAGATAGGCACCCCAGTGGGTGCAGAAAAAGCCAGGTTTGCGTGTCAGTGGCCATCAGCACAAACATCTGAGTTTCAAGGCTCAGCAGCTCAGGACAGGCCCATCCAACACAGAGCTGTCAGCCTCACGGCAGAGCTTTTGTTTCCCTTTACCAGGTCTGTTATAGGAGCAGCTCAGGAGGGTGAAGGTTTGATTTGAGCAGACTCTCTCTGCCAAGGATGAAAACAAGGACCTGAGTACCCCATTTGCGACTTCCTCTCACACTGAAAAGTCTTCCTAGTGCACCCTGGAACCTGATCTCATTAAAAAGGAAGAGGGGAACAGATGGAAACAAAAAGCAGCTGTCAGCTGCCAACCACTGACCCCATCTGACTCCATCCCTCGCCCCACTGTGGCAGCAGCACAGCTGGCTGCTCCTGGAAGGACAACAACAAGGCCAGCAGGAGACAAGGAGGATTTCAGGTGGGCAATAAACAGCAGGAGCAGATGAAATCTTGGTAAATAAGAGCTCCTTTTGTCAGGAAGAAATTCATCTGCAATCAGGAAAGTCAACACGTGAGGACTGTGCCACGTCCAGGACCATCCTGTCCCTGCAAACAGTGAGGACTGGTGTGCTGGCTGGAACAGACACAATGTCTCAAGCCTCCCCAGCATGTCTCTGCTTCCAGGCACCAGCAAACCCAGCAGCAAAGTCCCAGTACATGAGCTGGGATCCCCGGCAGGGCCTGCAGGAATCACACTCCTATCTCACAGCCTCTAGTTCAGATATTCAAGCATTCTAGGAAGCCTCAGCAGACCCAGGTGATGTCCTGAAAGCAAGAGCATAAGAGAAGGTACGTATATCCACCATCCTTCCTTTCAAGGTGTTTGCTTCATTCCTATCGCCAGAGCATACCCCGTGGGCTCCACCACAGAGACAGCCCTGACACTTTCCTTTACAAAACCGCACAGGGACTCCCACGACAAGCAGCCACAGAGAATAGACCTTCTCCATTTCCTTAACCAACCCAGAACTTTTTCCTCTTTCCTATAGATAGACAAAAAAAAAAATCCCCTCCATGCCAGAGGCAGCACATATGATGGACCAAGGGTGACACCGAAGGTCACAAATTTGCACTCATCTAATTACAGCTCTGCCAGGGACCAAGCAAGGTGTTTGATCTCACAGACACTCAACTTTCCTACCTGCCAGGCAAGTCCAGCAATACAGATTTGGGAAAAGGAAAAGTCACAAGGGCTAGCAAACAACTCACATTCAACATGGTGCTGTGAATGCTATGGAGAGGCTTATCTATCCTCTCTCTGTAATTAGCCTCTCGGAGCAGCGTAGTGTTTTTCACAACATACAGAATAAACTTTCTTAATAGAAAATGGTATCTTTTACCAGACTAACTTGGCGGGAATAGAAAGTTTTACTGACAAACCGTACCTTCTCCATACCCTTACAGCATGTTGGCTAGATCAGCACTCCTTAAAATATGTGCCTACAGCAGTCCTGAAAGGCAGGGAAAAAGGCATCTCAGCTTTGCAGACAGAACTGCAATGCAGACGATATTGCACAGGAGAATTAAGGTATAAGTTTATTATGCATCAGCTTTTCTCCAGCAACTGCCTACAGGCAGGGTCCTATCCCACAGAAGACACAAGGTGTCATACTCCCCATTTGCTGTGGGCTTCGATGCCCGGCACATCTGCAATCAGGTTACAGCTGCCTGCCTCCCGCCTTGGCCACCCACCTAAAAACCTTGAAGAGGGAAATGGAAGGGCACCGGGCATCCAGCTGGTGCCTTCAGCCCTCAGCATTCTCTATGTCTTTAGAAAAACAGAGCAGGGCAAGCAAAATCATGTGGGAGACATCGGCCTGTCAGCCTTGCACAGCCTCTGAATCAACAGCTAGGCTTTGATGAGAAACAGGCCTTGGGAGAAAGATAAGGAACTGCCGAGTTGTGCCAAGGTGTCAGGGAAAAACAACGGACAGCTGCAACACTGAACTGGGAAAAGTTACCGCCGCGTGAACAGCGCGTGAACGAGAAGATGATTGGTCTGCGCAGCGCGTGTTAGAGTGGTCTTATGCTGCTAGGAGAAAAGGTTGAGAGCTGCCTAATTGCTGATTTGCTAATTATGAAGTAAGAGCTTTGACCAGAGCATAAGTATGTACTATTGTAATAATAAAGGGTCTTTCCTTCTGCACTTCATGGAGAGTCCGTGCCTCAATTGCCACAAATGGTGCCCCGTGTGAGGAGGGCGATTAGTGTGACCTGCTTGGATCACTCCGGTGGCAAACTCCTCAGAACTTCAGAGCTGCTGTGAGGAGCCTTTTGTAGAATTATTTCACGTGTACTGTGGTTTTTGAAGTTTGACTAAACCGTAATTGATAAAGCTTTGAAACAAGTCTTGCAGGTGCAGCTGCGAAACAAAGAAGGGGTGTTATTGGGGTCGTGGGGGAGTTGGGGGGTTATTAGGGTCCAGGGCAGGGTCTAGAGGGCTCCTGGGGGGGGTGTGGAGGTATGGTGGAGATATTGGGGTCCGGGGGGCATGGTAATGGGGTGCAAGAAGGGTCTGGAGGGGGCTAATGAGGTCCTGGGGGGGGGGGGGGGGGGGGGGATCTTGGGGCAGATATTGGTGTCCGGGGGGGGCCTAATGGGGATTAGGGGAGTGCTGGGGGTGGGCTGGTAGGGTCCCAGGGAGCTATTTGGGGTTTTGAGGGGGGGGGGGGGAAATGGAGAACCTGGGGGCCAATAGCTCGGGGGGGTCACTAATGAGGTTTGGGGGGAGTTGGGGGGGGCTAAGGGTGTTTTGAAGGGACCTAAGGGTGGTAAATGGGGTTTGGGTGGGTTGCAGGGGGGATTTGGGGTCCCTGGGGGTCCCAGGGGTACCTGTCGTCCCCCAGCAGGAGCTGCTGCCCCCACAATGAAAACTGCTTACAAAGTAAGCCGTACTAGATAGTTAGAGAATTAAGAAGCAAGCGGCCAATTACCTTTTAGGTAAGGGTTATAAGACTGAAGCCAACATACAATTTTACAAATTGTAGTTTAAAGACAGATTTGCCTTTTTTGTAGAGATTCTCTTTATTATTTCCAGTCCTTGCCTCTTACAACACCCGTCAGCTCCTTAGCTTAGGCCTTAAGCCAGCACCTCGACACAACACAGCAATAAAACACGCGTATCTGTAAATGCTTATGGCTTATCCCTAGTTCCTCAGTAAAAAATGGAAATCATTTCATTTGTTCACTAGTCCCTAAAGAGCCACAGGTACATTCTTTGCCAGCACAGGACTCACTGGCTGTGCAGGGCAGCATCGACACCTGCCAGGTAGGAGCACGCGGCAAGATCTGAACGGAACTGAACTCCCATGCTCATATTGAAGGCACCCACGAACACGCCGTGCTTGCGAATTTAGGGAGTGCCGCAGCAGTCACGTTCTCTGGCATACGTTTTTTGGGAAGGACCTGGTGGCACAGGGCTGCGGAGAGCAGGGGGGCGCTGAACTCCCCAAAGAGGCTGGGGTGCCACACTGGGTTTTTTCCTGCTCGCCGTTGGCAGGCAGTGCGGGGGGCCGGGCGCTGCTGCCTGCCACGGGGCCTGCACACCCCCGTCCCCCAAGCAGAGCATTCAGCGGGGGTCTGTCGGGGCTGTCCGATCCCAGCTTCTGCCTCCCCTCCCGCTTGGAAACCCCCACGTGGTGTCCCCCCGCCGAGAGGCCACCGTGCCCAGCACCTGGAACCGACTGTGACTCTGTGACATCAGCCTCGTTGCCAAGGGCACCGTGGGCAACGTGAGCCCTGCGGCCACTCTGTCAGCTGCTGCGCTGGTGGCAGCAAGCCCTCGCTTCTTGCAGTTGGCACATGCCACTGGCAACGATGCGTCTACTCCTCCTCCTCATCCTGCTGGCCCTGCGCTGGCCTGCGCATGGCGCGTGGGAGAGCTGTGGGTAAGTGGGCCGAGGCTCTGGGAGGGAGCCTGGGCAACCTGATGGCGTTCCCTGGAGGGTGCCTGCTTGTCCCCCGTGGCCACACCACGGCTTCCGCAGCCTCACGCGGGAGCCTCGGTTCCTTGCAGCACCCGGGCTGCTGGCACAACTTGCCTGCGGGGCTAAAGCAGAAACGGGGGCGGACGCCCGCCCGCCCCACGGGGTCCCCTGGCCTCGCTGTCCATTCAGCGCCTCGTGGGGAGGGCAGACGGCTGACCTTCAGCCGCAACAGCAGCGAGCCATCGAGCAGGACGGTGATGAGTTTCTGGTTACAGGACCTGCGGGCTCCGGCCCATGGATGCTTACTACGGCGCTTACTACGGCACGTCACGCGTTGTGGGTGGCACAGGTGCCCAGCCAGGGGCCTGGCCCTGGATCGTCAGCATCCAGGATCCCTGGGAAGCAGGCACGGGGCATGTGTGCGGAGGGTCCCTCGTCAGCCCACAGTGGGTCCTCACAGCAGCCCACTGCTTCCTCGAGGCCAGGTAAGGAGGGTCAGGCACGGGGATATCCCCCCAGCACTCGCAGGTGCCCCATCCGCAGCACCACGTGCTACGCCCGTCCCCTTTCTTTGTGGTACACCAAGTGCCTGGGCACTGCAGAGCCTGGCTGAGAGACTGCTTGGGAGAGGGCTGGGCTCTTGCCACGGCTTCCTAGCAGCCTCCAGCTCGACACGCCTTGAGCCCAAGGCGTGCTAGGGCAGTCGCACCCTCCGTAGCACTGCTTTCCTCTCCCCCGTCTGAAGCAAAGGGCAGGGAACTGCTGGACTGCTGCAGCACGTGGCTCGGCTCCCTCTGAGCCCTCTCCCCATCTGCCTTCCAGGCACATCGCCATGTGGCGCGTGGTGGTTGGGGCCAACCACTTGACTCAGCCGGGCCCGGAGACCCAAGTACGCAGTATTAAGCGGCTGCTGGTTCACCCGCGCTACAGAAACATCACCAAGAGGAACGACATTGCGCTGCTGCAGTTGGACCAGCCTGTGCAGTGCGGCTACTATGTACAGCTTGCCTGCGTGCCCGACGCCTCGCTGAGAGTGTCAGAGCTGACAAACTGCTACATCAGTGGCTGGGGGGCCACGACGGCGAGATGTGAGTTCACAAAGAGCGCTCGCGTCCCGAGCGTGAGCTCGGCACACGGGGGGAGGCGGGCTGGGCTTCCTGACAGCAGAGGCGAGAGCCACAGTCTGGCTGTGGGGACGTATGCCCACGGAGACATGGGCCTGGCCCAGGGCCCAAGGCGAGACAGAAGGCCAACACCAGTACAATGTCTCTCACCATGCAAAGCCAAGCCCCAGCAAAGGGGTTCACCCACACAGGGCAGGAGACCTGGCAACGAGCTGCCGCGTGTTAATTCCTTTCTGTCCTTGCAGCCGCAGGAACCACGGATGTCCTGCAGGAGGCCAAGGTCCACCTCATCGACCCCAACCTCTGCAACAGCAGCCGGTGGTACCGAGGGGCCGTCCACCCCTACAACCTGTGCGCTGGCTATCCGCAGGGCGGCATTGACACCTGCCAGGTAGGAGCCTGCGACAAGGCAGCGCCCAGCGGCACACGCAGCCCCGGCACAGCCGCCCAAACGCACCCCGGCGTGGGCTTTGCCCACCAAGTCGCCCTCCCACCCCTGGGGCCCCACCGCTGCTGGGGCTCCCCTTCCCCAGCTGCATGTCCTTGCCCAGGGCCCCACTTGTCCCAGACGCCCACGACTCTGCCCAGAAAGCCCATCCAGCGCTCCTGGCAGCTGCGAGGTCCAGCTCCCAGTCCTGGAACATCCCTCTTCCACACAGCCAGCATCGCTGTGCAGAGATGAGCACCAGTCCTACCCCACAGGCCCACGACCCTCTCCCAGACAAGGTCCCGGAGGCCCCAGCACCCGAGCAGAGCCTCTCCGTGCAGCGCATACAGCTCTGGCAGGTGCTGGCAGAGAGAAGGAGCCGGCCCTACTGCTGCCAGCGGCCACCCGACACCACCTTGACCCTCATTCCTCTGCTGCAGGGTGACAGCGGTGGTCCTCTCGTCTGCAAAGACAAGACTGCTGACTACTTCTGGCTTGTTGGGGTGACCAGCTGGGGGAGAGGCTGTGCCAGAGCCAAACGGCCCGGAATCTACACCTCCACTCAGCACTTCTACGACTGGATCCTGGTACAGATGGGACTCTACTCAACAGCAAGGGCTGCTCCAACATCACGGCCATGGAGTCCTTTTATCACCACCTCAACCCCCTTGCAGAGGCCCAGCCCAACACCAGCACAGTCGGGCTGGTTTAGCTCCTGCCCCTTTCCACTCCAGAAGCTGCTGCAATTCTTTAGCCGGCTGCAGGAGCTCCTGCAGATCCTAAAGGGGAAGAAGGCTTGAGCAGCAGGAGGAATGGGATCCAGCGCAGGCTGCAGTGTACCACGGCCATCTCCTGCTGGGGCACTCACTGCCTGCGCACCCAAAGGCAGCCTCAGTGTCAAAGGCCTGCTCCGTCCTGCCCACGCTCCTCTGAGCGCACACAAACGCTCAACATGACTTACTTCTTCAAATAAAGCTTCCAATTTTCACAGCTAACCACGCTGCAGTCCAATTCAGTCTCCTGTGCAAGGCAAGGACTTCCACCTGCAAAATGAGGCCGCAGGCAGCCACGTCGGCCACAAAGGCAAAGAGTCACTCCAAAGGGCTGAACCCGAGCCTGGTCCGAGAGGAGGGTGCTCAGAGCCACCACGGCACGGAGAAGACTGACACAGCGGGGCCAGAAAGAGGATAGGAAAAATCCATGCCACACGCAGACAGCTCTGGGGCACGTGCGCACGCACACACTCCCGGGAGACGCACGTCTGCAACACAGAGCGCAACGCGCAGTGTTCACACACACACACCCCCCGAGCGTGCGCGCGCACACGCAACACACGCGCACAGGCAGCGCGTGCACACGCTGCAGCACACACGCACGCGGAATGCACACACCCACACGCCCCGCACGCACGCACCCCGCGTGCACCCACCCCTGCGCCCACCTGCAAGCTCACAGCGTGCACCCAGCGACGCGTGCGCTCGTAGAACGCACCTCCCACGGGGGCACACGCAAACTCCTTCACAGGACATGCTGCAGACAACAGTTGAGCCTTTGCACCACCAAAATGAGGCTTTGGAAGCCAGAGCTAACACTTAGGAAAGGAAAAGGGAGGCTTCCGACGCTGTCAGTGCAGCTTTGGACCCTAAATGGCTGCGCTCTGCCCAAGAAGTGAGGGTTTAGACGCTAAAAATCAAAGTCTGGGCTCTACAAAAAGGCTCTGGGTAATAAAAGACAAGTTGGGACCCTAGAAATAAGGGTCTGCCTTCTAAAATTGAGGCTTTGGACCTTCAACGTCAGACTTTGGGCTTTCCAAATGATGCTCTGGACCCCTGAAACCAGTCTGTGGCCTTTAAAAGCTGGGGTTTGGAACATATAAATGAGGGTTTGTACCCAAAAAATGAGGCTTTGGGTTCCATGAGAGGGGTTTGGAGCATAAAAAGGAGGGGTTTGGACACTCAAGATGGCAGCTTGGACCCTCAGAATGGCTGGCCGCCTCCTAAAAATGCTGCTTTGGAGCCTGACAATGAGATATTGGAGAGTCAAAATGCCGCTTTGGACTCTAGAAAGGAGACTTTGCAAACTACAGTTGAGCCTTTGGACTGTAAAAATGAGGCTTTGGAAGCCGAAACTAAGACTTAGGAAAGGAAAATTGAGGCTTTAGACACTATCAGTGGGGCTTTGGACCCTAAACTGATGCTTTCTGCCCTACAAGTGAGGGTTTAGATGCTGAAAGGGAACCTGTGGGCCTGAACAATGGCAGGGACTCCCTCGGGACCCTCATGTTTACCTTGACTGGCAGGGGCACAGGCACTGGCTGGGCAGGGCACCGCCAGGCTCACACGTGTAGGAGGGGTGGGGTTTTGGGTCAATTTGGGGGATTTAGGGGGCAGTACTGGTGAGGAATGCAACACTGTGGTCGGTGACCGTGGTGTGGATGGGCTGGCGGAGGCCGATGGGGCGCAGGGCCAAGTGGGCCACGTCCAGCCGCAGGTCGTACACCTGCCCCCTCTCTGCGTTCAAAGATGGGGGGGGGGGGGGCGGGGAGGGGCTGAAATTGGGGTGTCCCTCCCCTGCGATAAGAAACTAACCGCTGGTCGTTACAGTAAACGTGTATTCCTATGGTCAAAGTGTACAAATACAATACGTGCACCGTGATCTGTTGTGGCAGACAGGCAACTCGACGTCGGCCTCTTAGCTCTGCGCAGCCCCTGACAAGCAGCAAGGCTTGGATGAGAAACAGGCCTTGGGAGAAAGATAAGGAACTGCCGAGTTGTGCCAAGGTGGCAGGGAAAAACAACGGACAGCTGCAACACTGAACTGGGAAAAGTTACCGCCGCGTGAACAGCGCGTGAACGAGAAGATGATTGGTCTGCGCAGCGCGTGTTAGAGTGGTCTTATGCTGCTAGGAGAAAAGGTTGAGAGCTGCCTAATTGCTGATTTGCTAATTATGAAGTAAGAGCTTTGACCAGAGCATAAGTATGTACTATTGTAATAATAAAGGGTCTTTCCTTCTGCACTTCATGGAGAGTCCGTGCCTCAATTGCCACAAATGGTGCCCCGTGTGAGGAGGGCGATTAGTGTGACCTGCTTGGATCACTCCGGTGGCAAACTCCTCAGAACTTCAGAGCTGCTGTGAGGAAGCACGAGCCAGCATTAATCACCGTTGCAGGGTGAGCAAGGTGAGCTGTGGGGAAGCGATGGGTAGGTCAATACCCTCGGAAGAAAAGTCAGTGGTTGCACTGATGGAAAGACTGTTAGCTAAACATAAAGCGCATATTAGCTCGCAGCCTTGAAGAGAATTTTAAAGTGGGTAGCAGCCGCGGTTACTATATTCCCTGTTCCGATATGGGATAAAGCAGGAGGAAGACTGTGGGAGTGTGCAACGTGAGGGAATCGGGTTGCGGCAGAACTCTTACTGACATGGAGATCTCTTTTTGAGATAATAAAAAGACAAGATAAGGAACGCGGCCAGTCTGTTAAGACAGAGGATGAGGACACAGAGGGCGAGGACACATGTCCTGAACCCCTGCAGCAAGCTTTATGTGCTGGGTCTTTTGACTGTGATAATCTTTCAGACCCTGACACTGTAAATCCTAAAAGAGAACCTGGCCTGTGTCCTCCCCTAGCTGGGCATGATCTGTGAGTAAAAGCGAGGCAAGAAACCTTGGCGCAAAGGGATACAGACATGGCGAGAAAGATTGTTGCTCCTGGAATTTGGGAGCTGGGATGTCAGCCACGTTGGGAAGGACTGCAATTTTCTGTTGTTAAGGAACTGCAGAAAAGCATTAGTGGGGATGGGCTTCGAAAATCATTTACAACAGGTATACTGGAGGCAATCGCTCATGGATATCAATTGATCCATGGGATTGGCTGGCACTTTTAAAAATGGTATTAACGCCGGCACAGTAGTCTATCTGCAAAACCGAGTGTGTGGATCTCTGTACTCAGCATTCGCGCCCCCACACCTGCAAGCGCGGAGTTGGTGGCGGTGGCCCCGGGCCTCCCCGAGCCCCCCACTGCGGGGCGACCGCCTGCGGCCGAGCCCGGCACCGTGCTCTCGGCCCGCGCCCGCCCGCCCCCGCCCCGAACACCAGAAGCGGCAGTTTTTTACAGAAGGTGCTGACACTGGGATGCGGCGTCCCTTGTCAGCGACGTACCGTTGCAAGCCTTAACTGTGTTTACTGATGGATCTGGAAAAATGGGAAAATCAGTCATAGTATGGCAAGATCTGCACACTCAGATTTGGCAATCAGTCCCCGGGATCGCCACAGATCGTTGAGCTAGCTGCAGTAGTCTGTGTATTTCAACACTGGGACACCCCAAATAACATTGTTACTGATTCTGCTTATGTTGCCAATCTTGTACAGCGTATAGAAAATTTGTGTTTGAAGGACGTTAATAATCCACTGTTATATTCATTAATGCACACCCTTTTACGATTATTAAATAATCGCAAGACTTCTTGTTTTATTGTACATATCCGAGTGCATACTGCACTACCTGGACCTTTGGCTGAAGGCAGTCGACGAGCAGACGCGTCGACTCTGGTGGCACAGGTGGTACCTAATGTCTTTGAGCAAGCTCGGCTTTCACATGCATTTTCCCACCAAAACACCAGGGCAATACAAAACCAGTTTGCTTTATCAAGGCGTCAGGCTAAAGACATCATTGCCACTTCCCTGAGTGCCAGAAGGACTCCCTCTCTTCAGCAGCTAGTGGTGGTAACCCTCGGGGACTCGCCTCCTCAGAATTATGGCAATCCGACGTCACTCACTTCGCTGCATTTGGAACGTTAAAATATGTACATGTGTCTGTTGATACCTTTTCTGGAGCAGTGTTTGCGTCCTGCCATACAGGTGAAAAAGCACGCGATGTGCAAAGACACTTTTTAGCTGCATTTGCTTCCTTGGGCGTGCCACGACAGATTAAGACAGACAATGGGCCTGCTTATGTTTCTGTTTCTCTTTTTTCTTTCTTTCAACAGTGGGGAGTCAAGCATCTGACCGGCATTCCCCACTCACCGACCAGACGGGCCGTTGTGGAGCGTAGGCACGGCACGCTAAAGCGTCTATTACAACAACAAAAAGGGGGAGAGGGAGGGTATCAATCTACACCTCACAAAAGGCTAAATAAGGCATTATATGCCATGAACCTTTTAAACATTTCCGCTGTCTCACAGGTGCCACCAATATTGCGTCACTTCTCGTCGCAGATACCAGATCAACAACAAGTCCAGGGCAAGGCTCAAGTGTTAGCAAAAAACCTGGAAAGCGGTAACTGGGAAGGACCAGATCCTTTAATAACCTGGGGAAGAGGTTATGCTTGTGTCTCCACAGGTCACGGTCCCCGGAGGTTACCGGCAAGGTGTGTGCGACCACACCTGAGGCGTGAGAGGCAGCTTTTGGTGGACACTCGGGAGCCGGCTGTGGGTTCTGTGGGTGCCCCTGTACCGACAGTTTGCGGTCTCTTCGACTGATCATTTAAGCAGAATATATGGGTAATGCTTGCTGCTGCAACAGGACAAAATACACTATGTCTGTCCTTAATCACACTACAGTTGCCAACTCTTTTAAGAGAAAATGCTGACAGTAATTGCAACTCCTTAATGAAATATATAGGCTTACTAGTCACTAGTGAAAGATGTAGCTTAGACAAAATGCAGTTATTAATAAGGATGAAATGCTGTAAGAATGTGTGTATTCAACTTTCTTTGTCTAGCAATATTAAGAATTAAGAGCTCAAGCCTTTAACCTCATTAGAAACTGCCTTGGTTTTCCCCCGTGAGTGGTGGCCAGGCTCTGGGTGGAACCCAACAGGAGGACGAAATCAGATGTTTCCGCTCCAAGAAAAGTGCCAGTTATTTTGGCCTGCTGTGGTGGTGCAATTCTTACCTCCCCCCGCCCCTCTTTGTTGGGCTGCTTGGTGCTAGGTGCGATTCCAGTCACATCCCCCGAGCTATACACCAATCTGTGGAGATAAGGACTGACAATGTTAACGAGCCTGGCTCCTGCCCCTCCCGATTGCTCGGAATCGGTTAAAATGGCCCATCAACTCCTAAGGGCCTGGCACACCTGTGCCTGGGATGTGGTCAAATGGGAACAATAGCAGAGTCGCACATTAATCAAATTCTTGTGTAACTGCTGGAAGGCACCAGAAGGCATTTGACAAAAGTCAATTATCTTGGACCCTATAAATGGCGACCACCAGGGAGACCCTTTGAGCTCTCCTGGATCGCAGGGGGCCTGTGACCAGCATCTCCCCTGAGCTGGGACGCCTCTCAGGTACCAAACCCTTAAGGTGTCGTCTGCTCCAGACAGAAGGCCAGGGTGAAGTCCCCCGCTCGAGTCTCAATTATCGCCCGTTGAGGAATGCCAAGGCATTGTGAGTATTTGCTCTAAACTCCAGAGGGAAATTTTCTTTGAGCTAGCTTCTCTTTACTGGGAGGGGGGGGGGGGGGTGGTGTACATGTACCCTTGTTTGTGTGTGTGTGTGTGTGTGTACATGTACCCTTGTTTGTGTGTGTGTGTACATGTACCCTTGTTTGTGTGTGTGTGTACATGTACCCTTGTTTGTGTGTGTGTGTACATGTACCCTTGTTTGTGTGTGTGTGTGTGTGTACGTACCCTTGTTTCTGTGTATGTCCGTCTGTGTTCATTCTATTGAATCCAAACACCTTTGTTTCTGTATGTTTGTCTGTTCTGTTTTGTGTGAATCTTGTCATTTTAGAATCTGAATAAGTCGCTTTTCTTTCTTTTAGTATTTATTATTATTTTATAATAATAAATTGCTGTTAGTTATTAATAAACCTAGATTTCTTACTAAATATTACCATGTCAATACTTCCATCCGCGACACCTGCTGATTTAGATAGATGAGGCTGGACCTGCTTGCAGCGACTTTGGATGCCTCACCTATGGGTGGACGCACCGCGTAGGATTTCCAGTTTGCAAGGAAAGGTACTCCGAATCCTCGCTGCATCCAGGGTTCCCCAGCAATTGCGGATCTGAATATTAGTACCCCATTAAGTAAGTGTGCTATTCTGTATTTTCCTTACTCTTGATTTTCGTAGTATTTAGTCATATCCCTTAATTATGGGCAGTGAAATTAGCCTACTTTTTTTAAGTAGTAACTGTAAATGCTGTATTGTTTCTAGCCTTCTGTAGAACTATTTTGAATATGCTGTGTTTTTTGAAGTTTGCCGAACCCTTAATTGATAAAGTCTTGAAACAAGTCTTGCAGGTGCAGCTGCAAAACAAAGAAAGGGGAGATGTGGGAAGCATTGGCCTGTCAGCCTTGCACAGCCTCTGAGAAATAGCTTGGCTTTGATGAAAAACAGGCCTTGGAAGAAAAACAAGAGGCTGCTGAGCTATGCCAAGGTGGCAGGGAAAAACAACGGACAGCTGCAACACTGAACTGTGGAAAAGTACTGAACTGTGAGAAGTTACTGCCCCAAGAACAGCACGTGAACAAGAGGGTGATTGGTCTGCACAGCGCGTGTTAGAGTGGTCTTATGCTCATAGGAGAAAAGGTTGATAGCTGTTTGATTGCTGATTTGTTAACTATGAAGAGCTTTACCGACAGCATCCGAGAGCATAAGTATGTACCAATGCAACAATACACTCTTTTTTCTTTCAGGATTTCATGGAGAGTCCATGCTGCGGTTGCCACAGTAAAGCACCGCCAAAGCACGAAGGTGGGCACGGAAATGGGAAGTTTCCAGAAAAGAGCCTCCTACTAAAAGGCAGAGGCCAGGAGAGGTAACAGGAGTGCAGATGCAGTCCGCCTAAGTGCCAAATAAGAGAGGCTGGAAGCTTTCTTATTCTGTTGTTGTTTATTGAGGTGGATCCACCTCCATGGGCTTGACACCGTCCTCTGGTGCGCTGCCACACCTGGGCAGCTGGTAGGGAGCCAGTGGATCCACCTCCATGGGCTCCACGCTGTCGTTTGATGGGCTGTCACGCCTGGGCAGCTGGTAGGGAGCCGGTGGATCCACCTCCATGGGATGCACGCTGTCCTCTGGTGCACTGTCACGCCTGGGCAGCTTGTAAGGAATCGGTGGATCCACCTCCATGGGCTCCACGCCGTTGTTTGGTGCACTGTCACGCCTGGGCCTCACACCATGTCTCGGCAGATAGTCACGGCGGGGCCCCATGCTGTTCCCCCGTGTGTCCACAGCTGTGTGATGGCCAACGCTGGTTGCATGAGAGCAGACAGTGGTTCTCATGGCACGAAGGCTGGTGTTCCTCCTCCTCCTCCACTGAAGGTCCTCTTTCAGACTCCTGGGAGGTGCCTTCCTCTTTGGTGGTGGTGGGAAGCTTCTCTCTGCTGCCACCGACAAAGGTGGGTGGCCACCTGCCTCGCTGCTCTGGCTGCTCCCTGGCAGGCACACACGCTTGGGCCCCACACTGTTCTCCACTGGGCCTGCATCCAGGTGCCGCTTGCCGCCAGAGCGAGTAGCGGGGTCGATCGCACCTGTGGCACGAGGGGTGATGACGTTCCTCCTCCACTGCCACTGCCTCCTCATCCAGGGAGGTTGCGGGACACGGCTCTGTGATGCCACCGACAAAGGTGGGCAGCCATCTGCCTCGCTGCTCCAGCTGCTCCCTGGCAGGTACACACGCTTGGGCCCCACACCATACCCTGGTGGGCCTGCAGCCAGGTGCAGCTTGCTGATAGCGCGAGTAGCGGGGACGATCGCACCCGTGGCACGAGGGGTGATGACGTTCCTCCTCCACTGCCACCGCCTCCTCATCCAGGGAGGTTGCGGGATGCGGCTCTGACGCAAAGGTGGGCGGCCATCTGCCTCGCTGAACACACGCTTGGGCCCCACGCCGTACCCTGGTGGGCCTGCAGCCAGGTGCCGCTTGCCAATCACGCCCATGGCACGAGGGGTGATGTTGTTCCTCCTCCTCCACGGACTGCCCTCCTTCAGGCTCCTGGCAGGTGCCTCCCTCTTTGGCGGTGGTGGGATCGGTCTCTGCGCCGTCCCACGCAAAGGTGGGCAGCCATCTGCCTCGCTGCTCTGGCTCCTCTCCTGTCCAAGCATGCTTGGCTTCTGAGGGCCTGTAAGCTCGGCAACTGGTGGGCCAGCTGCAGGGTCCCTCTTTTATAGGGCCCCGTGAGGTGGCTGGTGACAGAAGCCATTGTGATGTCGATTGTGACGGCGGCCAATGGGTGTGGCCAACTGTGGCGGGGCTGGGCGTGGCGGGCCTGTGGCCTGAGAGATGCCCAAATGTGGGAGAAGGAGGAGGGTCGCGGGCACTGAGGGCCCCTTTCCTGGGGCTCACTCCCACCTGCCATGGTGCTTGCCCAAGAGAAAGGCTGCCCCTTGGGCACAGGGACTGCCCTCCACCTCCCCTCGTGAGCCCTGGGCTCCAGCCCCCTCCTCATCCCGTGCCTGGGTTCCCCTCGACGAGACGGTGGCAACCATGTTCCAGGAGGGTCGGGGGTCCTCAGCGACCCTCCACCGAGCCAATGCCTGGGACGTGGCACAGCCCCCCGCGCTCGGCAGTGCCTGAGAGGGGGCAAAGCATCCAGACATCCCGCCGGCGGGCAAGGGAGGCCCAGCCGGCCTGCGCAAGGTCTGCCAGCTCTCCGCAAAGAATTGCTGATTGCCAACTCCAATATTCAAATAAAGATAAGCTCTGACATACAAATAACTGTTTAAAAAAGTTGGTGTTGTAGAAGAAGCAGCGTACATAGGTAATTGCATGAGTGCCATATATAATTAAAGGGCTAGGCTCTAAGATGCTATGGTGCAAATCTGCTTCTGTGTTACACTCTGCCAGTTTGCATGGCACAGAGAACAGAACTGTTTGTTTCAGCACCACATTATGCACTTGCATGATCTCGTGAATTAGGGATAGTCAACTGCAAAATTCCTACAGACTTTGTGGCATGCTTGACCCAAACCATGTGTGTACAATCCTGAACATTTTTTCATGGTTGCAGGTAAATTCGGAAAAAGAGTAAAGATTAAGCGTGAGCAAACCAATTGTTTTCTAAAATTTTCTTTCAGTATCTGTTTTTCTTTGAATTATTCTTTGAATAACTTCTTAAAGTCATGTGTATGTAAAGCAATACAGAGAAAGCTGTGTTTACGGAGAACGAGGATTTTTGATACAAAAGAAAAAGGAAATACAGGTGAAGATAAATCCCCTTTTTTTTTTTTTTTCCATATAGGAGAATATTTAAGACTAAAATAGTGGTAGGAGCACGTCACGTAGTTAGTGCTACGAAAACAATCAGCCGATAAATACTGCTATCTATCCCACTAGGATAACCAGGTGACTGTTACTGTCAGTTTGGTTCTGCAAACGTACTGAAACAGTTGCAGCATCTCTTCTAGAGTTCTAGACTACATTCTACTTTTTTTTTTTCAGTAACTCAACCGAAGCTTCCCTTTCCTCAATGTCAGTTTAAAAAAAAAAGTATCTATTATTCCCAGTTTTAGACTAGGAGGAGGTTGTTTAATTAAGACAGACTCCTTTTCAATTCTATTCCCATCTCGTAACATACACAAGTGGAGCTTATAAAACTTCAGTAAGGTCCTATTAAATGCATTCCTGTGACAAGAGAGATTTCTGCAAGATACTGCTGCTACTAAAGAACATACGTTGTGTGCAAAAAATCAGTCCAAACATAATCAGTGAAGAGTTATCTTTGAAAAATTAATCTAAGAGACATGACTAATGTTGCAGTAAAATAAACAGGAGCGCACGTTTTGCTTTGCCTAAGCATTAGTTTTACACGCTGGAAGATTACTGTTTTCTGTGGGAACTGTATCACCGCCCCATTTTCTCCATCATTACTGCCAGGATGCCACCGCAAACCAGCTAGATCCTTGAACCGCTGAGATTTTCTTTCTTTCTTTCTTTCTTTCTTTGCATGGTAGCTCATTTCAGACGTCTTTAAATGTTAGTAAACAGAAATTGAAAAACCAGTAAGAGGCTCTCGCAGCCATTAAGGCACTGTAGGTTTTCTTCCTATCCAATCTCTCTTTGACTTTCTGGCAAATTTCAGTTAAGGATATGATTGCTGTTTCCTCTTTGGAGACAACTAGTACTTTCAGGAACTTGTAGAGAACCAATGAAAAATCTGATCCAGTTGGAGATGTACATGGCAAATGAAGAAAATGAAGCAAATAACGATAACCCTTCTGAAACGCTAAACAAGCAGGACTCATCCTCCTGGCATTACAGAACAGACTTCCACTAACACGTGTTTCAAGGCATCGCTCAAAATACTGATCTGGGTTTAAGACCATTTCACAACGTCATTAGGCCCCACCAAATTGGAAAGCTGCAGTAACTTTAAGCCACAGCCATACCCCTGTGCATGCACGCCTGTGAAAGTATCGCACACGCTAAATTGCACGGAAGCCGTGACAACGTGCAACTTAGTAATGTGCAGTATCTCCACCAGAGCAAGCAGGTGGGAGCTTCAGGGAAGAAGGGTAGGGTGCATTCAGGAAGAGAACGACGTGCTGCTCAGGGGAAGGGAAATGGTTCAGGCAAAGGTGTGCATGCTACTACTTTGGAGACCTGTGAATTGGGGAATTACTGCTTCATCCATTCAGGAGAAAAAGAAAAATCCAGACAAGAGTACCCCGGAAACGGGAAGGTGGTGAAGGACCTAATTTTCCTACTTATGCAGTGAGGTAGGTCACTTAGGAACTAACCTGACTTTACAGAACCTTTCTGAACAAAGCAAATCTCACACCGATATGTGCAGATCACGATTTCCCCCTGACCCTCAAAATACTGCATTTTTCATAGAATTACAACGAAAAATTTTGCCAACTGGTATTGAGAACTAAAATTCTCTAAAGGCAATAAACCAGTCCAAGTGGTTCTCACATTTCTAAAAGCAAGTCACCTTCCTAACCCTGGCTGAGAGCGCCTCCAAAAGAATTCCTGCAGCTCGGCCTCCTGTGGCATAACCCTTCTGCCAGTCGCCAGTCCCCTTCCTACTGCCCTTTCTCCACTGGCTCCTGTAGCTGACTTTTAGTAGCTTCCGTGACAGGAAATCGTGTATTTACTATATTCACAGGCTTCTCAACACCACTGCACCCCCAGTTCCCCCATTGGGACCCCCAAATCCCTCCTCCACATCCCTACTTTCCCCTGCAGGAGCTTTGGGGGGTCCCAGCACTGTCACCCCCCCACACCCCCCAACTGCCCCACACACTCTGTCCCTGCTGTCCCCACCACCACCTGCAGGGTTTTTTGGCGGTGTGATACCACACCCCTATCTCTGCACCCCCAAACTCTCGAGGATACATGGGAAGGGGGGGCATCCCAATGCCCCCCACAACCACTCCCCTCAGATCTGGGGAGCCTGTTGTCATCCGTGTGTCCCCCCCACCCCACAGGAAGGGGACCACACCGGGCTGATGAGGAAAGCCACCAACAGCCTCCACTGGTACATCCACGGCATCGACCAGGATGGAGGACACAGGGACACCCCGGGGGGCCCATGGGGACACCCCCCCACCCCACATTCCTTCATCTCTTTTCCATCTTTGAAATACTCTACTGTCCTCTTGATAGCACCTGCTATGTCATTAATCTGACAAGAAGCCTACAGGTGGGATTCCGAGTCTTGTATCTTTCTTTCTGGAAGTCTGTTTTGGATGTAACCATAGTTGTACATCTTTTGCTTGACTGATCAGCATTTTTGTCCTAAGAGCAACCATTAACATTTTTGCTACCTTTCTTTTCAGCAGTACCCGATCCACACGGTCGGAAGTGCCCCAAGCAGAAGAATCAGCTCAACACAAACAGAAGACCTTGGACCCAAATGCAAAACTATGGTAATGCTTACATGTAGTGTGTAAACTGAAAATGTTTGGATTATTGTGGAATTAATAATTTGAACTAATGGAATTAAGCTGGAATTAACAGAACACCAGAGATTTAATAATATTCACTTTCAAGCCCGTTTTACAGAACATGGTTAGTCACAGTTAGGCAGCGTCCTCTGGTGCAAAATCAACTGCCCAGCACAAAAACATAACGCTGCCCCGCGCCTTGTGCTTTCTTCACAAGCAGGGATAAGACAGGAGATTGGCTTATCGACTCGTTTAATCTAAAAGCAATTGATGCCTTTGGGTAGATTTTCAACACAGGAACATCCCTTTGTTCAAGTCAAGGACGTCCATGGGGGGATCGCCCCATTCGGAAGGTCCTGTGAGCCTCCTGGGAACGCTGCAAGATTCCAAATGAGCTTTAAACGACTAGAGAGGGAGTCTGTATTGAGTACTAGCTGGTATTTCAGAGGTGGTGTGGGATTCACCCGACGCATTCATTGGTCCTTCAGCTAACGTCATACTGAATTCACCTATCAGGCTCAGAGAGTCCTTCCTGCAATTGCAGCTGAAAGTAAGAAACAACGTCTATGTGTTTTCTTCAGACAAATACACGTCAGGATCCCATAATGCACGAAACTGGAGGAAAAGAAATCCACACGCAAAAACGTTCTCTCACTTTAAAACAACCATTCAGGTAACTGCTTGATACAATTCCATCTTTTTAGTAAAAGCAACAGGTCTCCCCCCACCTGTGTTTCAGACCCCCCAGACAGCCCCGCTGTCAGTGCTGCTCTGAGCTGACCCAGGGCAGTTCCACACGCAGCATTAGGCCATTCTGATTATATTAGGATGAAATGATTTTTTTTCCTGTTGCTTCTAGAAGTGTTGATAGTGTACTTCTGAAAGTGTTGCTGAAAGAGCATGTTGTTTTATTCTAATAAATTACGCACAAAACGTTCTGTCTCTCTATTTTGACAGCAGAGCCAAGAAGACATGCGAGTCAATAAAAAAGGAGAACGCTAATGTACACAGGAGAAAGAGATGAAGCGAGTACTTCAATTTACAAGGAAAATCTAAACTCAAACAAGGGAATTATCAACTGGAAAATCCAAAGGTGATAAAATTACAAATTCTGAAAATAAGATGTAGGAAGTGCACTATAACATTTCAAATTTCAATAGCCTTCAATAGATGTACTAAGTTTAATCTGTTATGAAAAACTGACAGTTGAAGTTATTTTTATAGACTATGTTTTAAGGCATAATTCCTAATACGAATAAATACTATTGGTTTGACTTAGCTTTCAGAGGACTTTTAATGTAAACAACAATAGTGATCCATTCTAGAAAGTAGCTGTTTTGGTGTGAAAGCCAGATTTTTAGACGGTTTAGCTGTTTGCCGGATGTTTGGGGGCTCAGTCTGAGTTTAATCTTGAGATTTTGCCATTTTAGCAGGGCAGCAGAACTGTGTTAGGAACTAAATGAGCTTCACCACAAAACTCCCAGAATTAACTGAAATAGTTTTTACACACATTTTGAACTAAAGGATAGAAGATTGGGTAAAGACCAAGATCAAAGTGAGAGGAAGACTGGTAAGAAGGATACTGTAATATTGCTTTCTGAAGAAGCAAACCTCACACCCAGTTGTTACATAAAGATAGAAATTACATCTGTCTCAGGTGTTTTTCCCCTTTCGCATCTACCTGACCTTTGGTCATTCTTAGAACATAATCAGTTTTGGAGGAGGGCCCTTCAAACTTCTTTCTGTAGCACTGGGATCCAGCACTTATCTGGGTGGCACCTGTAACTGTGAATGTAAAAGTGTTTTTCTTCCTTGGAGCCTTTTCTTCATTGTGACTGTTCAGAACGTGGGGATGGATCAGATACCTTCCAGGGTGCCTTCGAGCTGAAATGATTCTACCGTTCTATGAGAAATACAGTCATACAGTTCTCTACCCTACTTTATGGAGAGTATCTTGCATAAACCTCAGGTGGTAATGATGTAATTTTTATTCTATTTAGAAATCTAATTTTTAATAATTTACATTTATAAAGGCTCTAGTTGTAAAACGAACAAGCTTTAGAAAACTCTTTTCTCTTCGGATATTATTAATAGCAGGAATAATTAATAAATAGATATTGGTTTATAGAGCACAGGTGCTCTAGGAACAATACTGAAGACCAGTAACCATGATGACCGAAGACTGCATCAGCAAACAGTGGTGTCCGAAGAGGAATTAGAACGGCACGATAAGAACTAGCCGAAACTGTGGAATATAATGGACTTTTGAAATGGATGATGAATTAAGAGTTGAGAGTTCCTGGAAAATCACCAAAGACTCTCTGTATTGTATGTTATATCGTATATATAGAGGGTGCTTTTTGTTAGCTGTTGCCACTCACTGAGGTGATGGCCCAACTCTGAGTTGTTAATAAAGCAAGCCTAGAGACACCCACAGTCTGGTAAAATCCTTTAACACTAGTGACTGTAAACATGCATGCAGTTGGGCCTCACTTTCCTTAACTGAGAGAAGAAAAATCTAGAGTACCTGGTTTAGCTGAGAGTTAGAAAATGTAAAAAAACAGACAAGAAATATCTTTTTAAAATCAAGGACTAAACGTGTTGAAAATGTTTCCTCCCCCCTAACTAGACATCGCAGTTTCAAATTGCAGTACACGATGCCTTGCGGCAACATGTTCTATGTCGTCTGCCTGAGGCCATTTAAAATCTTCCTCAGAGGGATATTGTGTCCAGTTAGATAAGGCCTGGCCTAGCCGTTATCTAAGAGTGCAGCGACAAGTTCTCAGGTGAACACCCTTTTTGTCTGACAGTGGAAATGAGGAATAGAGTTGGCTTCTTTGGGAAAATCCTGTCAGAGCTCAAATGACCAAATGGGGTGACTTTTCCATGGACGGGAGGTGCAGGGTGAGCTGGGCCATAGTCGCAGGCCCATTCAGTGCTGCACAACTTGGGGCTCCCAGCATCTGAATGGTTGTAGGATTATCTACACTGTCCTCCTTTTCTTTTGAATGTGATCTCAGAAAACCAGCATCTGAAGAGATGCTTTATAGAATCTGAGTGCCTTTCCAAACTGGGATCATAAAGAACTAGCACCTCCTGATGCAATCTCACCCACCTCCCCACCCCAAAAAGCCACCCCAACAAGCCAAAGACAAAAGAAAATAATTTTCTAGCATCTTAACATGCTGATACGCCCAGCACAGGATTGGGCTGAGTGAAAGGCCCAGCTCAAGGGAAAGACAGAGAAAAGCAGGAGGAGGACGTGGCCATGAGGGCGACACTTGGCTGGTCCCAGACTGTTGTGGAACCACAACCTCAGCACATTATTCTCCTGCCTCTTCACTGCAGCTTCCTGCAGAGAAATTACGAATCTTGTTCTCTTGAGTCATCAACTGCTCAGCCCAGAAAGTCACAGGTACTAAGAAATACCTCATCTCTGTACAATAAATACATGGGTCAACGAGATATTAACAGTTCGTGTGAGGTGTTAACTACTCTCGACTGAAATCAGAGGAACAGACTGGGATCAGTGCTTTGTGTCACCAAATCCTCATCTAAGATTTCCTTTTCACAGCCTCAACAGCACTAAGATCCACAAAAATATTAAAAACACACACGCGTTTTCCAGATCATGGGTGCACCCCCCATTATATTTCTTAATCCTCTTCTATCTGGTTGTGTCTGTCATTAGGGCCCCAAAGAGGAGTCAAAGGAAATTGAGGATATTCTACATTTCATGCAGTGGGGCCCTACAGATTGCATTTCTGTGTTTTCACATACTCACTGCATGACAAATCCCCCACACTTGTTGAACCTATCACGACTTGAAAGTAAATCCTGAGATAAGGAGCCAAACATCCGAGGCAGAGGGCTACTGAAGGAGAGCTGGACTTGCCCTGGTATTACACGTGCACGTACATTGTCTGCTGCTGAACTGAAAGGCCCAAGGGAAAGAAATGCTTTGTTGCTTTCATCTTATACCTGTTAAATATACTAATGTTTTTCCAGACGGTATTTCTCAAAGGTCAGACATCTCCTGTAGGTGCATCGTATCAGATCGCAAACAGATTAACAGTGGTACCACCTGTATTTTATTAAAAGTTTGCAAAGCTTCCAGCCTGACACCCGGCGTTCCTGAACAAACTTACATGGCTAAATTTAAACCATTAACTCCCAGCATCTCAGCAGCACTGATATTTTAATGAAGCTATTTATTAATTAAGGTAGCAAAATCCATCTCAAGTCAACAAAAATTGGTTGTCGTAAAACAAAACTGAGCAAAACTTCCCTGGGAATTGTAGAGATTGCTTAAAACAGAAGGGTCTTGACAATTTCCTCCTAATGAAGACATTTGCTGAAAAAAAAGTGTCCTTGTAGAGCAAGACGTTATGTAAACATATTTATTTTTGAAAACAATCGAATCTGTAAATTCTTTAACACTCCCTGGAGTCACTAGGGGTCAGTGCAGTCACAGGAACGGGCTCCAACACCGCCCCAGAGTGACCCTTCGGTAGCGAGCACTTTACTCCAGCTCTCCAGAGCCAAAGCCTCTCTGCAGTGTTCTGCAACGGCTTTAAATTAAGAGAAAAGGCTGCAGGAGGCTTGTTCTGCTTCCTCACGGCCAGCTCAGGGGAGAGGAACAGAGACTTATATTCAAAATTGCTAAAGAGCTATTTTTGGTCTCTTAAAACACAGTGATGACATCACCCTACTTCTCCCTCATCCTACACGTTCTCCAAAAGGCATTTCTGTTCCCTCCTGAGCTGGAGAGCCCTCACCACAGCTTCTCCTCAGGGAAACAGTCTTTGAAAAGAGGTGTTCCCAGACTGGGAGTCTCCTTTCACCTTTCCAGTCTGGATATATATTAGATCATTTTAACTGCCTTTCCTTTTTACATTCTGGTTTTTTTACAGGTGAAAATAATGATAGAAACATGCTACTGGTGTATGTAATATTTGAGGCACCTGGGAGTACAACTACTATGCTTAAAATACAAGGGAAGTCCTTTGCTTCTTTCCTCTTTTTCTTTCCTAAGAAAAAGGCACTTAGGCAGAACTAACTATTGAACTTTACAGGGCCTTTTGAGAAGGTAAGGTGAACATCCAAGGCACCTCACTTGGTTTAAAAACACATATGCAAAATACACTTTTGGGGTTTTTATGACACATTTTGCTTCCCCTGGACAAAAGCAATGTCTTCAAACATTGGTATTCTTGTTGCTGCTCTTCATGCAAGGATCTGAAAAATACGATAACCAAATTACTTAAAATGGGATCTTTGGGAGAGGGAGTTGTTCAATGTTTTGTCAAGTGACAATCATGTATTCCTCAGTGAAAATGTCCCATGACAGTAGCACTGAGATTCTTGGTACACTAACAATAAAATTTCCTCCAGGTCAGGCAGCTGCAATGTTTCAAGTCTGGAAACTGGCAGATGGTCAGCCTTTCTTACCTTGAGGCCACAGACACCTGCTGGTTGATTTGACTTGAAGTTGCTGTAGAACAAATAGCTGCAACAGTTGAACTCTCCTGATTTCCTGTTGTTTTATTTGCCCTGGAGTGCACTGCACTATTTTAAAGTGAGCACCTCAGGGATTCACAGCAGACTCTCCTGCCCTCATTCCAGCATGTCTGATCCAACACTTGGTTTGCCTGAAAAAGCTGTTTTAAAAGCCATTAAAATCCCTAGGGTGGTACACACTAGCCTTATTTAAAAGCCAAGGAATAGCAGTGCATAAGATCTACTCTAAGAGACTCACAACCACTTCTTATTAGGGCACATAATGGAAATAGGTTTCACCTTAACAGATCGTATCATTCATCTCTCAAGAATTTGATATATGACTCCACTCTCATCAGAGCTGCTCTAGAGAAACCATCACCTACATGATGATTGATAGGATAAAACCAGAGAGAAAGAGGTCTTTCCAAATATGTTATCATGGAAATGCAGTTTTGTTTCCTAAACTGAAAGAAGAATGGGAGGAGAGAGCGACAAATACAGCTTTCAGATGAAGGTCACTGCAGCATACTCCTTATCTCAATAGCTCTGTTTAAACCTCTTTGCTTTGGGAGTGGGTGACCTTAGGGAAAGCCTTCTGAAAACTCTCTCTTGCCCTCCCTGGCAAACTCCTCCGTCAGCTGACTTACTGATGGGTGCTGTTTCAGTGGCAGTCAGGCTCTTATTTACAAAGATTAGACAAAAGTCTGCATAACTTCTTCCGAGGCCAGTAAGAGGGATGATTAAAATATAAAAGTGCCGACATCGGAGTGAGTGTGCATGATAGAAAAGAGGAGTTTGCAGAGTTCTTCAGCTCAATCTTAGAAGGTATATAGTGCATAACTTTAGGAGAGGAAATAATGTGAGTTGTTTGTTACACCTCCTAGGTTCTGCAAGCTGGTGCTGCAGAAGTCTCAGTTGTAAGGCTTGCAAAAGGAGCTGGGTTTGGGTATCTGCTGCTCTAGAAATAGATCCTCTTACTCCCAGTGTCTATTTGCATCCTAATACTTGTGAGCAGAATGTGTAACATGCACAAGTTGTAGCTAATGGTATATGGATATATTCCAGTTGTATCAACACACACACAAATAGCTTTTCTCCCCTCAACCAGAAATATAATTTGTTAAAAAGAAACAATGCTTAATATGAACAGTCTTGATCCAAAACGCTACAAGCATATCATGGGGTTTAATGAAGGGTGATGGTGAAGACTGAGTACAGTATTGCCAGTGAGGATGGATTCATTAGCGAATAAACTATTCGTTTCTGGGGTAATGATTAGCAGTTGTTAAGAGATGAACTGAACGGATCCTTCCTTAAATAATTATAAGGCTGCTGAGAATGTTGCAGGATTTAGGATATTAGAGAGCACGGATATGGTGAAGTGGATGAGGTATTTATTCAGGAAGGCAAATGCACAACAGATTTGTTTCTCCCCCATATAGTCTTCAGAACTCCCTCTCCGCTCTTCACCTTTTAAACAGTCCCGGCCCACCAGCCTTACTAAAACATTTCTATTTTTAAAATTTTAGATTGAACAATATTAACCATTTAAGACGCTAATAACATCTCTTGCCCAAGAAACACGGCAAGTCTTTCAGTGGAGTCTGTTCTTTCACGTTCAGGTAGGAAGTCCCTGGTTCAGAAGGTCTTTAACTGATAACCACATAAATGGTGCCAAGCGCTTTTTCAGCTCAGCTCTGGTTTTAGCCTGGCCGACATTAGGAACCTCTGTATTTCTGCTTGGGTCCCCAGGGCTGGAATTAACTGTGTTCATGTTACTGAGAAACACCCACAGAATAGTAAATGGGAAGAGGAGGAAATTTCAGATGCACCAGTTTAAGATGACAGAAATACATGAATGCATGTTCAAGCACAGTCTATAAAGACATTGGGATTATGAAACTATTAACTCTCCTTAAATACAAACTGGCCATCTCCTAGTTAAAAAAAAAGCCAACACACACAAATGGAAAATGATGCTGTTTAATTAAACTATGCTGACTTTTACTGTGGTTATTTTACTGACACTATTTTTGTAGAGTAGTAGAGGGATGTTAGATTTGTCACTAGTCTCTTCAAGGAATCCTTCACTCTCTCAGTATCTCCGTTTTGCCTTAGTTCTTCAGCATCTGTTTGTCCTCTGGTTTTCAAGCAAATCAATGTATATTATAGATTCCTGCTCTTAAACCTTCATAGGAATTTTTTTCACATCTATATTATACAAAAATAACATACTTGACAATGAACTGTTATTTGCAATTTGTTCTCTGTCTTCTACCAATGGGAGAGTAACGGGACTTACACGTGCTTATGTTTAGTAAAACCACTGAAGCTTGGACAAGAGTTCTACTCTAATGTGTTTTCCTCTCGTATCCAACTAGAATGTCCCCAGCAGTAACTTGTACTCATTAGCCGTTGTCTTTTCAATGGCACTCCTTCTAAAAAGGGAGTCTCCATCTTCTTTGCAGCCACCCTTTAAACACTAGAAGCAGAGCAGCTGCACAGGCTGACACCAGAGGACCTGTCTCTGCTGACCTCAGGGACTGCCTGAGTGACTGACAAGCTTAGAGAGATCTACTGGGCGAGTCACCTGCAGAGAGCAATGCCCGGCTCAATCTCTCACACTCAAACTGCGAATTAGCACCAGCTAAAGGATGCTGGGCTTTGAATCCTAGTCCACACGCCTGGATTCTGTTTCTCTAGCTCAACCAAGAGGTAAGTCCCTGCACCCGTGCGATCCTGGAAAATGGAGATGAGAATACTCTTCATGATACTCATGAATAAATCACCCTACTTAATAACCAAGCAGTATCTGAAACTGTAGCCGCCTCCTCCGAGAGGCAGAGGTGCTAGCGGAATTTAATTGCACTGATATTTAATTGACAATTAGAGTATCTTATTCAGCTGAAAAAGTACAAATGTTAAGCAAGCAGCATGGGATGACGGCTGAAATTACAGCCTGGGAACAAATCTCAGGACAAACCTAGGAGAAGAGTTCTTACCTGACCAAATAAGGAAGTTTAAAAAAAAAAACACAACCTGAAGCCACACATGCACAAAGTTAACTTACAGCTTCCAAACAAAGAACACCATAAAATCCTGCTGTATACTCCTGAAAAAAAAAGAAGTCTCTCTCATGAAAGCAAGATTACTGCATGACAGAGTGAAAAATATTTGGGTTGATTTCAGGGTTCGGACCATCAGATAAACTTCCTCTAACAGCACTGAGTAACTGGGTTTAAAGCACTTGTTATGGTCACTACGGCTTGTAGCAATCCAGCTACCATATTTTCAAAGAGCTGCATGGGTATTTAGCCACATACCTCCTACTAAAGCTACATTGTCTTACATAAAAGAGTCATTGTGTGTCTAACTACCTGTGCAGCTCCTCGAGAAATTTTAGGAGACTATATTCACCTTACACTCTCCCCTTTTCCATGAAGCAGGGAAGGAGGAAGCATCCTTCTTGAGCAATACTGCTTGCAAACTAAGTTTCATGCATTGCAGTAGTGGCATTCGCTACTGGCAGACGCCTTGCTACTTAAAAAGTTACAGTCTTCACAGTGCTATAGAGGTACTCGAGGTGGCTACAATTAAACTGTGCAAGTTTATTACATATGCAGGTTTTCACCAGCTGAGAATCTAGCTCATAGCTTTTCAGTGACAAGATCTATAAAATTAGCAACAGGAAGAATGGGAAACTCAGTATTGAGTAGGCTGTTTGTGAATGGCCACACTGAACACCTTGTGCTTTATCACTCATTATTTATTTTAGTGTGATGTGACTTCGCTCACATGGATATTTTAAAAATGTGTTTTACTCCCTAAATTCCTTCACAAACATTTTGAAGCACATTGCATGTTACCTACAGGAGGGAGTGTTCCAAAATAAACAAAGATCCCCTACATAAAAACCAAAAGCACCTTCAAAGAAATCTTTCCTATGGCTCCATCTCAGCTGTTGTCAAATGGGAAGGAAAAGCAAAAGGAGCAGCAACAAGTTTTCTAGCAGAACTTGGAGAACTAGTTCAGGTTCAACATGTACCGCTTCAGCCTGAACTTGGCTCTGTATCAAATCCTGTTCAAATTTAAGTAGCAGGCTCACTTTCCTAGTGACTTTCACCCAACACTTATCTTTCACAGTAAAGCTACAGTTCTAAAGTAGCCTTTCACCTTTGTTGTATTACGCACAGTTTTAGTTGCCTACGTAACAGTCAGTCTGTATTGTTTCCACTCCTGGTTAGTATGACCAAAAGTTTTGCTTTCTTCTTTTGGCAGTGCAAAAGAAGTACACTTGATTTTGTTTCCAATTTCCTAAGAGAGGGCTGTGATCAGAGATAATAATCACTTGACAAAAGATTCAGAAAATTCATTTACATTGCTTCAGCCTTTTTCTCCCACCTCCAAGGACATTCACCGCTACACTCCTCTGACCACCATTTTCATTATTAAGCAGCTTAGTGAGGATATTACTCTGATTTAGAGAATGCTTTACTGGAAGCAAGTTCCAAAGAGCCTCCTTCCTCCTGCATTCAACGTGTTAAGCATTCACTATCAGCTCTGGGATTTACCAAGAACTCAGAAAAGTCTGTTCTCCCTTTCCATCAAAGACTACAAAAGGTAGGGCTTTCTAGAGTTACAGCGAACTGGTTGCAGGAAATCCCTTTATCAAGAATGAACTCTGCTTCACTGAAAGTAGATTCTCCCTATCGTCATTTTAAAAGTTCTCACAATCGTCTAGCCAGCATTAAAGGGAGTCCACTAGTGACTATGCAAGCAGCATTTTCTATGCTCTGTCCTCTCCCAGGAAACTGAAGGCTTTTATCTGTTGTCAGCCAAGAAATATTCACTAGACTGAAAGTTGACTGTAGGCTTTTTGGAAAGCAGCACGGCTGGAGGGAAAGGCTGAACAGCACTGAGATTTCTAAAGTTCTGCACTTCACGCTGGGGGGCCCTCGAGGGCTGTTCATTACAGTACAGTATAAAACTAGCAATATGAAGACCTGTTTATTCTCCATCTAAGTTGTTGAAGGCAATTAATACTTTTATCTTCCTATGTGCTTCATTGATGGGGTACATAAAAGAAGAAATGGAATGAATTCACATATAGTTTAAAAAAAAAAATCCATCTATAAAGTTACAGTCCCAGGAAGAGGTAGGGCAGTCTACATGTTAGTCTCTTGCTTAGTGAATAATACAAAAGACTTCTACATGAGTAGAAATAAACACCAAGTCGCTGAGCTGCAGAGTAACAGTTCCAGATCCGTGTCTACATTATCACTTTAGACCCAGCCTTGCAGAGAGACCTTCACTCAGCAGCGACATTCTACCTCAGACCATTACATGGTAACAAGATTTGCACAGCACAGTTAGGAACCAAGTATTTGGCCAGTAGGTTCTTCCTGCAGCCATGACTAACTAGGGCTGCAGATCACACACCACAGAAACATCTGAACGCCTAACCACATTATTTATGCCTCAAAAAAATAATTTTACTTCCTGTTTCTTGCCTCAAGAAATTGTGGCCATTGAAAGAAACCCTAAAGCAAAAGCAGACAATTCATAGATACTGTTGCACACATGTGGACGCCACATCGAGGACAATTCTCACAGCAGCAAGATCACTGTAGTTTTGCTGCTAGAACATCGCAGCCCTGCGCTTCAGAGCTGAGCTCTTCTCTTACTGTGCTCCTCAGGCAGGGGCGACCTCGAAAGACACGGCATAGCCAGGAGGACCACATGCAGAAGAAGTCAGGTTAGAGAACGTAGAGCCACACAGCAGAGCCCACTTCATACAGCGTGGCACACGTAGAAAGATCTCATGCCCACTAGAAAACCCTGCATAAGCCTCTGGAGCCTAAAATTTATACCAGAATCCTGCATTTCAGCAGCATCACACTGAAGTGACACACATACAGTATACCAGTCACCAAAACCTAACTCAAGCGTTAAGAAGACGATTCACGAACAAAAAGTTCTGCTTAACAGTATCCACTGCTTTCTAGGATCACTGCAACAAAATGTATTTCTCCAGACTGTAGAGCGTATTCAGTGTCATTATCCATATACATTACACAACAGTCCCCAGAAACATTAAGAACCTGCTGGTCATCCCTCAAGGGAAGGAACCAGTAGTTTAACAAAAAGCATACTTGCACTTATGGGGACTACCTGGCAAATTTACAGGCACACAAAGACCACCATTCTTCCCTCCACTTCCCCCCAACACTTGTAACTGAACATTTTTTTCCCCACCCAGTTTTCAGCTATCTTAAAATGGCACACTATTTTCATGGCCATGTTGAAGTGACCAGAATTCTTTTATTTCTCAAGACATGTACAATTTTAGCTGTGTAACTCTTTCATCTCTTTAAGAGCTGGTCATTTGCTCAGGTGATAGAGCAAATCATGTAACACTAAGCATTAAAGAATGACTTCTTGAGCTCACGCTTGTCCCTGGTTTCACACCAGGATAAAATATTCCTGAAGTTTGGCAGGTGAGAGCATGATTAAAAGCAACCTTGCAGAAAGTAGTATTATTTCCTAAATATCTGAAATAATTAAATATTCCCGTACAAAATAGCAAAGAACACTGCCTAGAAACTTCTCTTTGAAGAGTGGACTGAGCCATCCCAGAAAGGGGTTACCATATCTAGTCATCGTCGATTAAACAAGAGCTCCTCAGGGAAAACAGAGTGCTTCAAAGATGGAAAACTTATCTGGCAACCAACTCCTACTGCATCAATTTTCAGTCATCTCAGAAAACAATAACACAGTACATCTGAAAGCCTCACAGCAATCTTCTCTCCGAACACCTCCCTTTCATTACATTGCTGCAGACAGCAGGCAAAAGAAGGAAGATCTTTCAGACTAAAATGACATTTATTAATAGAAAAAGACCAAATATACACTACTTAAGAGGAACCAGGTGGGTGAAAGTACAATAAAGACATAAATGTGACTGCTAGATATACAGTAAGAACTGTGAGCTCCCACAGACTGTGGGCTTCTTTGCACAATTGCCATTGTCGTCTTTTCTCACAGCATAAAGAAAACTTAAAAAAAAAAAAAACCAAACACAGTAAGTTCATCTATACCACCTGGAAATCCTTTGTATTTCAGTAGACTTGAGGTACCTGAGAATGAACCCCTGTATTCAGCCGCTCAAAACCCGTCAGTGTTTCCCCCACACCCTGGAACACCCATCCCAGGCAGTATATTCCTGAAGGCAGCCCCTGAACTGCCTTATTTACAAGCAGTTGTCACGAACACCACGCTCATCTCTCTCACTGTTCATTTTTGTTCCCCTCTCGCTCTTGCTTTCTATTCTCTCACTCAAGCTTTACCTGTAGCTGAGAGAATACATAATAGATGTGTTAGAACAACTTTAACATCATTGGAAGCACTTTCATATTTGTATGTGATGTTGATACTGTCCCACACATTTGTCTGCCAGTCTTCAAGGCAAAAATGACTGACTATGCATAACCACACGTACAAACACTGATATGCGAGACATCCTAAAGGATACTCACATAAACTACAGAATTGTAAGAACTTTGTTCTGTAACGCTCATCTTTTCCAAATATTTCAGCCCATTACTTGTCATTCTCCTTTGCTTCATCTTCTCTTCTTTTTCAGTTAGATTTTTTTAAAAAAAAAATACTTGTTTATGGAGAAAGTCAGCATTACTTCCTTGCTTACCTTGCACATGTCAATTCCCTGACTGGGCAACTGATCAAAAGAAAAGAACAATTATTTGTGGTTTACTTTATCAACTACAACAAAGAAGCCCCATGACCAATGCCCCAAGCTGGAGATGCCAAAACCACAAAGCGCTCTAAAAGAAGATGAGATCTAGCTATGTCTGTGCTCTTTTTTCAGCTCCTCTCCAACTACTCTAAATTACATTTTTGCTTCAAAAGAATATGGTGGTAGGCTTTAGTTAATTTTAAGTATTTTTTTTCCTCTCAATCTGAAGGTATAAATACAGTGGAAAAGCCAAAACAGTATTTATGTCACACTATGTCTTTCAAAGCTCTCACCCCCTTCATCATTCTGTAATATGGTTCATGTAACCCCCGTGAGTTGCCCCTTCCTAATTACCCAGGAAGAACAGCACAAATACACAAATAGCAGATGGGAAGCCCAGAATGGAAGCAAGCATACAGAGAACATCAGGAGAGTGTCTTTATCTTTCCATTTCTCCCTCCCCATTTCAGTGTAAGGACTATGGGAACACACAGACTATGGGAAAATAGTGACTGTGAACAAACAGCAGCACAACAAACAGCATTGTCCTTGGTCAGCTCCATGAGACAGCGGGTCTCCACAAGAGCACAGCTCCACTCAGACAACGGTTATCCATGTTTGGATGCACTGCCTAGCCACACTGCCATCAAAGGAGCAACTATTAAAAGGATCAATATCATTTACTTGCGTTTTATGTTAGAGCAGAATTATTTATTATTTGGTTTATGTTATTTTTTGTTTCCCTTCAAACAATGGGCCCTGTCAAGAACAGGTTAAAACCAATCACACCTACACAACCTCCCTAGAGCCTTGCCAGCTAAAGGGGTGAGCTTCTGCCTCCTCAAGCACAGGAGACCACTAGATGAAGCTGGCCAGCTCAGAGTTCCCTGCTATGGGCTCAATATTTTTTGACAGATGCTAAGTTTCCACATGAAGCTGAACATCATGCTATCATGCAAAAAGGCGAGAAAAAACTTCAGCAAGGTCATACTACAAAGCTAATGGATATGAACATTTCTCCCCGTTCTCACACAGAACTGAGGTGTTTCAGTAATTATCAGTATCCATTCCTCTCTTTAGAGCTTCCCTGCAAGCAATCAGAACTAGATGCGATCTCTGCACAAAATGAATGAATTAATGACAAAGACTCCTCAGCATAACACCACGTAGTGCATCGGCGGTATTAAGATCAGGCTTTAATGCCCAAAACCAGTCTCACAGCCATGTTCGAGCCATAATGGAACTAGAACAAATACCAGTGCTACACAACATCAGCTGTCCAAGGAGTTGGGTCCCCACCCAAAATAAAACTAAAGAACAACACAAAGATTAAACAGGTTAATTCTCTTCCTTTATCAATAGAAAAATAAGTGTTTCTTCTCTCTATTCAAAGCTATTCATAAAGAAACAACACATTCATCTGTAGAAACTTCCATTCAGGTCAGAGAAAACCCTTTCTAAACATTAACAAGTCACAGCTCTTCAGCACTTCCTATAAAATAAATATTACCTATAAAATGAAGGTAGTATTGTAAATTTAAAAAAAAAAAAAAAAACAAAAACAGAACAGAAAAACAAACAGAAAAACTACAGGAGGCATATCCCATTGAATTTGGGCAGTACCTTCCTAGCAACTATTTCTGACCCAACACCTACCACAAAAGGCTTTTTCCTTCTTCAGGTGTTCGCTAGCAGAAATCACGGCTCTTCTAATTTAAGATTGTTTCTCCAGAACAAGTGCACTTTCCACTCAACTTTCTCCCCCAAAAGGAAACACCTTAATGGTAAACTGCAGTGGCCAAGAATTTTACGTGTGGAATACCCCTGGAGGGACCAGAGTTCAAATCAAATCTTTACAGAACCAAAAGATCTAGGCTGCCTATAGGAGATGCAGACACTTCAGAGGGACACTCAAACTCACCACCTTAGTTTTCCCCTTCAAGTGAAACCCCAAGAAATTGAAGAAACCTGCGATCCATACGCCAGCTGCTTATCCAAGCACCAGCACACACAGACCTTGCTAAGCAGACCCTTTGCTTGCGCTCAGCTATCAAGCATCTCAGGCCCTGTCTGCACTTCCACATCAGTGAATATCCCCAACATACTGGTGCTATGTCTGATGGCTGCTGGTGGAATCAAAGGAGGCTCCTCTTCTGAGGTCAGAGAAGATTGGGATATGGACAAAAACAAGTAAAGAAGAAAAGCCAGTGGTGGATTTGGACATGGATGCGACAAATACACAGCATAGTGCTTACACAGCTGGAAAAGCAAAACAGGCCTCAACACCCTCTGCTATCATCTCACTAGTTCCTAGACACTGTACCCCACTCCCCCATGGCAGAGTAGCAGAGTCCTTTAGCTGATGGGCTCAGCTAAGCCAAGCAGAGAACAGCTAGAAATAACACTGCCAAGTGATGAGAACTGGCTGTAAATTCAAACACCATTTTGATTCATTAATCTCCAACAGCTAAAGACAAACCTAAAGCAAAATCAACATGATTGTAGACTAAGCACTCATATCCTGGGGCTATTTTTCAGCCTGCTGAGAGAGAATGAACTGATCAGAGACACACACTTCACTGGGAGCAGCCAGATTAGTGCTGCTTCAGCAAGTCTACAGTTAGTGCCCATTAACTAACCTGTTTTAGAAGCTGGTAACACCAGAATTAACCTTAGCTTCAATTTGAACTGAAACCTGTCCACCTCCTGATGATACTGCACCTGCCCTACAAGCCAGTGCAAGTTTATGTCTAGTGTTTCGGTGGTGGTGTCCCAGTGATGAGCTGTGACTCATTGCCCATTAAGGGGCACAAGCTTTCAAGACTTCCCTGGGACAGCAGCAGAGCAGAGGTACTGTTTTGCTGGCTCAGCATACAGTGGCCAGTTGAAATCCTACCAGGTGACTGCAGGGAAGCCAGGAGCCCACTACAACTGGCAGCACGAGGAGCTGAGAGCCATCAGCAGCAAGCCAGCCGAGAAAGACACAGAGCAACACCACAGTCCCAGAGTCACAGCCACCAAGGCAAGCCCAGTGTTTCAGCAGCAACAGTCTGCACCAACTTAATATGAATGGTTTATGCATTCACATTTCTGAGTAGCTTGTTAGGTCACCAATACCAACATTCGATAGAATTATGTCCCTTAAGTAAACTGATGACATGCAAAGATAAAGGGAAAAAAAGCAAGCCACAAGCAAACAACTAAAAAAAAAAAAATCCACCTTCAACCACCATTTGTTTAAATCCATCCATCTGAAATCTGTCTTCAGCAGCCCCACCTTCTACTGTTCACTGTTATCTCTCACCATATACCTGCCCACATAATGCGATATAACAGCAAATCTTGAGAACATTTACTACAAAATTCAGCTTTCCAGTATTGAATTTCATGTTATTTTTAGCTGATATTCTTCAGGGCCTACATGCATATATACAAGTTATTGCTGACAGAAATCTCTCTCTAGTGAAATATGGTACATTACACAGATAAGATCCTCCACATTTGTAAGAAAAATCCAAAGTCTGAAGAAAATTATTTTGATAAGTTTTTCTCTGTTCTGGGGATAATATTTGAATATCACACCAATATTTTCTCTGTAGCAGTTTCACAGTTTCAGTCAGATTTTGTATGTTGATGCAGAAAGGTTCAGGTACAGTAGGTGGTACATAACTTTTCATCCATATACAAAAAGTTCCTCAAAACTGCCTTCAAAAATCTGTTTAAAGTTTCACTCTCCTTTAATCATTACATTGTAATAGTCTAACACTCTAACAAGAGTCATGAAGCACTCTGTCAAATAAAATACAATAAATGTCCTTCTGGACAAAGTTTTTCTTTTTAATGGCTTCCAACACAATTCATCTGAGAAAAAGCTACAAGGTAAGAAAACGACAGACTAAAATATCACACTTTTTCCATTCACATCAGCACATTGCTTATTGTTAGCATTGTTGTACGACTCCAGCAACACACTCCCTCATAAGTATCAGCCCCTCAGAGACACCCCACTTAGTAAAAGAACTATCTCCAAACAAACACAGACAGCCAACAGTGCCAGAAGGTCAGCTGGTAGATGGGACAGGTGTTAAAGCCCAGATCTGAGCATGTAATCTTCCCCATACCCCTAAAACACAGAGTTCAGTCTGTGACACAGGCATCATGAAAATACTGGACTGTGGTAAGATTAATGTGCATCCCTCTATGGATAAGAGCTGA
Source organism: Strix uralensis (assembly GCF_047716275.1). Lineage (NCBI taxonomy): Eukaryota > Metazoa > Chordata > Aves > Strigiformes > Strigidae > Strix > Strix uralensis. The sequence continues at coordinate 70,833,543 of NC_133976.1, read as the reverse complement.
TCCAATAAAGCTAATAGTCGTATTCTCCCCATCAGAAAACCTCCAAGCTATCTCACCAACACAGAAACTCTAAGTACTTCACTAGAATTCGCATTCATCTACGCGGTTACAGGTGTGCCTGTGTACAACTATGACAGGCACACACACACACCTAGCTGTACACATTTCACAATGCACAGAATTGCAGGAGGAGAATACAAGCAGAGAAACCGTAGAGAGAGATTATAAGCTTTCTTAAATCAACTGATATACTGGAAAAGGATGCAAGTTTTTGGGTACACTGTAAACCAATCTAAATCCAGACTGCTGTCTGTCATCCCACCTCTCCACTTCCACAGCTGTGTCTGTGGCTCTGCTTCTCCCCTGCACCACCAGCAGCTTTCAGGAGCCTGCACATATTCCAGCAGTCAGGAAACAGATCTAGCTCAACACCAATTCAGCACAGACTCTGAGCAAAAGCAGAAAAATCACCTCAGCCTGGGTTAGACCGGTTTAATTGCCACAGAACTACTCTATGAAAATACAGTTTAAGTAAGCGAGAAGGATCTGATCTGTGTAAGGTACAGGATTTACCTTGGGGATATTGAAAGAAACCATCTCATCCTCTTCTCTCCTCACAACATGTTCTTTCTTCTTCCCTTGGGTCAATATTTCTGATCACAGAGCCACATGATCACACACTTGAACTGACTTATCGAGTCAAAATTGACACAGCAAAGACTTAAATTGAAAAGAGTAACCTAAACAATTTACAGGAATTGTGCACTGAGCAGAAAGCTCGTTACCCACTTGGAACAGACAAGCAAAGTTTGGAAGGGGGGGAAAACAGGACAAGATTGCCACCTTCTGCTGAAAAGGGACAGGCATTTCCAAGCAAATATCCCCTGAGGAACACAGGGGCAGCAGCTGAAAAGGGGGAAGAAACGACGACAGCAAAGTCCATAGCGAGTACATAAGACAACTTCTTTCAGCCAGCAATCAGCATTTAGACTGTTGGATTTTAGAAGTTTATCAAACACATGCTCTCCCAGAAGTGTTTTCTAAAACACATCACCCTACCATTAACTGTGCAGACAAGATTAAAATACAAGATGCATGTATGAAAACACACAGCCCATCTCCATAAAATCAGTGATACCCTCTAACAGACTAAAAGTATTCAGGTATCACCTCATTTACATTACAGAGAATATTTATTCCTTTAGAACGTACCAGCAACTTCCAAAACTAAGCAAACAAACCCAAAACACACACCCCCCATCCTATATGATTCTAAGAACACAGATTTCACTTTTTCAATATGCTACCTGGATAACACATATGCACACCAAAAAGAGAGCCCCAACTAACAACATTTAATTGGGTTTTGGGCATTTCTATAACCCAAGCACTACACAGAACTGTTTTAAAGTTAATAGAATACACACAGCAGAAGAAAGCATTACCTTGAAACAAACTCTTCCCAAATTCTACACATTCTGAAACATAACAGGTTTTAATCACTGCTACATGGTGGAAGCGATGTAGATGAAATGCAACAGCCACATCTTAGAAAGAATGTTACGTAAATAGCTGGCAAAAAACGGAAGAACCTTGTTTTCTAGGAAAATATATTACTCACAGAGTAGCCAACCCAATCTGTCTCCTCAGTTCTGTCTTTCAGGAAACACTCTCAAATAAAGAAAGAGAACACTGGAAACTAGAGTTCATAAACTCAAGCAAAAGAGCAGAAACACTACTGAATTAGTGCTCTCATCGCATTTCAGAACTTTTTTTTTTTCCCCGCTATTTGAGCTCTAGTCACTGTAAGAATCACGACCTGACCACCTCCCTTCAACCATCACTAACAGCCCTTGTTTCTCAGGCACCCACTGCCTCTTCTCTTCAGTAGTTTACCTGATTGAAACAATCAAGATAAGCTTGATTAGTCTCCATTTCCATTTAACATTAGAATTGCACCTGAGGAAAAACTTCTGTGCTTGAAGACCTGTTAATTTTCTCCCAGAAGTTGTAGGTGATTTAAAGACAGGTATCACCTCTCCATTAAAAACCTTCCATCCCATCTGTAGGCAAATACACCTAGCCTTGCAATACCAAAGCACGCAGCAGAAACTCATTTGGCTAATTAGCCATCTCAACTTGGAAAAAATAAAGGCCAGTGTTTTCCTCACACCAAATAGATGGTATCAACTTGAGAGAAAAGCACAGGAAGCAGCATACAAACAACAGCTGTCCTGATTCTAGGATCACAGCAGTGTTGTGAGGATCATAAAGTGTTAAAAGCCACGATGACCTTCTGCAAATAAAAAGGGCATGACCAGAGGTTTAAAAAAACTCTCAAGAAATTTGCTTGAAAACTTTTTTTTTCTTTTTTGGCTTTACCACCACAACTTCTTACAGAAGCATCTGATTTTCAAAGACTTTGGAATGTTAGCAAAAGTACTGTCACACAAATATTCAACAAATAAATCAAGTCATTTTTAAATTTCCATAGCATGAAGGTATTTGATTAGGGTAGATAAGTCTGTCCTGCTAAAAGTACCTTTGTGTCTGAACAGCAAACGCTGCTTTTGTTCTGTTTGATGAAACTTCAGGAGAAAAGTTCAGTTTGGGTTTCTTCAAAGTATCTTGCAAGAGAAAAATCTATTCTCCTTCAACAAAGGCCCTACAGACAGACGACCCAGAAAAGTACAGAAGTGATGTACGTGCTAATCTCAGAGAAAGGCTCTGATACGACAAGACATCAAGGCAGTTGGGAAGCAAGCTTTTTTCCAAAGATGTATTCGACTTTACAAAAGCATTATGGTTTTACCTTAAACTTCTCTGCAGGCTGGGATGTTAGCGGGGCACTGTCATCTAAACGCCGCGGAGCAGAGCAGCCTCAGGGTATTTTGGCAGCTTTAGGATCCGGCTGGTGATGGACTCTGTCGGCCCAAAACGCCACATGGCACCGAGCTGTGGGGAGTGCTCGAAACCATCTGCCGCCGTTAACCGCGTGCGCGAAGGGCTCCCGGTACCAGCCGAAGTCACAGAACCATCCGGGTTGGAACAGACCTTGAAGATCATCTCGTCCAGCCATCAGTCAAGCGACACTTGTCCGGCTCCTCGGCACCACCGAGGTGAGAACGAGCGGACAGGAGGGTGATGGGCTCTTCTCCTCTCTCCCCTCTCGGAGCGGAGGGCGGCCTGTCCCCGGGAACGTCCACCGGCTGGAGCAGGGACAGGGCTGCTGGGGGGGCCGCCTTTGGCGGGCCCCGCCCGCGAGCAGCTCGGCCCGGCCCGGCCCCGCTGTAAGGGCTCCCTCAGCGCCGGGCTCCCCCCGCCTCACCTGCCCGCGCCCTCCCTCCTGCGAGGCGGGGAGCAGCGCGGGCACCCTCCGGCTCGGGCCACGGGAACACCCGCCCGGCACGGGCGCGCCTCAGCCCGTTCCCGTGACCGGCCCCGGCCCCGCCGGTCCGGCGAGCGCGGCCCGTCAGTCCCGCTGAGGGGGGGGTGGATCCGCCGCCAACAGCCGCCGCCGGCAGCGGCGGGTCCGCGCCCTGAAGGAGAGGGGCGGGGGGGCGGCGGCGGCGCGTCTGCCCGAGGGGTTTTTCCCGCGCAGCCCCGTGAGGGGCCTGGCGGGGCCCTGGGGGGAACCTGCCTCCCGCCGGGGAAAGCTCCTCTCCAGAAGAACTGCCCGGCCTCTGCCAGGGGCAGGCAGGGAGCGGGCGCGGCTGGAGGCTCTGGGGCTCAGCCCCGGGGGTCGCAGCCCCTGGTTTTGGGGCGGTTCTGGGGGCGGCTCTGGGCTGGGCTCGGCTCCGCGCTGGGGTGTCCCGGCACCCTCACAGCGGCCTGGCTGGCTGCGGGCTGCCGCCGGCTGAGGCTTTATGCTGGCATGAGGGTACGTATCCACCTTAATGTGGCTTTCTCTGAGTGTTCCTGATCAGGTTACTGTGCGGGGGATAATTTTGCAAGCTCACTCAATACCCCAGTTTTTTTCCTGAGAAGTGAGGGTTGACAATTGGAAATGGATGCTGAAAAGACTTCTAAAAGTAGCTGAACTGCTGGGCCGGTTTTGCTGGGGCTGTCTAAGCAAAGTGAAGTTCATCTCCTTTCCCTTTCCCCTTCCAGCCGGTGTATCTTGAACCTGCGGCAGTAAATCAAGGGGTAACACACAAGTATTCTTTCCGAGTAACTGCTCTGCCCGTGGGGCGACACTGATGAGCAATCTTTAGTTTGTAGGTCAGGCTGCATTTGATTCTGTGCTTGTTTGTCACTGCCCTGGAGTCGTTCAGGGAAGAGCTGGTTACTGAGTGTGCAGTGCTAGTTCGTACTCGTTGTTGACCTTGACCTTTGGGCTTCTGCACATTTTGTCTTGAATAATGCTTTTTCAGTAGCAGTCTAGCTGCCGTCTAGCAGTTCCTGTCTCCTCGGTGAATTCTGTTCCAAGCTCCTTGTTTTCATGATGCCTGGGTCAATCCCAGCGTTTCTGCATCCTGCTGCATTAATTTCTGTAGTCATTTGCTTTGGGTGGAAGAGTCAGGATGGTTCCACTGTAAAAATGTGCAGATGGGGTCAGAGTTGGGCTTTGCTAAGGTTTGCACAGAAAATGGGTTATATTGCACTTCCCCTTAGTTCATTTGTATGGTTGAAGCATAATTCTTCATCTAAGCTGAAGCAGGAGATTGCTTTGGAATGTTTCTTATGCCAGCAGATCTTTGATCAACAAACCAAGAATCAACAGCTTGTATGGATTTTAAAACCCTTCACAGCTGTATTGGGTCTGTGTGTAGCAGGGGAGGGGCTCCTGTGAGTGACTCTTTATGGGGGGGTGTAGTGATAGGATGAGGGGTAATGGTTTAAACTGAAAAGAGGGCAGATTTGGGTTTGATGTAAGGAAGAAATGCTTCCCTGTGAGGGTGGTGAGGCCCTGGCACAAGTTGCCCAGAGAAGCTGTGGACCCTTCAAGGCCAGGCTGGACAGGGCTTTGGGCAACCTGGGCTAGTGGAAGGTGTCCCTGCCCATGGCAGGGAGATGGGACTGGATGGTCTTTAAGGTCCATTCCAGCCCAAACCATTCTATGATACTGTGACTAACCCATGTAATATTTGAGGCTGTCTGTCTGTGAAGTAGAAAAAGAGCCAGTTTGAATAATGGCATCGTTAATCCCTTTAGCCTTAGGGTCTGCATGTGGACTCTGACCAGCGTGATGAGTTGTACAGACCTTTTAATGTGTCTCTCCCCCTTTTGCTACTGGTGTTTCTGTAGAGACCCTTGATCCGTTAAGTACAGTGCTTCCCTCCTGTCCCGCTCTTTTCTCTCCTGGTTTCAGCTGGTAATGTAAAGTAGGGTTTCTTCTCCATTTTTGCCTTTCTAAAGCAAGGGTTCTGTGGTGTAAAGAAAATGTGAATGCTGCCTTTAATTTAATGTTGTCCTGTCCTGTCAGTCCTGTGCTGCTTCTGATGGCAAATAAGTCTAAACATGGAGGGCAAACGGAGGGTTGGAGGCACAAATTATGCCTTGCTGTAACTGGAGTTCCAGGGGCTCCAAACCCAGGTGCCTGGTGTCCCGCCCAGCCTAACTGGGCAGTGAGCTAGCTAAGCCAGGTTTGAGCACCCTCTGCATACGGAGCTTAACTTGTGCCGCTTTATATGCTGAGAGACGTCTCTTGGGTTTAGACCGAACAGATGTATGTAGAGCTAAGCCTCTGAACTCTAAAAATTGAACACTGTGTTAAGTGCATGAGGCTCTCCTAGCAAAATTAGCTGCAGATTGGTTGATATTTTCATTCATACTCTTCCATAAACAAAAACAAGGCGATGCTGAATTTACTGCATCAACTCTTTAACAGACCGCTTGGTTATATGTCCTTCCTCTACAATCAGCTACAATGCCCTTCCAGAATTGGAAGCACAGCAAATACATTTAACTAGAAGAAGCCAGTGTTAAATGGTCTTATTCAATGTTAGCAGGAAGCTGATGGGAATATCCTTAAATGAAAACTGATACGAAACTGAAATGTGTCCAAAACTTCTGCTGTATGTAGTGTCACCCTTGGTGGATTTCAAACCTTTTCATTTCCTGGTGACCAGTTCTAACTGTCCAGAGCAATGCAAATAAGTTGTATTAAGATGGCAGCAACTTAGATCTTTTCTTACATCCACAGATATTTTTGAAAAAGTAGTTGTGACTTATAACTTAGATCAAGTTATCTAAAAATCATAAGCAGGACAATTTTTTTCTCATTTATATTAATGCTGGGTAAAAGAACAGACATTGATTTGGAAACCTGTAAACTGAAGGGGGATATCTGGGATATTGAAATATCAAATCTGGGATATTGAAAGACGGGGAAGAACTGAATCACAGGTATAAGAAGACTGTCAAATTTGTTACCCTCTTGGGTTTTTAGGGCAAACTTATGAGTTTTCTTTACAGGCTGGTTGTTCTTGGTAATCTGAATCACTTAGTCAACGAATGGATTTCAGAACTTGGTGAGAGCAAGGGAACGCTTTTTTCTATGTTCTAATCAAAACAGCTGAAGCCTTTTTATTTCTTTCAGAGGCCATACTACTAGGATTTATGTTGAAGTTCAACCTTTAACTTTTCTTCTTGAGTAGAGCTGTAGTAACTGCCATTGAAATAAGGTATAAAAGATACTTCAGACCAAGATCTTGAAGTCTTTGGGGCACTGAATAAATGGGTGAAGTGGCTCTATCAGTTGACTTGCAGCAGTTAACAAAGGTGAGTTAGATGGTCAATGGCACTAATGGTGCCCCAAACAGCCTACAGCACCCAATCTAGTTTGAAATGGTTACACTAGACTTGCCCTTTGTATAGCTCTTAGATTGTGTTAATTTACATGTGTCTGCTGTGGGGAAGACTAATAATGGGTCTTAATTTCTGTAAATTAATGAAAGGACTGCTAAGTTACTTTTTTTTTTTTTTTGAGTTGCAAGCACTCACTTCAGAAAAACTGTAGCAGTCTATTAGACTAACGACTCAGTAGGGAGTGAGAAGACATTGTTTATGGAGGGTGTTGTAGTCTTTCTAAAAAACTCTGCTGCCTGAACTTGCACATAGATCAATGTGTATCTTCTAAAGTAAACTCTTCTACCCACAGAATCTTCCCCCTTCAGCAGTAGCAAATGTTGGTGGCAAAATATTTACATTTGGATCTTACTGGCTGGGAGTACACACTAAAGGTGGAACTTTCATTGTCTGGTGATAGTTCTGATGTTTGAAAGTGACTTCCAACAATAACAGAAGAAATGGAGTCTCTTTGCAGGTGCTGACAGAGATGCTGTTTCTGTTGCTCCTAGACATGTAGAAAGATCTTTTCAGTCATTCTTTGAAAAACCAAAACGTCAGGAGACAATAAAAAACCCTAAGAGCGATTGAGCTCTCTCCTTGATAATTGTGCAACTTCTACAAAAAGAATATTCATGGTAAGACTCATATTGGTAGTGGATGTCTTACAAGCCAAAATTTAAAAAGCAATTGTTTCTGAGCACCTTCTAAAATACTGTTTCCTGCAGCATGAGAAGTCAAGCTTTTGGTTCCTTTCCCAGTGACTGTACATCACATCTGAATCTTTGTGGTACACTTCTCCCCTGCCCGTGGTTTGAGAATGAGTCAGCTGTATCAGAAAGCAAGGTTGTCCCTAGGAGCCTTGCTTTAATCTTAGGTCTAGTGAGGGGCTTGGAAATAAGGTAATGGCATGCAGGAAAGGAAGGGGCAGCCTGGAAACTAAGGCAGTTGGAGGTGATGTGGAAAGGCTCTGTCAGCGCCTTTGCCGTGCTGTCCCTCTGGATGTACTTTAGAACCTCTAGTTCATTCTCCCCTGGTCATGTTCCTCTCTGCCCACTCAGCCTGAGACGTTGCGGAAGGGACGCACGCTGTCAGCTTTACATAGAGTTAATAGGGGCTGCGCTGTGAACGTATAAAACTGCTTTGTAAAATCACCCTCGGGTGATGTATTGCACACCTTGTGTGTGAAACTGAGCTCCTGAGAAGTGTTTCTCTTAGCCTGGTCTTCCTCGTGCAGACATTTTGAAAGACTTCATGTGCACAGCGAATGAGCCTTTGCTGGAATGACTGTCACCTGAGAACAGACTCTCAGTGGGCTGTGCACAGTTCTGACAGGAGGTCTACAACACTGAAAACTGTCCCATAAGGTATCCGACAGCCCCTCAGGCATTGTAGAAAATCAAAAAAGGAAGGCTAGTGCGCACTGTCCGATGTGGACAGAACTTTTTAGATTTCTCTGGATGTTAACCAGTAGAAGGAGAGCTACAGAAATCTCTTCCTTTTCTTCCTCACTGCCAAGGTAAGTACCTTACAAGCACTGACACTGATGGCTCATTGTGCACTGTTGGTTCATTACAACACAGGATCAGCCTCTCAATCTCTTGGCTAAGTAACTTTTTAAAGCCAGTATTAGTACCGTATTAGTGCCATACTGCTTGCAGCTTACTAACAATTTTTTTGGTTCGGAAGCAACTCAGTCTGTATACTAAGTAGTTCAGCAGTGTAAATTCTGTAGTTTATCACAGTTTAGGAAGAACATGAAAGTAACAAAAAATATTTTCTTACAGAGTCATCCGCTCCTTTACAGGCAGTTGAAGATGGTTATGTACCAGTTGTCAAGTTTGAGTTTGATGGCGTTGAGGTAAGCGTTTTGCTTTTTTTCTTTAAGTGAGAAATATTTTTTTCTTCCTTTGGAATAGGATAACTTCTCCAGGGACCTGTGACCATGCTATTTTACAAGGTTATTGGTACCTTAGAGTGTACTTAGGAAACTGTAATTAAACAGCCTGACCACAGCCTATCCCAGGAGAAGACGCTGCAGTAAAATGGGAGCTGATAGGAAAATAAGCCCCCAGGAAGCCTGGCAGGCCTGGGAACGTCAGGGCCGCCTCTTTCTAAACCTGTGCTGTAGAGCAGGGTAGTGTGCTTGAACAGCACTTACCTCACAAGGACTGTGCAGAGTGGGAGTAGAGGCAGTGTCCTTGCTAACTCCTCCCAGCTCTGACAAGCTGGCTTTCTACAGAGGGATGGGTATGGTGTAGTTCACTGTGTGAATCACATCAGCAGACTAAATGCTTTGTTGCAAATCAAAAATGAAGTGGTCATGAGACAAGCAATCTGGAAAATGACAAGTAGAAGTACTCATGTGACTCCTGCCTGGGTTTGTCAGCTGCAGGAATCCTTGTATCTTGACTGCCTCTTATACAGTGAATGGAGACCTGCGTGCTGTAGTACCTAAGCAAGTTATTGCTTGGTGTCACTCGCATGAAGACACTTATTTCGTGACCTTCTTGTGGGCTTTGTCTGGTGCAGACATTCACAGAATAACTTTCTTGCCTCAGACTGTGCTATAAACCAGATGCTTCAGGGTCAAGAGGGCTTACTGCATAGAGAAAATGCTCTCTCCTTTGCTGAAGTACAGCTGAGGTGGTTGAACTTACGTCTTAATTCTATGATTAATTTTAAGTTCCCTTTTAATGGAAGTTCTAAGTTTAGAGGAATCTTTTTCAACCTAAAAACCCCTTCCTTTCCCGATCTTAAAAAGAAAGGGGGGATACAATGAAGGTTTTGTAAATAAAATATGGAACTTCTAGCAATTTTCTTGAGTTTTTTGGCAAATAAATCTCTTGGGAGATGTATCTGTAGTCACATAGTTCTAAATACAGATGTTAACCACTCTTTTTTTAGACTTGACTAACTGTCCCCGACTAGTGTGCTGTTTCCAAACAGTGCAGCTGACGCTTTTTTTCCTCTTTAAGATGGATCTGGTGTTTACAAGACTGTCTGTGCAAGCTGTTTCTGATAATCTTGGTCTCAGAGATGACTGGCATCTGAGAAGCCTGGATACAAGATGTATATGGAGCTTAAATGGTGAGCATATTTACACATCTTTAAAAGGAAAGTGTTACTGAAATTGGTATAGAATGCACATTAGCTCCAGTTTCTGTACAAGGTGCATAAACTGATCTCCTGTGTACTTGAGATCTGAGGAGGTGGCGAGTGGGCTTAAATTTAGATGTTTCAAGGAGTTGTGTGTTTAGATAGACCTGTATTTCATGTTTCTTGGATCAGGGTGTGTGCACTGTTCCAGTTTGCCACAGAGACTGCTTCAGATGAATAGGCAGAGCACTTGGTAGAGAAGAATGTGTGGTAGTTCATAAAAAAAAAATAAAGATATTTAAAATACCTGAAGCCTAACTTGCTCATTGTTTAGCAGGGACTGGTTGAATTGTTCCTGGCTGTCGAAAGAAACCTGGCTTTCAGAATCCTCTAGAAAGGCCTTATTAAAAATGGTTGGCGATAGTCTATAAACTATGATAAAGCTGTTGAGGGCACCAGTTACCTGAAGGGATACTGAATGTTGTGTGTAATCTATAATTTTTAACATACTACAAAGCGAGTAATCCACACTTGTTTTCATAGATTTGAACAACCAATTGTAAGCTATTGATCCAGCATAGCATAAAATGGACCTGTACCTGTTACTAGGAACTTCTGTACTTCAACTTTTTCCTTAGAGTTGCTGATGAAATGTTACATATGGTGCCAAATGAAGAGAACTTCCAGCTCACGCTCCGTGCAATTAAACTGTGGGCAAAACATGAGTAAGGTGATTGTTCATAATCTTTAAGCTTTTCAGAGACACCTCATGCTGAAGAAATAAGACCGTTAGAAGTACTTCAGCTTTGGATAGCCGTTTAAATGACAATTTTCAAACAAAACCCTGTTTTTTTAGTTTAGATTCAAGACCTGTCCATGGGGTAGAGTGGGTGTGTTTTTTAATGGGGGTAGACAACAGTTGGGCCTTTGCACCACCAAAATGAGGCTTTGGAAGCCAGAGCTAACACTTAGGAAAGGAAAAGGGAGGCTTCCGACGCTGTCAGTGCAGCTTTGGACCCTAAATGGCTGCGCTCTGCCCAAGAAGTGAGGGTTTAGACGCTAAAAATGAAAGTCTGGGCTCTACAAAAAGGCTCTGGGTAATAAAAGACAAGTTGGGACCCTAGAAATAAGGGTCTGCCTTCTAAAATTGAGGCTTTGGACCTTCAACGTCAGACTTTGGGCTTTCCAAATGATGCTCTGGACCCCTGAAACCAGCCTGTGGCCTTTAAAAGCTGGGGTTTGGAACATATAAATGAGGGTTTGTACCCAAAAAATGAGGCTTTGGGTTCCATGAGAGGGGTTTGGAGCATAAAAAGGAGGGTTTTGGACACTCAAGATGGCAGCTTGGACCCTCAGAATGGCTGGCCGCCTCCTAAAAATGCTGCTTTGGAGCCTGACAATGAGATATTGGAGAGTCAAAATGCCGCTTTGGACTCTAGAAAGGAGACTTTGCAAACTACAGTTGAGCCTTTGGACTGTAAAAATGAGGCTTTGGAAGCCGAAACTAAGACTTAGGAAAGGAAAATTGAGGCTTTGGACACTATCAGTGGGGCTTTGGACCCTAAACTGATGCTTTCTGCCCTACAAGTGAGGGTTTAGATGCTGAAAGGGAACCTGTGGGCCTGAACAATGGCAGGGACTCCCTTGGGACCCTCATGTTTACCTTGACTGGCAGGGGCACAGGCACTGGCTGGGCAGGGCACCGCCAGGCTCACACGTGTAGGAGGGGTGGGGTTTTGGGTCAATTTGGGGGATTTAGGGGGCAGTACTGGTGAGGAATGCAACACTGTGGTCGGTGACCGTGGTGTGGATGGGCTGGCGGAGGCCGATGGGGCGCAGGGCCAAGTGGGCCACGTCCAGCCGCAGGTCGTACACCTGCCCCCTCTCTGCGTTCAAAGATGGGGGGGGGGGGGGGCGGGGAGGGGCTGAAATTGGGGTGTCCCTCCCCTGTGATAAGAAACTAACCGCTGGTCGTTACAGTAAACGTGTATTCCTATGGTCAAAGTGTACA